>NW_020838017.1:1891589-2385289 GCF_003676395.1 Aethalodelphis obliquidens
TTTTTTTTTTCTGTTAGCTCATCTTCTGTTGCTTCTTCCAATCCTGTAGTCATCCATAAACTTTAATACCACTTGTTCCTCTAGAGTTATTTCATGTTTGTCCCAGCAGGTGCTCAGTGGATTTCAAAAGTCACCTTATTTGTCCCTCTATATTAATTACTGGCTTGTAGATATCTAAACAAAGGGAATGCGGGCAATTTGAGCTCAGTGCTTGCACCAGGTAGAGGCTATAGCTTTTTCCACATACTAAGTTCAAGTTAAAGCCAATTTTCCTATTCCATCTTGACCTGCAGGTGGTTTCTTTTTCATCCACTATCCTAGAGGGTGATGCCTGCCAAGCTTCCTATATCATGCAGATATCTCAGTTCTAGAGTCTGATTTGCTTGGGCCCAAGGAAAAGTCCTTATGCCCCTTACCATGGGATAACCCAGACACCCAGTCATTATGTCCTATTTCTGGACCTAGTTCTTTCAGGCTGCATATCACTGTTGTGTCAAGTTCACTCTTGTTTTGCACAATGACATTTTTTTTTCATTATGTTTTTCTCCTCTATTTAAAAATTCTTCATGTTATTTTTTTTTATTTTTTTTGCGGTACGCAGGCCTCTCACTGTTGTGGCCTCTCCCGTTGCGGAGCACAGGCTCCGGACGCGCAGGCTCAGCGGCCATGGCTCATGAGCCCAGCCGCTCCGCGGCATGTGGGATCTTCCTGGACTGGGGCACGAACCCGTGTCCCCTGCATCGGCAGGCGGACTCTCAACCACTGCACCAGCAGGGAAGCCCTGTAACCACATTTTAATAAAAAAACATAGATGCTGGAAGAAACTGAGAGATCTTTTAAGTCTAACTACTTCATTTTAGAGTGAATCTTCTTATTTATGCAGATTTGGCTCTTGGCCAAATTGAATGCCTCTTATCTCCCTGCTTTTAAACGGTAGAGGTCTCAAAGTAATCTGACTAAAGTACAATAATTTAATCTACTTCTATTCTATTTCAGTACTAAACATTGCAGAATGTATTTTTTAGTTTTGAGTACAGATGCTTTATTAAGAAATGGCAGAGAAACAAAAAGAAATATAAGGCAAGGAAGAATGGGAAATAAAGAGATGGTGCATTACACAGAGGTCCTTTCTTCATGCAGAAACACAAACCTCCCCTTTTACTTGCAAGATCGGCAGACAGGCTATAGAGAAAACAACATGCTCCAAAATGGACATAGAAGGAGAAATGGAGAGGGAATTTGTCTGTCTGCTTCCACCATCTTCCATTGGTCCATGTTTGCCCATGGGGAGTTCCAGTTTTCGTCTGACAGATCAGATAATGGAACTGCCCAGATGTGCATGGGGAGTAGGTCTCCTCAGCAGCAGCTTCAGCTGAGCAAAGGGTCAAGGACTCCAGAGACAGGTAAACTGAGAATCTAAAACAGTGCCTAAGAGGTATCATAGTACATCCATAGTCCCCATCCTCTTTTCTTCATCAGATTTGCTTGCGTATCATGTGGCACCAAGTTCCCTTTCTGAAACCCCCTACACTCGTATTGTTGGATTTAAGCAGACGTAGGTGAGAGGGGTCCTTCATCACCAGAAATATCCATGCGGAGGTGCTGTAGTACAATCTGAAGCGTACAGTGCC
Source organism: Aethalodelphis obliquidens (assembly GCF_003676395.1). Taxonomy (NCBI): domain Eukaryota; kingdom Metazoa; phylum Chordata; class Mammalia; order Artiodactyla; family Delphinidae; genus Aethalodelphis; species Aethalodelphis obliquidens. The sequence goes on from NW_020838017.1 coordinate 1,893,221, forward strand.
AGAGGATGTTGAGCATCGAAATTGTATATCGACCTTCCAGTCCTGTTGTCCAGTCTTGAGCCATGCAGAGTGTCACAGCTCTGGGCAGTAGATTCCAGCGCTGCATCCCTGCTAACACAGAGTTGTAGGCTCACCTGAACTTTCCAAAGAGGTTTATGGTCAGTGGAAATTGGAATATTTTGCCCTAGAGGCATTCTTTTTGACCCCACAAGCATTCTTTTTAGGTATAAAAATATCTTCTTAAAGCACGTAGAACCTGGGGAGATAAATATTATAGACAGGTTAAGAAGTGGTTTTAATTACACAGTAAATTATTGGGCTAGTCATTATTATTTTTTTTTAAGAAGATGTTGGGGGTAGGAGTTTATTAATTTATTTATTTATTTTTGCTGTGTTGGGTCTTCGTTTCTGTGTGAGGGCTTTCTCTAGTTGTGGCAAGCGGGGGCCACTCTTCATCACGGTGCACGGGCCTCTCACTATCGCGGCCTCTCTTGTTGCAGAGCACAGGCTCCAGATGCGCAGGCTCAGTAGTTGTGGCTCACGGGCCTAGTTGCTCCGCGGCATGTGGGATCTTCCCAGACCAGGGCTCGAACCCATGTCCCCTGCATTAGCAGGCAGATTCTCAACCACTGCGCCACCAGGGAAGCCCGGGCTAGTCATTATTGAAGGTAGATACGGAATTCCTTTATATTCTCTCTGTGAGTTGTCCTAAATGAAGGATGTTCTCTGAACTGTAACTTAGTTATTTTAATACACTTTAAATGAATAGATTTCAGAAATCACCTGAAAACATATTAAGTCAGTTTGAGTCTCTCCTTCAATTTCTTTTAGGTTTTATCTATGGGTTACAAAAATAAATTTGGTTAAGTTTTAATTGTCCTTCCATTGTATTTCAGAAGAGGAATCACAAATAGTCCCTCACACTAGCTGCTGACTTGAAGAAATTAAAAGTCATAAACCAGTTGGAGCTCTTTGAGTAAAAGATAGTGTGTATAGTCTAGTAAATAGACTATATACTAGCCTATTATATACCATAGTGTACCTATAATATACAATATATACTATAGTATAGTATGTCTTTTGGGAAGGAGGATGGGAGTTGGTATCAGTGAAAAAAAAAAAGAAAATAAGCAAGGGAAAAGTAAAATGGTAAGCCAGCATCTTTATACAAACTAATGAGATGGTGTACTCTGAATTGAGAGCATGTAAACTCAAATATATGAACTCAGCGAACACCAAAGTTTTAAAATAAAAGTGAAGTAGGAAGAAATGTAATTTCAAACTGTATTCTGTTTTCCTTCCTCCTTTACACAGTGGTTTTCCACAGACCTTTAGAGGTACATTGTATTAGACACCTTCTTTTGAAATTCAGCGTCATGCTCTAAATGTAAATTTGAATCAAGCACGGTGATGCGTAGTTTTACATGTCAGTGGCTACACTGTAGTACCCAGTAATTCAAGCACTAATCTAGATGTTGCTGTGGGGGTGTTTTGTAGAAGAGGTTGACATCTACCATCAGTAGTCTTAAAGTCAAGGAGATTATCTGCAATAATGGGGGTGAGCCTCATCCAGTCATGTGAAAGACCTTAAGAGCATAACTGAAGTTTCCTTAGAAAGAAGAAATTTTGCTTCTCAACTGCGTTTTCTGTTCCTGCTTGTAAGTTTCCAGCCTGTCGTCCTGCCTATGGACTTCAGACTTGCCCAGCCAGACCCCACAACCACATAAGCCAATTCCTTGAAAAACAATCGGTGTGTGTCTGTGTAGTTCTGCTTCTCTGGTGGAACTCTGACTGATATAAAGCTTGAAACCTTGACTGTCAAATACAAAAATCAGAATTATGAACAAAATAATCAGCACTTTCAATATCAACAGTGAATTTGGCTTAAAGGGACACAAATTCTCAAAAACAAATAGGCTCTTTGGATTGTTTTCCTCGATCAAGAATCAACCATGTTCTGAATTTCTGACGCTGCTGTAGAAAGGCAGTTTCTATATGAGTCTGTATTTGGAGGTTTACCTCCTTTTCTGCACAGTCTCTCAGTTTATATTCTTAGGAGTTTGTTTATTAGCACATACCGTCACAGATGCAAGCATGCAGATAGTAGATGATAATTTTAGGTAGACGATTGCAGGAACAATAATTTGTCATCAACAACAAAAATTTTCTCAATTTTTATTCAATTATGAACTGCTTACTTTCACATGAAACGTTTTGTAGACTTTTAGTTACAATAACTCATTAATTTTATCATGCTCTATTTTCAAGTATACTGCAAACTTTTGTTTTTCTTTTATTTTTTCCATATTAATTAATTATTTATTTATTTATCTTTGGCTGCACTGGGTCTTCATTGCTGCGTGTGGGCTTTCTCTAGTTGTGGCAAGCGGGGGCCACTCTTCCTTGTGGTGCACAGACTTCTCATTGCAGTGGCTTCTCATTGCGGAGCATGGGCTCTAGAGCACAGGCTCAGTAGTTGTGGCGCACAGGCTTACTTGCTCCATGGCATATGGGATCTTCCCGGACCAGGGCTCGAACCCCTGTCCGCTGCATTGGCAGGCGGATTCTTAACCACTGTACCACCAGGGAAGTCCTGTTTTTCTTTATTTCAAAACATTCAGTCAATTCTCCCAGCAAAACAATTCCTTCTCTACTGCCCCTAGGGGAGTTTGCACCAACCTGTTAGTAGTTTATTTTTCTGAAATATCAGTTTTGCTGTTTGAATATTTAAGCCAAAGAGGAGGGGGTCAGAATTTTCAAAAGCATTGCCTACCTTGTAAAAAAGCAAGTAAATGATCTTAGAATTCTGTCAAGGCAGGATGTGCAGTTTTGCAAAGGAATTTCCCTTCATAATTATGCCTTTCCTTCTCTCTCACCTGTGGAATGGCTTGTGTGTCTGAATACTTCTGCAAGGCTGGGCTTGGCTGGACTTCCTTACACTGACTCTACTTGCCTGGTCCCTCATTGTCATTTGCATCACCTTTGATCCCGGCCATGGAAGTTGGAGTTCTTTGTTTCTCCCAGTGCTTTCATCTCTTCATGAGCCTTACCAACTCCACTGTTCCAAGTGAAAAGGCAGTCTAACCGATTTTCCTTGAAGGCCCCCCCACTGGACCTCTTTCTACTTTAGACACTTGAACCTTCAATTATTCTCTTTGACCGAGAAGCAGATGTGTTTGCCCTAAATATTACACACTCTGAAACAAAATATGTTGAATGCACATTCATTTCTGTATATACATGTTTAGCATAACTTCTTGAAGTGTGGGTAAGGGGAAAGCTAAAACTTAGACAGCAATTACAACAGTTACAAAAGTAACACTTTTTCTTCCCCAGATCAGATAGTCTCTGAGAAGGAAAATTAAAGGCCCTTATTAGTTTTGCAGTCTTGGACAAATTATTTAACTCTGAGTTACATCAATGAAATGCAAATGATATCTATCTTGCAGAGTAAGGTAATGATTATGTACATAAAGTTCCTGATACATTGTAGGTGTTCAGTGAAAGATAGCTGTTACTGTCATTAACTTTCTCTCCAGAAAAGGACATAATCGCACCTGATTATATCTTCCCTGTGATCCACACCCCAGGGTGTGAGGATGGGCAGAGAAGCCTCAGCTCCATCCAACCTCAAATTAATACCCTGCCTGTGAAGGGCATTGCCCTTAATATTAGGGTAGCTTTGGTTCCTGCTAGTTGTTCAAGTGTCTTGACCCTAGAATATCAGGGCAAGCACATCGTCACTGTCTTCCCCATGAGCCTCATTCAATACAAACTTTGATATCAAGAAATTGTCCATGCATGCACGCAAATTGGGCAATCCACTTTGCCCTATAGTTGTTTATTCTACTCAAATATTTTGAAGCTGATATAGCTGGAGAGGTCAATTTGAGATCAGCTGGATTCCACATAGGCAACAGCATATATTTGGAAACATTTATTTTAAGGTTTTGGTTTTTAATTTTTCTCGAGTTGGAAGATACATATGTATTTGAGCTTAAACTGATTTTTCAAAATCCAATTAAGAGTGCTACCCACTTGACATGGAGATCCAAGCACCAATAAAATTCAGGAGTTGGAGCTGAAATAAGGTGGAAACAGAGAGTCAGAGCCAGATCCCACACCATTGCCATTCGGGCACCTACTACAAGGTGTGTCCGTGTTAACTGGAAGAACAAAGACAACCAACAAGCCGTGGACTCGGCCTCACTCATTCTGTAGAGACATCTGCCCTTCAAAACTATCTTTGATGACTCCCAAGACTGAAGGACTGTAACCTAAGAAGGGAGAGGACTTGCTTAGAAGCTGCCACTTGGCTCATTTTTCCTTCCACGCTCTTGAAATGTTTCCCCTCCTGCTGGGAGTGCCACCATCCTTCTCTTTCTCCAGTGAGATTTCTGCATTCATATTGAGTACTGAGCTCATCCAGGAACAGAACAGGAGACTGTTCTGAGTCTCAATGGATTACGTGCTCTTTCTTTGTGCTCCCACATCCTCATTAAAATTATTACAGAACTGTAATTTGTATCTATGTGCTCCACTGGACCACGATCAGTTTAACAGCAGAGACAATGCTACACTCATCTTTGATCTCCAGTGTTTAGAATATTGACTGGTAAATGATACAATTTTGGCTTTTAGAAAGAGTTACATCAATAAATAACATTTGTAAGATACATTTATTCAAACTACTCTGCATTTACTTAAGAATACTGTTATTTAGCTCAAATCTTTATTCATTTTTCAAAAAACATATCACAATAAACTTGATTAAATGATCTGTTAAACACAAAGGAAAATACTGATTTTAACATACCTTCATGTGCCACACTAGAAATGTCATTAAGGGAGGAAATGATTTGTCTGTTATGACCCCTTAGGTGGCCTGAGTTTGGTCCCACTTGTAAGTTCTTTCTACATCCTAAGACATGATTTGTTGATATGAAGCCAGGGTAAATCATCTCTTGTCATCCTTTCTTACCTTTGGGCCAGTCCATTTCTGAGATGGTTGATTCTCTTCCCTTCTCATGGAGGTGCCTTAGTCACAGTAGAGATTTACTGCTGGGGGCTTTTCCTCATCATATGGAAATCTGTACCAACCATCCCGGATAGTAATCCTGTCTTTTGCGTCTTTGGTCCTTATTGTTTCTTCTCTCTTTACCCAAACACATTTAAATAGTTACTAAAGTTTGTAAATCCACAAATTCTTCCCTAGTAATCACTGTCAGGTCTTATTGCTTTCCTCCATGATTTCCTGTAGCATTTTTTCCTATACCATTCACTTTGCCATTTAATTCTTTCTCCAACTGATGACAAATGCTGTGCAGTCTATTTCCAAATATAATATAAGCTGGCATGTTAACAAATGGATAACATCTCAGTGTGAGTTTTCCCAAGCCTGAGACAAGGGATTGTACTCCAGTACCTTATTTTGGGAAGTAATTCCAAGGGACAAAAGTGGGGGACTGGGAAACACGAAACCAGGAAAGATTGCCAATTCAAGGCTAAATGGTTACTGCTGTGGACAATGGGGTCCCAGTTCTACTGGGGACTCTCTGAAGAGCCATGTGAAGTAGTCCTTAGTCAGTGAATCAGGGTGTACTTACCCATGGACCTCCCCCTTCGCTTTGACCAAGGGCTTGCCCATACTTCTTGGTTTAACTTACCTCAGAATGGTGAGTGGATCCCTGCAGACCCCCATGTGGGGGTCATAGAGAATTCTCACGGCAAGAAGTAAGAAATGTGTGATGCTGCTAGAGCACAGTATTTCAGGTTGCACTGCATAGTGGTGGCCACACAGAGCCTAGAGTAAAAAGGTGGGCGAGGGAAGGTGAGGGGAGCATAAAAATGGCTCATAGAAGCTATAAAAGCGGCATCTCTGGCTTTTGGTGGGTAAACACAGGAGCTAACTGGTCAGCTGCTCCATAGGGCAAGAGGAGGGACAGGGAAAGCATTGTAGATGGGGTGATCATTGAGTTGCACAAAATACTGACTTCAGCCTCAATGAATTACTGTAGTACAGCATGAAATGCTTTGGCAAATTCAATGAATATAAAGGAGAGATTTTTCTATTTCCCTTCTTCGGCATCTTACTTACAGGAATAATTTCATTCTGGCTCTGCTTAATGAGTTTTATGACCCCAGGCAAGTGAACACCTTGGCTGGACTCCAGTTTCTTCATTTATGAAATGAGGTGATCACTGAACTCCACTGAGGCTCTAACATTATGATTCCGTGAATCCGTATCCTCATAGTACACTAGAGCCTAAAATCCCACTGTCTTTCCAGAAATATGCACATCTGTATTACTGTGCTTTGCTTTCCTGCTAAATTCTCTGCTAGAATTTTTCCAGGGCTGGGAGACTCCACTAAGCTTCATTTTGCTTTCTTATGTTCTGTATGCTGATATTAATGATTCATGAATTGCTTTGGAATTTCCTAAATATTTATACAAGAAAAAAGTCTGTAAAGAATGCAACCCTGAAAAAAATAGTTAATGATGACTTCATGAAAATTTTAGCACATGTGCCCTTGGAAATAGTGACTTATAACTGCATGCTAGATGGCAAATTCCCAGAGCGTTTCCACTAAGATGAAAACAAAAGCAAAAACAAAAAACCCTGAACTCTTTCCCATGGCCTCCAGATTATATATCATCTGACAAACAAACTCTGCTTCCTCATGCCCTTCCATCTCCCTTCCCTCTCCTAGTTCGAGCAACAGTGGCTTGCTTTCTACTTCTTGACCGTGCTTAGCTCATCTTTGACTCAGGGTCTTAACCATTCATGTTCTTCCTGCCTGGACTGCTCTGCTCATCTGTGTCTTCTCCTTGTTATTCATCTCTCCAAGCCAATATCACATCCTCAGAGAAGCCTGTCCTGCCTGCCCATCCAGCCTAAATTTGCTACGGTCAGTCTGTGTTACTTTATTTTTCTTCCCCAAATTATCACCATCATATTTTTTGGTTATCTAGTTTATATTTAGTTATGTATTTATTTATTTTCTGTCTCTAATAAAAGATAACCTTCCTTCTTCAATTGCATCGCCAGTTCCTATTAGAATATCTGGAACATAATCGATTCAGGATTGCTGAGTGGCCCATGGTCAACATTCAAACAAAAGAAAACAAACATTGAACTTGAAACTAGAATTCTTGAGTTGTTTCTGATATGAGATTATGTAATCTGAGAATAATACCATCTATCCTGTCTATTGCACAGGTTGTTGCTTTATGTTTCGACTTTAATTATCTGAGACTTTCCCTTCAAGAATATTCTAGAAGAATGCATTCATTCATTCTTTAACACTTTATGCTTATGGTTTGAATCCCAACTTCATCATATATTAACTGTGACAACTTGTCCAAGTTACTTAGCTGCCTTATGCCTCAGTTTCCTCATCTACAAAACAATGATGACAACAGTACCTACTTCATATATTATATCCAGAGTGCTTAGGAAGTACCTAACACATGGTAACCACTATGTAAGTGTTAACTACTGTTTTTTTTTTTCATTCTGTATAAGCTTCTTTCTCTGTTAATAACTCTGATTAATCCTAACCATCCTCCTAGGCAACACTCAAATGCTTGGTCTTCCATAAAACCCTTCCTTATATCCCCATTTGCCTTTACCTTCCCCCACCAAAATCCACGTAACATTTATACTTTTTTACATTCTATTCACTTAGTAAACACTTCAATACTTTCTTGTTTGTTTATTATTTGGTTTTGTAACACACAGTAAAGAATCATCAGGTATTTTCTTAGTGCCAGTTTATGAATAAATTTTTCTCCCAATAAATGGAATTAATTCTGTCTGAATTTACTTAAAATGCATATTTAAAACATTTGATTCAAACGGTTCCCTTTGTAATGATCACTGGTCTTCCTGAATAGAGGGGAAAATATCACATCTACTTTTTCAAGTCAGTTGTCTTTTCATTTCAACATACTCCAGAAAAAGTTCATTTTTATTTTACTACAATTTATTTGTTATAATTCAATATAAATTTTGAGAAAAAGTTACTGAATTTAATGAAAACGATCTGTACACCAACCCTAAATGATGTGTATCTGCTGTTTGTCCAGAAGATTTGTAACTTTAAAAGTACAATACAATATTTTTCAGGATAGTTCTTATAATTTAAAATCGTTTATACCCAAAATGAAGTGTGAAGCAAAATATTATACACAAATTATAGTTTACATCTATTTCCCGGTTATAGTCAGAAGTGTTAATTTCTTAGTAAGAACTTCATTTGCTTCATTTTCTACTGATAGAAATATAGACGAAACTCCAAAGATGTTCTCCTAAATATATTTAGAAATTGAACAAACGTAATTCCTTTATTTATCTCCAGTCAGTCATCTCTTCTATTTCCTGAAAAGACGGGTCTAAATCTTTATCGCTATCTCCAGTTCCCCAGGTGTACACCTGCAGGGACATTCATCTGCAGATAAAATAGGACCATCAGATATGAACCTTTTGATTTCCTTCTACTTCCGGTCATAAAGATCTCTGTATTCACTTATATTTACTTCCTGTTCTTCTGTGGAAGGTCAAAGAAACGTACCCCATTTTCAAGCTCAACACCTTTGTCCCCTTGGCTTGCTGGAATAAAGAGTATTAGATATACCTGATTTAGGTGTACCTGAATATGAATCCCAGTTCTGTTACTTAATAACCATGGGACAATGGTTATTAAAATTTTCTGAGTATCTTTTGTTTCTCTGTTGTAAAGTGGAGATAATAAGTGCTACCTTGTCGAGTGATGATTATAAACATTATAAATTACATAATGTGTTAAGTAACCAGCAGTGTACACGTACAGGACCTAAAAAAGTTGATTTCTCCCTCTGCTTCTTTTTCCTTTCTTAAACTCACAACTCGCCAGACCTCAATTGTCTTTGTCTCAATGAGGGGAGATTCCTTTTCCTTTCATCCCTCTCTAACATCTCATTTTCTTATTTTTATCTTGTCCTTATCCAAATCACTCCATTACCTCCTGGATTCTACACTTAAAGACCCTTTCCTTACTGTCTCTCTTCTCCTTCTTATAGCCAAATTTCTCCAAAAGTTTCTCCTGTCTTCATTTCCTCAGTTTCCCATTCATCCTTCTAGCTAACTCAGACGCCTATCATGTTATTAAAACTTCTGTTTGCAAGTTTAACAAGAATCAGTTGTCAATTTTACCATTTTCTTTATGATCATTCTACTTCTTCCACGTCCTTGAAAGTCGTACCTTTCGTGGCTTTGATGACGTGGTGCTATTTTTCCTCCTCTCTAGGTAAGTCTCCTTATTCTAGCTCCCTCTTACATACACGTAAGTTCCAGCAACCCCTTCTTTGTCTCATGTGCACTCTGTCTATTCTAACAGAGCATTATTACAAGTTCCCACAACGTGAATAGTTTCCTCTCTGCTGCTGTCTCCCAAATCAAACTCCCCAGCCAAGCATATCAATTGGTTAATATGCATTTCAACCTGAATATCCTACATGACACTCAGACATCTAGAATCATCATCTCTTACATCCTCAAATCTATTGCTAATGGTTTTCTATATGTTGCTTACTGGACAAAGAGCTTTCAAATGTCCAAACTACAGGCAAATGAAACTTTCCAGATTTCTCTCTGGATTCCTCATCAACCCTATCCAAATGTCCGTACAGTGAATTCTACCTCATAAATGTCATTCCATCTGTTCTGTTTTTTCCCACTGCTTAAATTTAATGCCTTAGAATTTTTCACCTACACTATTTTCATATTTCCCAATTGATCTCCTCAATAATTTCTCCTTTCTTATTGATCATTGTGCAAAATACTACCAAAATTGTTAACATTCTAAAACATAAAACTTAAAAAAATTTATAAACTTCAATAATTTTAAGTTCATCAGCAGCCTAATTATGTATTCAATTACAGTCCCTAGAGGATGGGAGAGGACAGAAAAAATATTTGATGAAGTCTGTAACTCCTTCATGAGAAGCTCAAAGTTATGAATACTTCCAAGAATCCTAACATCCTCCTAACTTCCCCCCCCAAAAAATGAAGGAATCTGTAGTTGCTTAAGAAAATTACTTAAAAGAAGTGATGAAGATAAAATTTTAAAATCAGCCAGAGAAAAAGTTTGAATTACACACAATGGAACAAAGATATGGATGACAGCAGATTTCTTACTGAAAACAAGGTAAGCCAGAAGAAAAAAAACGCTGAAAGAAAAAAATTTCCACCAAGCTAATATTCTAAATTCAACAAAAATTAAAATTCAAAAACAAAGGCAAAATACTTTTTTAGACCAAGAAAAGCTGAAAGAATTCATCATCCATCAGCAGACCTTCATCATACCATATACTGAAGAAAGTCCCTCAATAAAAAGGAAAATGACAGAAGCTGAAAATCTGAATATACACCAAGAAATGAAGAGCACAGGAAATGGTAACTGCTTAAGTAAATACAAAAGATGTTTCTCTTGCACATTAAATCATTTTAAATGGTAATTGATAGCTTAAGGCAAAAATAATAATGCACTATAGTATTTGTAACATTTGTCAGAAGTAAAATATATGACCAAAAAAGCACAAAGAACAGGAAGGAAGAAAGAGAAATATGGATTTGAACAAATACTTTATCATAAAAGATATATGGAAGGCAACTAAATACATGATAAGCTGTTTAACAGCATTCGTCGTTAGGGAAATGAAAATTAAAACCATGATGATATACCACTAAATACTTATGTGAATGACTCAAATTAAATGACAATACCAAGTGTAGACAAGGATGAAGAGCAACTGGAACTGCTGATGGGAATGTAAAATGGTACAATCACTTTGGGCCCTAAGTTAACAGTTTTCTAACATTGTGAATAAACACTTCCCAAGTGACGCAGCCATCTTTATCGGAGGTATTTGCCCAAGAGAAATGAAAGCATATACCAGTATTCCTCTACATGCATGTTCCTAACAGCTTTGTAATAGCTCAGAACTGGGGACAACCCATATATCCATCCATAGTCTAATCAATAAACAAATTACAATATATGCTTACAATAAAATGCTACTCAGCAATAAAAAGAATGAGCTATGGATATATTTTAAAATATAGATGAATCCTAACCTGTTTATGCTTAGTGAAAGAAGCCGCTTCAAAAAAGTACAACTTATGATTCCGTCTAAAAATTACATGTAAATCTCTAGTGACAGAAATGAATCAGTAGTTTCCTGGAAGGGGATGCAGGCATTGCAGGAAGGAAGAAATACAAAAGGGGCATGAGGAAATTTTTGCTGATGATGGATATGTTCATTTATTGCTTTGACTGTCTCATCAATGTCTACCTATGTCAAAATGTATCAAATTGTACACTCTAAATATGTATACAATACAGTTTATTGCATATTGATTATACCCCCAATAAATCTGTTAAGTTTTTTTAAAATTCAATATCCATGTTCTTCAGCATATTATGAAAGGTGCTGTTTTATGTGCATAGCCTTAATTCCTACTTCCCACGTGCATGCATCCTGTCCTTCAGTCCTGCTGCATCACTACCTACTATGCTCTAAGAACCATTCTCATGCCACCATGACTCAATATCCAGGCCTTCTTTTTAGAGCAGACTTTATCCCTTAACTGGAAAATACATAATTTTTCTTCAAGGTACAATTCAAATGCCCTTGGCACCAAAGTACAACCAAAACAGCAAAAAGAAGGAAACACTATTTGTTGGGTATGTCTTATTGAGTTGACCCATAGTGAGTGAAAAATCTTAATGTCAATAACCAGTAGAAGTCCATACAATCAATAAACAAATTTCAAGGATTCTTTACTCTGGAATTTTTAAAGGCAAGAAAGATACTAGTTGAGAATGATTAATCCAACACTAGGAGTGTATGATTAATAGAGAGTTTAGTAAAGAATTGTATTAGGCACACAGATACTAATAATGTTACCTAAATTTTATTGAGTGATGATTATACTGTGGTTACTACAAATGTATTATCTCATTTAATGCAGAAATTATATTAGTGACACATTTTTATTATCTTCATTATAAAAATAAACTGAGATTTTATAGTTAAATTAGCTTTCCCAAAGTCTCAAAGGTCATGAGTTGGGAAGCAGAGGTTTGAATAGTAGTAGTCCAAATTCAGAGATCTCTCTTACTGTCAGCACCCTGCCATTCATTCTTATGAGAATTTCTAAAACCACTTCACTGAGGAATTAGTTAAACATTTATCCAGGTATAGTTAAGTAAAATGTCTGTTTTGTTTTTTTATAGATCCTGTTAATTTCCCATTCATACTCTACATTGTCCTAAACTTTTATCTTCTCCCTTACAAATAAGTGACAGAATGAACTCTTTTTAGTATTTGGGCTGCTAAACTAATTTCACAGAATTTTATATCTCTGTCTGCTCAAAATCCAGATCCTAAAACCCATCTTTCATCAACAGCATTCACATTGTTTCAAATACCCCTGACTCTGGTTGTTACTGCATTGAGTCTATATAATGCAAAGCTTCCCAATGCTTCTCCTGCCATATGTCTAGTGTCAGTTGCTTTCAAGATGGTGTTTGTCTCTGTTTATCTGTAATGTCTTCAGCAGTACTAATAAGGGTGGGAGGTATTGTGTGGGCAACCCTAGCTATTACTGAAAAGAAACATCTTCCAGACTAAGTTTCACTAGATTAAGTCTCCTCCACTGAAGAGAAATAATTTATTCTTCGTCACTTACTGCATAATATTTTCAAATATTTGCCTTATGATTTTTTTCATATCAGGGCTTATGTGGTTATATCACATTTTCCCTGCACTCTTTCGTGTCACCCTCAGTTAGAATTGCCACCACCCCCCCTCTGTACTGCCCTGGCGCTTTGCCTGTAGCAGAGTTATAAAACTTTGCCTCTTGGAGTCTGCTAGACTATAAATTACTCCCAGGGCATGACCATGTCCTATTTCTTTCATATGAAAAAGCCATCAGGGACTTCTCAGTCCTCATCTTGTTAGAACTCTTAGCAGCACTGGACACAGTTGCCTCTCCTTCTTCCTTGAATCCTTTCCTTCGTTTGGCTGCCAGGTCACCACCCTCTATTAGCTTACCTATGCTTGTGGTGGGCCCTGCTTCTCTGTCTCTTTCTGAAGGTGAATGGTCCCCAGAGGGGTCGTGCAGAGCATAGCTGTGCCATTGGGTGTGGCAGCCCTGTCCCCAGGGCCGATCCTTTGAGCATTTATATTCTATCTACTTTAATTCTTTTTTTCTATCTCATCCATTTCTGTGGCTTTAAAAACCATCTCTAAGCTGACAAACCCCACATTTATATCTCCAGCACAGACCTCTCCATGAACCCCATCCTCTTACATCTGTCTGCCTATTTGACATGTCTGCTTGCACGCCTAATAGACATACAAGTCCTAGCTTGTCCTAAATTGAACCCTGAGTCTTTCCTGCTCCCGAATCTCCTAATACGGACTTTCACCTTTTGGTAAAAACAATTCCATCCCTCCTGTGGCTCAGGGTAGAACCCCTGGACTCACTTCTGATTCTGCTCATTTGTCTCCTATAATATAAATGATCCATTAACACATCCTCTCATCTCTCTTTTCAGTATATATTCAAAAACCACACACTTCATACCTCCTTCACGGCTACCACCCTGACCCAAACCACCATCATCCTCTACATGGATTATTGCAGCAGCTTCCAAATTGTCTCCTAAATGATAACCTCACTCTCTTCAGCCTGTCCTCAATACGGCAGCTAAAGAAATTCTGTTGCTCAAACCTGCCTAAGGCCTCACATCTCAGAGTAAAAGACAAGCTTATTGCAATGGCCTACGGGGCCTTTCAGGATTTGTCATCTCGCCTTCAGCGCGTTGTATCTATTCCTCCTTTCCCTACTCACTCTGATGATCCACGCTGGCTTCTTTGCTGTTGTTCAAATATCCCAAGCAAAATCCTCTGTACTTGCTATTCCCTTTGCCTAGAACAGTCTTCTCCCAAATGTCCACACAGCTCATTCTCCCCCTTCTCCCAGGTTTTGACTCAAATGTTATCTTCTAGGGAAACTCTCCTTGATCCTCCCTAGACGATAAAAAGTTTCTGACCACTTCTGTCTCCCTTCCTACTTTGTTTATTTTCATAAAATTCACCTTGGTGTATGTAGTCTATTATATATTTTAGTTATTTAGTTAATTTATTGTCTTTCTCTCCCCTCATTAGAATGGAAAACCCAGAGTGCAGGGATTCTGTTTTTCTCACCATTGTTTTCCCAGCACTTAGAACAGTGCCTGATGCATAGAAGGCACACAAAAAGCATTTGTGGAAACTGTAAAAGTATGAGTGAAACAAGTGCATGTGTGAATGAGAGAGTGAATGAATGAATATTTCCCGTGACCTAACCTCATTTCTGTGATAGATAAATAACAGTAAATATTTATTGAAATGAAAAGGAAAAGCTCAGGCAAATAGGACAAAGTTAAAATGAGAAAAAGGTGAAGATGAATGGAGAAGGACAAAAGTATAACAATATTACTCTCTCTTCTCTCATCTTCACATCTGATGTGGGAAAAGGAGAATTGTTCTGGACAACTTACACTATTGTTTACTTTAGCACAAGCACTGAATTTTTCTTTTCATTTGTTAAGTTCCCTGCCACCTGCTTTCTTTATGTTTGTAAATACAGATGATCCACCTCCTCAGTTGGCTTCTGTCAGCTGTCCTGACTTTTGTTCCAGTCTTATTTTGCTGTCTGACCTACTCTACCATGCTGTAAAGACATCTAGATGTAAAACTGCTAAATAAATCAGAAAGATTATGCCAGGTCCTTTTAGAAGAAGCTGTACTTTGGTTCTCGAGGAATAAACATGAGAAATTGTTTACATATTAGTGGAGACATAACTTGTCTCTATACGTATTTTTTAACATATATAATCCCACTTTCGCCAAGTTATGTCAGGAAAATTCCCCAGTATTTTTCCTCACTTCACAAAAGTCAGTTTATCAGGGTTCTTATAAAATAGAACTGAAGAGGAACTCATTTGTGCCTAATCATGGTGGTTGATTCAGACACTCATACTATCAGTACCATTGTCACTCCATTTTGAGAGGCATGCTGTATGCAAACCTCTTGCTTTTTCTGTAACTAGATGGACATTGTAATTTCTGTAGTGTGCTGTTCCCACTTGGTTACGTTTTGGAGACACTGTCAAAGCACTAATGAAAATTACTAGTCAATGAGCAATCATTTATTGCGCAGAGCCCATGCCTTCAAGGAGCTAATGATCCAGCAGAATTATCAGACATACATATGGGATTATAATATTCAGATTAATAGTACACAGCTATTAAAAAGGCATGCTACTCTAACCCACATACAAGTGGGCGTGAGCCAGAGGTTGCCTTTCAACTTTCATTGAGACAGCGTGTTGCTTCTCTCTGCCCAGCCTGTAGTCCGAGACAAAACTGATCATGTTAGAAAACAACCGAAAGAGAAACAGCTAATCCAATGTGTTTTCTGCTCACACAGGGAACAGAAGACAATTTATGCTCTTCTAAAGCCAGAGAGGAGTGTGTAAACCACCCCTTACTCCCACCTATGCATAAAATCATTCACAAGCAATGCAGCCTAAAATGCAAATTTTAAACAAGGTTTAGCAGAGCCAGAGAAAGCAGAGCCTCTTTCCAGCTTCCTTTGGCTCTCACTAAGAGGGAGATGAAGACAGTCTGTAGTGTCAAAACAACCAGGCTGCAGAGAGGATCCTGCTGTTGAGATTGAGGAGGGGGATTCACCTGAGGGATCAGTCTGGGGGATTCTGCCTCGTGACAGTCCCTAGTTATTGCCTCTGTGGCTGGGAAGAGTCAAGAGTCAGAGGATTCTGCAGGGCATGGAACTCTGCCCATATTCTTCTTCCAGCTCCCTTTTCTCTTAATGGCTTTGAGGAGAGCAGCCGGATGACCTCGATGTGACTGCCCCAGAAATAAGCACCTGGCGCTAGCACCCGTGTGGCTTCCCGTCTTTCTAGTCATTCTGAGCCCTGCATCTCTGAATTGCAGGATATGCCCTGTTTGCTCTCAAATCATTTCCTGACAGTCTCCTGCCTGCTCTGCGTCTCAGGAAACTATTTTCCATGCTCCCTGTCCTCCGGCTTCTGGGTATTTTGAGTCCATGGGAAGCGGGGCCAAAGGAAGGGAGAAGCCCTTATACTGGGTATCGCTCCCCCTCAGCCTCCTGACAGCTCCTCGGTAGCTTCATTTCATGCTGCATGGGACCTGCCTATGTCACAGCTCCTGCCAGGGAGCCAGCCTCATGGCGTCTGAGCTCTGTTAACACGACCTCTTCTTATTCCTCCACTCCTGGGCTAATAGGGGCTTCCTGGTACAGCTAAGCTCTAGGTTGCCTTCCTGTCTCTCTCTGTCTTGTCAGGCTACCCTTCACCTGTGTTACCAATTTCTTGCACTAAATTATTTTATTTTGAAGGAGCCAGTGCCATTTCTGTTTTGCTGCTGGACACTGATTCACAGGTTGTCAATCAAGTTGGATCTTTCAACCTCCTTCTTGGCTAGGGTTGCTAAGGTGTAGAAAAGGACAATGTTCAATAGACCACCAGTTGTCTTCCCAATCCAGCAGATGATAGCCCTGACGTGCATATTAACTATATATATGTTTTATTTAGTATATTCTTGACGCTCTGACATCTGGGCCCTCGGTGACTGGTAGGAGACTGCCCCTTGAAGGGCTAGCTAATTCTTAGAGGTGGCAGACAACTCCTCTGTGCGCATGACTGTCATAAGCAAACCAGCCAATACAGAGCCCACAGGGCTCAATCACCTCCTTTATCACAGTCTAACACTTCCAACTCTTATCCACCTGCCGTAATGACCCTGGGCAGTGCTTGTACTCCAGAGCCCACTGAAAGTATTCAAACTCGCCAACCCTACGCCTGCTTCCCCTCCTGCCTCACCCATTCTTGCCATGGAAACCATGGTGAGGGCTTCGCTCATATTTTCCTCTTACTTCTTCTGCCTCCCGACTGGTTCCCCGTGTGGCCCTGCATGGTGTGTCATGTGTCCTATTTCTAGGGATCTAGCGCATATGAGTATAAAAATTTCTTCCTTCCTAACAGTCAGTTCTGTGTCTGTTTGTCTTACCACACATGTTGAAACAAATCTTGGTATGTTTTTAAACAATGAGATACAGTCTTTGGTTTCTGTAGATTTTTTTCCTCTAATATTTTATTCTTAAATATCATCATTCTATTAAGATAGTCGGTTGGAAGATCAGATGAAAGGGAATGTTAGCCTGAAGCTACATTTATCTAAACACCACAGAGTGTTTACATGCCACTGGTCAGCCTTAAGCCATCTTCTTTAATGGTCATTTTTAATTGTAATCAGTCTTATTAGGTCTTCTGCCCTAAAAGAACCAACCTCCTGGTTCACCTTTCTTTCCCTCCTATTTCACAAAGACAATCGAATGCACCGTAGGTGAATTACTTCAGTTACCTATCCCACACACACAGAATGTTCTGTTCCTGCAACCTCAGAGAATGTAGCTTCACTCCTCCTGGAAGCTAATCCCCTCCCCTGTGCTCTGTATCCCACCTGCTCCAAACTGCTGTATGCTCAACCCAGCTCTCTTCCTTGGATTCTCTACTTTTTAAATTCTTCCCCTCAGCTTAAGAAAAGTCCAAGTCTTTTAATATTTTTTAAAATTTATTTTATTCAAGTATAGTCAATTCACAATGTTGTATTAATTTCTGCTGTACAGCAATGTGACTCATATATATATATATATATATATATATATATATATATTCTTTTTCATATTCATTTCCATTATGGTTTATCATAGGATATTGAATATAGTTCCCTGTGCTATACAGTAGGACCTTGTTGTTTATCCATTTTATATATAATAGCTTGCTCTGCTAATCCCAAACTCCCAATCCATCCCTCTTCCCCTTCCCCTCCCCCTTGGCAACCACAAGTCTGCTCTCTATGTCTGTGAGTCTGTTTCTATTTTGTAGATAAGTTCATTTGTGTCATATTTTAGATTCCACATATAAGTGATATCGTATGGCATTTGTCTTTCTCTCTCTGACTTACTTCACTTAGTATGATAATCTTTAGGTCCATCCATGTTGCTGCAAATGGCATTATTTCATTGTTTTATACGGCTGAGCAATATTCCATTGTATATATGTACCACATCTTTATCCATTCACCTGTCGATGAACATTTAGGTTGTTTCCATGTCTTGGCTATTGTGAATAGTGCTGCTATGAACATAGGGGTGCATGTATCTTTTTGAATTAGAGTTTTGTCTGGATATAAGCCCAGAAGTGGGATTGCTGGATCATATGACAATTTTATCTTTAGTTTTTTGAGGAACCTCCGTACTGTTTTCCATAGTGGTTGCTCCAATTTACATTCCCACCAAAGGTGTAGGAAGGTTCCCTTTTCTCCACACCTTCTCCAGCATTTGTTATTTGTAGACTTTTTAATGATGGCCATTCTGACCAGTGTGAGGTGGTACTCCATTGTAGTTTTGATTTGCATTTCTCTAATTAGTGATGCTGAGCATCTTTTCATGTGCCTGTTGGCCATCTGTATGTCTTCTTTGGAGAAATGTCTATTTAGGTCTTCTGCTCATTTTTCAATTGGGTCGTTTGTTTTTATGCTGTTGAGTTGTGTGAGCAATTTGTGTATTTTGGAAATTAAGCCTAGTCGGTCACATCATTTGCAAATATTTCAAGTCTTTCATCTTTAAACAAAATATTTACCTTTCCTGTGTGTCCCCCCTCCTTCCCGCTTTCCTTTCATACCTGAACTTATGGAAGATTAATACTTAAAAGTAATTTATCTTCTCTTCGTCAATTATAATCTGGTTTATGCCCCTTCTTTCCACCGAAACTGATGTTTCTGTGGTCTCCAGTCACCTCCCAATGAACTGCTTTGTAAACCTGATTTGGCCTGTGCGGTATTTATCACCTTAGGCTCCTCCTTCTTCCTTTGATTGACGTGACACCACCCTCTCTTGATTCTCAGGCTGCACTTTCTCACTTCCCTTCCTTGTCTCTTCTTCTTCCTGTTTGCCTTTTGAATATTGCAGTTCCTGGGTTTCTTCCTTTGTCATTCTCAAAGATCCATTCACCTACTTTCCTGGCCAAAATGGTGTCACTCCAAGTTATACCATTGGGTTAAGCCAGCATTCCCCTAGTGGGTATTACAAAGAAAATGTATGTAGATATATACAAATATTGACAGATATTGGTAGAAATGCTATAAAGGAATGTTTTCCCTAGTCAGATAAGATTGGGTAACAGTTAACTAGAGAAAATTAAACAGAGAGAGCATATCTGCGATGCACCATTTCTAAAACATTTTAATTTTTTTTTAAAATAAGGCACATATTAACACCTTTTGGCAGTATTGTCATGCAGAAGCTAGTTTATAAAATGTCGGATGGTAACACTGTTTCAGAAGGACCTTGCATAAATTTGCACTAAGATACATTAATTTATTAGGACCCTCTAATAGTCTAGTGTGGGCAGGAATAACACAGTGTATCTCATATTAAAACGTAAGTTAAGCAAGTTTTGGTAAAAAGGAAGAGACAGGCCTGAGGCAAGTCGGGACCATGAGAAAGCATGGCACTGGGCTAACTTAGACATTCCCAGAACTTGAAGAAATTTCACGAAACTGCAGTAAGGCAGTAGACATACCAAGGAATGAAAGATTTGTACAAGACTATTGTTCTGCACCAGTGAAAGTAAAAAATTACATGTTTTTTAAAGTTGTATAGGTTAATGAAACTCTTCAAAATATATATAACTTCTCCCCATCAGTTTCATCAAAATGTAATACTCAGATAAAACCTTTGAAAAACTAAAAAAAAAAACCCTTTTCCTTATAAACAATTTTATTTCCTTTCACAAATGATAAGGCTGTAACTAATCCAATTTACAAAGAGAGAAACCTAGTTTTAGAAGATAATTGAATTTGTGTTATTACGTCCACAGAACTAGTCTTTGTTTTTCTTGTAGGTATAATTAGAAATAGGAAAATGAAGAAACAAAATTGAATTTTACCTAAAGCACATATGAAAGTTTAGTTACAAACATGGTGTATATTGTTCAGCTTCGAGCTGTGATGAATACTTTTCAAAGTCGTGGAAAGCTGTTTTAGAATGGTGTCCACAGCAACCTAGCAAAATCTAAGCAGAGGTACAATTTTTTTTAATTAGTCTTTAATTGTCCCTTTTCAAAGCTGGAACAATCATATCAGAACTTTCAATAGATTTCATTTATATTGACACAAAAATACAATACTTTTAAATAGTACCCTTTAGCATCTACACTACAGATAGACACAAAATTAGAATACAGCTGTAAATAGGAAATTACTCATTTCAAATTATGCTGTTAAAATAGAATGTGACATTACATGATGCATCTCTTCTTATGAAAAAAGCATATCACAGATATTTCAAGACAATCCCATATTACATAGAATTAATTTCTTTTTGCTTACACATGTGATTTTTTAATATTAACCACTGACTATGGTATTCAGAATTACATACTTGGCCACATAAAAGCATTACAACATTTTAAATGCATACATTGAAAGTTTAGATTACATTGTAATCTAAACAAACAGTATTCACCCAGCCAGCAATACTCAAGAGAAGGGAACACTAAAAACTGGACATTTTAATTTTAAAATTTTGTATGAAAGAGAATTTGCTATCCTCTCAAAACTTGACGGAACTATTACCAAACTGCAGATTATGTCTCTTCAATCCCTCTGGGAACATCTATCTACCCAGCATCTGTCCTTGTTCCCAGCTTCACTCCTCAGCGTCACAGCTTGTGTTGAAGTATAACATCTTTTCTGTCACTTAGCAAACTACTTTTGCTCACAAGCACAGAACTTGGGATTTCCAAGGCATTACTCTAAACTTGAGAAGAACATCTTTGAGGATGTAGCACTTCTCTGCTAATCCTTCCTCGTTTTCCGTCTTCAACACACACAGAGGCAGCAAGGAAATAAACAGAACCATACAGTTGTTTGGAGGACTCTGTGACGAGGAAGTGTCTGGGTCTCAGTGGATTGTTTAAGACACTAATGTCAGCCTATGCAGTATTCATTCTTCCTTTCCTCCAACCTGAAAGGCTCCCATCTGTTCAGGATTACAGCATGCTCAGATAAAAATTTACAACTTATAGATCCTTTGTTATTAGACATAACTGAATGCTGGCAAATAATGCACATAATGGCATTGAGTGGGGCTTTGGGAAAGTTTCTTTTAAAGGGGGAAGATTTAGCTGACATGTGCCCTTTGCCTTTTTTTTTTTTTTTCCTTCTTCCTGCTTGAAACTCAGTACAACACTGGAGGCAAACCAGAGGTGCCAAGTATAACATGTGAAGGATGACTGAATGAAAGGCTGAATCCCATACAGAGTCTTGGGACCACCATACCTGTCCCAGGCAGCCTATCTCTGGACCACTTGATATGTTGAACAAACAAACAGAAAACCAAATCCCTCTCATGTACAACTGATTTTTCATTTGGTTTTCTGTTACTTGTAGCTGAACACAATCCTAGCTACTACAGTAAGAATAGTCTACCCTAGTTAATTTTTATAATGCTGAGCCATGTCCATAGTATTTGTGCCAGATAAGCATGACTTTTTCTGTATTATAACAGAATGAAAATATTAGACTTTATCCCTATTTAAATCCTTGTTTTTGTGGATAAACTTAAAAGAAGCATAATTATCAGCACTATAGCCATTAGAAGTCAGAAATAAAACCAGATAAAATCTGAAAACATGTTTGTATTGGGTGTTGTTTAGAGCTTTAAATTTAATTGTTAATAAATTGTATATGTAGTACATTAATTAAAATGGATAACTCCACAATAATGAAATATATGACATTTGAACTATTAAACATAAACAGAATTAAATAAAAGAAAGTTAAATTTCAATAAAAGAATGTTATAACTTAAAACCACCAGAAAGCTGGTAACTGAAAGGACATCATTTGAATTTAAAATTTTAAGGATGGAATGAGCAGCTGTGTTGTTGAAGAGCAGTATAGTTTTGTAAAACAAAGTGCTTGTGTAAAATCTGTGAAACCAAAATCTCAACGCTATCCACTCTTATCACACTAAATAGATAAATTGATGAGAGAGAGAGAGAGATGATCTACCCACCATGATAGATGATGGGTAGATGGATAGGCAGATGGGTGGATAGACAGATGAAAGATAGAGAGATAGACAGGTAGATGATGGGTGGATGGATAGATAGGTGATACATACATGCGAACATACACAGATAGAAAAAATATGGCAGTTACCATGGTACAAACTCTTTATGTGGCATTCATGACTCTCAGTGAAGTATCCCCAGACTCTTTTTCCAGTTCCTATCTTCCCACCTCGCCACCCTCAAACTCAATAATCAGTTCAACACAGTTTGCATAAATGGCCACAGATAGAAGGAGAGTTACCACAGCCTTCCCCCACTCCCTTAGGAAGAGCAGACAGGGGCTGATAACTGTGTTCCCACTTTGCACACTGAGTAAAAAATGTCTCTGAAAGAAAATTAAAAATGGGAAATTCAGTGCTTGTGAACATGCAAGAATCAGGACAGCTTCATTTTTTAGATTGTGTAAAATGTGAGACTACGGCTTTACTTTGATAAGCATGCATTTGAAGGTGGCTGAGTTTACTAATACTGTAGAAGCATTTTAAATTATTTGCTGATGATTGACTCTTAGAATTACCTGGTATTCTCCATTTTCCTTGTAAAAATATCAGTATGGACCTACTCACCTGATGCAGGAGCCCTTCTGATCTCATTTGTTTTTACTTTCTTTTGTTATGTTCATTATGCATTTTAATTACACATCAGGAAACCAAGTAAAATATAGGTGTATAAAGAAAAGTAATTAAATAGCCTTGAAACTTGTAAAAGCGAGCTGTTGCTGCTCTCCTCTACCTCCCAAACCATCTGTGGAATTAGGTGTGAGCTAACTAAAATAGGAGTAAAAATGTAAAAATACTGACTAATCCTTCATTTGCTTTGTAAGTGTTTATAAGCTACCACTTGATGTTAAAAATAAAAATTGAAACTTTAGACAATGCATTATGAATATAGTTTATGCAAGAAAGACTAAGAGATATCCATCATGGGCATCTATTCAAACGAAAGGCTTTGGTCTTACATCAACAGGTGGGAGATTGCAGGTATACTGATCAGCTTCAAGTTACAAAAATGGTGTTAAGCTATTGGATCAGATGATTACTTTGTTGCCTCTGAACTCTGAACTCAGTATAATTTATGCCTCTCTTATAGAAGAGGAAAGACTAAGAAAGGGAAGCAACATGGCCAAGATTACCTGGTAGAGTTCATACTTGAACAAAATCTGCTCAATTCCCAAACCGCTGTAAGCAGATACTGAATTCCTTCCTTAGATGCCCACTATGATATAGTAACATCATCGACAGTGGCTAAATTGGAAACAAGTATACATACATAGAAAACATATGTATCCCTCAAGCAAACTGTATTGATTTTCAATTTTGCTTTCTATGAATCAAATAGAAAAAAAAAGACAGTATTTTAGTATTAATGTTTGTTACCAACGAATTATGATTTCCATTCAACTGGAATGCATTTACTTGGATCCTGGATATTAAGATATTTACTAAATTTATATTGTTGCTAAGTAACAGATTAAATGCAACCCACCTCAGTGATTTTAAACACTGGATAAATGCCACCAGTTTTTAAATAGAAAATGTTAAGTACTATAGTATACTCAGTTTTGGGTTCTTGAGTTGCATTATGATTGGAAACAAATTTTCAACTAATTATTCTTCCCTCAGCCTTCTTATATCACGTCATTCCCTTTGCCTTCATGTCCTCCTCATGTAGAAAAACTTATTTTTGTACACAGAAAAAACATGAAGGCTCTTTATTTAGCTCACAGAAATTATACCTTAAACCTGGAAAGATTTTAAGTAAATGGTAAAAGATCATTTCATAATCTTATGGCCATTAAACCTAATAATCTTTTTTTTAACATCTTTATTGGAGTATAATTGCTTTACAATGGTGTGTTAGTTTCTGCTTTAAAACTAAGTGAATCAGTTATACATATACATATATCCCCATATCTCTTCCCTCTTGCATCTCCTTCCCTCCCACCCTCCCTATCCCACCCCTCTAGGTGGTCACAAAGCACCGAGCTAATCTCCCTGTGCTATACAGCTGCTTCCCACTTGCTATCTATTTTACGTTTGGTAGTGTATATATGTCCATACCACTCTCTCACTTTGTCCCAGCTTACCCTTCCCCCTCCCCATATCCTCAAGTACATTCGCTGGTAGGTCTGCGTCTTTATTCCCGTCTTGCCCCTAGGTTCTTCGTGACCATTTTATTTTAGATTCCATGTATATGTGTTAGCATACAATATTTCTTATTCTCTTCCTGACTTACTTCACTCTGTATGACAGAGTCTAGGTCCATCCACCTCGCTACAAATAACTCAATTTAGTTTCTTTTTATGGCTGAGTAGTATTCCAGTGTGTATATGTGCCACATCTTCTTTATCCATTCATCTGTCGATGGACACTTAGGTTGCTTCCATGTCCTGGCTATTGTAAACAGAGCTGCGATGAACATTGTGGTACATGACTCTTGAATTATGGTTTTCTCATGGTTATGCCCAGTAGTGGGATTGCTGGGTCATATAGTAGTTCTATTTTTAGTTTTTTAAGGAAACTCCATACTGTTCTCCATAGTGGCTGTATCAATTTACATTCCCACCAACAGTGCCAGAGGGTTCCCTTTTCTCCAAACCCTCTCCAGCATTTATTGTTTGTAGATTTTTTGATGATGGCCATTCTGACTAGTGTGAGGTGATAACCTCATTGTAGTTTAGGTTTGCACTTCTCTAATGATTAATGAAGTTGAGCATTCTTTCATGTGTTTGTTGGCAATCGGTATGTCTCCTTTGTAGAAATGTCTGTTTAGGTCTTCTGCCCATTTTTGGATTGGGTTGTTTGTTTTTTTGATATTGAGCTGCATGAGCTGCTTGTAAATTTTGGAGGTTAATCCTGTGTCAGTTGCTTCATTTGCACATATTTTCTCCCATTCTGAGGGTTGTCTTTTCGTCTTGTTTATGATTTCCTTTGCTGTGCAAAAGCTTTTTAATTTCATTAGGTCCATTTTTAAATTTCTGTTTTTGTTTCCATTTCTCTAGGAGGTGGGTCAAAAGGATCTTGCTGTGATTTATTTCATGGAGTGTTATGCCTATGTTTTCCTCTAAGAGTTTAATAGCGTCTGGCCTTACATTTAGGTCTTTAATCCATTTTGATTTTATTTTTGAGTATGGTATTAAAGAGTGTTCTAATTTCATTCTTTTACATGTATCTGTCCACTTTTCCCAGCACCACTTATTGAAGAGGCTGTCTTTTTTCCATTGTATATTCTTGCCACCTTTATCAAGGTGACCATATGTGCGTGGGTTTACCTCTGGGCTTTCTATGCTGTTCCAGTGATCTATATTTCTTTTTCTGAGCCAGTACCATACTGTCTTGATGACTGTAGCTTTGTAGTATAGTCTGAACTCAGGGAGCCTGATTCCTCCAGCTGTGTTTTTCTTTCTCAAGATTGCTTTGGGTTTTCGGGGTCTTTTGTGTTTCCATACAAATTGTGAGATTTTTTGTTCTAGTTCTGTGAAAAATGCCAGTGGTATATTGATAGGGATTGCACTGAATCTGTAGGTTGCATTGGGTAGTAGAGTCATTTTCACAATGTTGATTCTTCCAATCCAAGAACGTGGTATATCTCTCCATCTATTTGTATCATCTTTAATTTCTTTCATCAGTGTCTTATAGTTTTCTGCATACAGGTCTTTTGTCTCCTTAGGGAGGTTTATTCCTAGATATTTTATTCTGTTTGTTGCAATGGTAAATGGGAGTGTTTTCTTAATTTCACTTTCAGATTTTTCATCATTAGTATATAGGAATGCCAGAGATTTCTGTGCATTAATTTTGTATCCTGCTACTTTACCAAATTTATTGATTAGCTCTAGTAGTTTTCTGGTAGCTTCTTTAGGATTCTCTATGTATAGTATCATGTCATCTGCAAACAATAGCAGCTTTAATTCTTCTTTTCCGATTTGGATTCCTTTTATTTCTTTTTCTTTGATTTCTGTGGCTAAAATTTCCACAACTATGTTGAATAATAGTGGTGAGAGTGGTCAACCTTGTCTTGTTCCTGATCTTAGTGGAAATGTTTTCAGTTTTTCACCATTGAGGACGATGTTGGCTGTCGGTTTCTCATATATGACCTTTATTATGTTGAGGTAAGTTCCCTCTGTGTCTACTTTCTGGAGGGTTTTTATCATAAATGGGTGTTAAATTTTGTCAAAAGCTTTCTCTGCATCTCTTGAGATGATTATAAGGTTTTTCTCCTTATTTGTTAATATGGTGTATCACATTGATTCATTTGCATATATTGAAGAATCCTTGCATTCCTGGGCTAAACCCTACTTGATCATGGTGTATGATCCTTTTAATGTGCTGTTAGATTCTGTTTGCTACTATTTTGTTGAGGATTTTTACATCTATGTTCATCAGTGATATTGGCCTGTAGTTTTCTTTCTTTGTGACATCTTTGGTTTTGGTATCAGGGTGATGGTGGCCTCGTAGAATGAGTTTGGGAGTGTTCCTCCCTCTGCTATATTTTGGAAGAGTTTGAGAAGGATAGGTGTTAGCTCTTCTCTAAATGTTTGATAGAATTCGCCTGTGAAGCCATCTGGTCCTGGGCTTTTGTTTGTCAGAAGATTTTTCATCACAGTTTCAATTTCAGTGCTTGTGATTGGTCTGTTTATATTTTCTATTTCTCCCTGGTTCAGTCTTGGAAGGTTGTGCATTTCTAAGAATTTGTCCATTTCTTCCAGGTTGTCCATTTTATTGGCATATAGTTGCTTGTATTAATCTCTCTTGATCCTTTGTATTTCTGCAATGTCACTTGTTACCTCTCCTTTTACTTTTCTAATTCTATTGATTTGACTCTTCTCCCTGTTTTCCTTGATGCCTCTGGCTAATGGTTTATCAATTTTCTTTACTTCTCAAAGAACCAGCTTTTAGTTTTATTGATCTTTGCTATAGTTTCCTTCATTTCTTTTTCATTTATTTCTGACCTGATCTTTATGATTTCTTCTCTTCTGCTAACTTTGGGGGTTTTTGTTCTTCTTTCTCTAATTGCTTTACGTGAAAGGTTTGGTTGTTTATCTGAGATGTTTCTTGTTTCTTAAGGTAGGATTGTATTGCTATAAACTTCCCTCTTTAACTGCTTTTGCTGCATCACATAGGTTTGGATCGTTGTCATGTTTTCATTGTCATTTGTTTCTAGGTGTTTTTTTGATTTCCTCTTTGATTTCTTCAGTGATCTCTTGGTATCACTAAGTAGTGTATTGTTTAGCCTCCATGTGTTTGTATTTTTTACAGATATTTTTTCCTGTAATTGATATCTAGTCTCACAGCATTGTGATTGGAAAAGATACTTGATACAATTTCCATTTTCTTAAATTTACCAAGGCTTGATTTGTGACCCAAGATATGCTCTATCCTGGAGAATGTGCCATGATCACTTGACAAGAAAGTGCATTCTGTTGTTTTTGGATGGGATGTCCTATAAATATCAATTAAGTCCATCTTTTATAAAGTATCATTTAAAGCTTGTGTTTCCTTATTTACTTTCATTTTGGATGATCTATCCATTGGTGAAAGTGGGGTGTTCAAGTCCCCTACTATGATTGTGTTACTGTCGGTTTCCCCTTTTATGGCTGTTAGTATTTGCCTTATGTATTGAGGTGCTCCTATGTTGGGTGCATAAATATTTGCAATTGTTATATCTTCTTGGATTCATCCCTTGATCATTATGTAGTGTCCTTCTTTGTCTCTTGTAATAGTCTTTATTTGAAAGTCTATTTTGTCTGATATGAGAATTGCTACTCCAGCTTTCTTTTGATTTCTATTTGCATGGAATATCTTTTCCATCCCCTCACTTTCAGTCTGTATGTGTCCCTAGGTCTGAAGTGGGTCTCTTGTAGACGTCATATATACGGGTCTTGTTTTTGTATCCATTCAGCCAGTCTATGTCTTTTGGTTGGAGCACTGAATCCATTTACATTTAAGGTAGTTATGGATATGTATGTTTCTATTACCATTTTATTAACTGTTTTGGGTTTGTAATTGTAGGTCTTTTCCTTCTCTTGTGTTTCCTGCCTAGAGAAATTCCTTTAGCATTTGTTGTAAAGCTGGTTTGGTGGTGCTGAATTCTCTTAGCTTTTGCTTGTCTGTTAAGGTTTTAATTTCTCCATCAAATCTGAATGAGATCCTTGCTGGGTAGAGTAATCTTGGTTGTAGGTTTTTCCCTTTCATCACTTTAAATCTGTCCTGCCACTCCGTTCTGGCTTGCAGAATTTCTGCTGAAAGATCAGCTTTTAACCTTATGGGGATACCCTTGTATGTTATTTGCTGTTATTCCCTTGCTGTTTTTAATATTTTTTCTTTGTATTTGATTTTTGATAGTTTGATTAATATGTGTCTTGGTGTGTTTCTCCTTGGATTTATCTTGTATGGGACTCTCTGTGCTTCCTGGACTTGATTAACTATTTCCTTTCCCATATTAGGGAAGTTTTCAACTATAATCTCTTCAAATATATTCTCAGTCCCTTTCTTTTTCTCTTCTTCTGGGACCCCTATAATTCGAATGTTGGTGCATTTAATGTTGTCCCAGGGGTCTCTGAGACTGTCCTCAATTCTTTTCATTCTTTTTTCTTTATTCTGACCTGCAGTAGTTATTTGCACTATTTTATCTTCCAGGTCACTTATCTGTTCTTCTGCCTCAGTTATTCTGCTATTGATTCCTTCTAGAGAAATTTTAATTTCATTTATTGTGTTGTTCATCACTGCTTGTTTGCTCTTCAGTTCCTCTAGGTTCTTGTTAAATGTTTCTTGTATTTTCTCTATTCTATTTCCAAGATTTTGGATCATCTTTACTGTCATTATTCTGAATTATTTTTCAGGCAGACTGCCTATTTTCTCTTCATTTGTTTGGTCCGGTGGGTTTTTACCTTGCTCCTTATCTGCTGTATGTTTTTCTGTCTTCTCATTTTGCTTAACTTACTGTGTTTGGGGGCTCCTTTTCACAGGCTGCAGTTTCGTAGTTCCCGTTGTTTTTGGTGTCTGCCCCAAGTGGCTAAGGTTGGTTTAGTGGGTTGTGTAGGCTTCCTGGTGGAGGGGACTAGTGCTGTGTTCTGGTGGATGAGGCTGGATCTTGTCTTTTTGGTGTGCAGGACCGTGTCTGGTGGTGTGTTTTGGGGTGTCTGTGGCGTTATTATGATTTTAGCAGCCTCTCTGCTACTGGGTGGGGTTGTGTTCCTGTTTGCTAGTTGTTTGGCATAGGGTGTCCAGCACTGTAGCTTGCCGGTATTTGAGTGGAGTTGGGTCTTGGCGTTGAGATGGAGATCTCTGGGAGATTTTTGCCATTTGATATTACGTGGAGCTGGGAGGTCTCTTGTGAACCAGTGTCCTGAACTTGGCTCTCCCACCTCAGAGGCACAGCCCTGATGCCAGGCTGGAGCACCAAGAGCCTGTGATCCACATGGCTCAGAACCAAAGGGAGAAAAGAAAGAAAGAAAGAAGAAGATAAAATAAAATAAAGTAAAATAAAGTTATTAAAATAAAAAAATTATTAAAAAAATTTTTAAGTAATAAAAAGGAAAGAAAAAGACAGAAAAGAGTAACCAAACCAAAAAACAAATCCACCAATGATAAGCACTAAAAACTATACTAAAAAAAAATAATGGACAGACAGAACCCTAGGACAAATGGTAAAAGCAAAGCTATACAGACAAAATCACACACAGAAGCATACAAATACTCACAAAAAGAGAAAAAGTATAAATAAATAAATAAATAAATAAATAAATAAATATATATATATATATATATATATATATATATATATATATATATATATCGTTGTTCCCAAAGTCTGCCTCCTCAATTTGGGATGATTCGTTGTCTATTCAGGTATTCCACAGATGCAGGGCACATCAGGTTGATTGTGGAGATTTAATCCGCTGATCCAGAGGCTGCTGGGAGAGATTTCCCTTTCTCGTCTTTGTTTGCACAGCTCCCAGGGTTCAGCTTTGGATTTGGACCTGCCTCTGCGTGTAGGTTGCCTGAGGGCGTCTGTTCTTCGCTCAGACAGGACGGGGTTAAAGTAGCCGCTGATTCGGGGGCCCCAGCTCACTCAGGCTGGGGCGGGGGAGGGGCACGGAGTGCGGGTAGAGCCTGCGGCGGCAGAGGCCAGCAGGACGTTGCACCAGCCTGAGACGCGCCATGCATTCTCCCGGGGAAACTGTCCCTGGATCCTGGGACCCTGGCAGTGGCGGGCTGCACAGGCTCCCCGGAAGGGGGGTGTGGATAGTGACCTGTGCTCGCACACAGGCTTCTTGGTGGCAGCAGCAGCACCCTTAGCGTCTCATGCCCTTCTCTGTGGTCCGTGCTTTTAGCTGCGGCTCGCACCCGTCTCTGGAGCTCCTTTAAGCAGCGCTCTTAATCCCCACTCATCGCGTACCAGGAAACAAAGAGGCAAGGAAAAGTCTCTTGCCTGTTCAGCAGCTCCAGGCTTTTTCCCGGACTCCCGGGTAGCCGTGGCCCACTAACCCCTTCAGGCTGTGTTCACACCGCCAACCCCAGTCCTCTCCCTGCGTTCCGACCGAAGCCCGAGCCTTAGCTCCCAGCCCACGTCCGCCCTGACGGGTGAGCAGACAAGCCTCTTGGGCTGGTGAGTGCTGGTTGGCACCGATCCTCTGTGCAGGAATCCCTCTGCTTTGCCCTCTGCACCCCTGTTGCTGTGCTCTCCTCCGTGGCTCCGAAGCTTCCGCCCTCTGCCACTCGCTGTTTCCGCCTGCGAAGGTGCTTCCTAGTGTGTGGAAACCTTTCCTCCTTCACGGCTCCCTCCCACTGGTGCAGGTCCCGTCCCTATTCTTTTGTCTGTTTTTTCTTTTTTCTTTTGCCCTACCCAGGTACGTGGGGAGTTACTTGCCTTTTGGGAGGTCTGAGGTCTTCTGCCAGCATTCAGTAGGTATTCTGTAGGAGTTGTTCCACATGTAGATGTATTTCTGATGTATCTGTGGGGAGGAAGGTGATCTCCACGTCTTACTCTTCCGCCATCTTGAAGCTCCTCCCAAACCTAATAATCTTTTATATAAATACTTTTGTTTGTAGCATTCAAAAATATAAGAAATAATTATTTTAGATTAGAAAAGAATGCTTTCTTCAAACTGAACATTTTAACTTATTTCTGTTAGAAACTTAAGGTTGAAAAGACCCACACCACTAAATTCCTATAAAGCTTCCTTTAACTTTAGAAGTATTTCAACACTGAGATCAGAACAGTGTCTCTTTTTTTTTTTTTTTTTTTTGCGGTACACGGGCCTCTCACTGTTGTGGCCTCTCCCGCCGTGGAGCACAGGCTCCGGACACGCAGGCCCAGCGGCCATGGCTCACGGGCCCAGCCGCTCCACGGCATGTGGGATCTTCCAGGACCGGGGCACAAACCTGTGTCCCCTGCATCGGCAGGCGGACTCTCAACCACTGTGCCACCAGGGAAGCCCAGAACAGTGTCTCTTTAATTAAATAGTTCTTTACCAAATTATGTGGCTGTTTAAGGAGGTATATTCATACTGCTTCCTCGGAAAGTCATAAATCTCACAAGGATGTGCCTCACTTTAGAAAAATTCATCTTGAAAAGCCACCACTTATGGAAAAAAGATAACATGTACATATATTTTTGCATAAGTCCAAGCAGCGTCTTAATTATGTATGAATCCATAGCTCATAACAAAATCAATAGCGGCAAACACCTTTATTGTGCTTTCAGCCCAGCAGATCTTAGTTAAATAGATGAACAGTGAATAGTGTATTTATAGTAAAGAACAAGGAATCAACATGAGCAGAAAAGCCAGCTGCTTTTAACTTGTACATTGGCTTTTAAAGAATGCTTATCTCAGATAAGATGTCTCCAAGAATGTGTACCTTTGTTTGCATTAGGTTTCTGACTTAAAAAAAAACACAAAACACTATTCAATTTTCCTTGTATTTAGATCTTTGGCTTCGTCCTTGGTTAGGTTTTTATTTTTATCTAGAGTACAGTGTATTTGTTTTCTAGGAGCATACTTAATTTTTATAACGAAACTTGGAAAGAACTTAAAGTTTCAGTTGTTTTAAGAAGTTGATTGAACATGTATCTTTGTGGAATATGTCTCTCTGCTTAGTGATGGATGGCTTAGCCTAGTAATTTAGAATTTGGTTTCGTTACAAAACCTGGAGAGTTGAAGTTTACTGTCAGTACCAATATCTTGACTTTGGTTGTGCAGATTATTGGGGGGTGCTTAATTACAGACATGAAGAAGAGGATTTTTCACCGTGCCTAGATTATGCACTGGTAAATTATTCTACAGTAGTAAATTATGCACTGTTTATAAAATGCCTTATCTCTTTCAGAAATAACTGCTGCATTTAAAATGGATACATAGTGAGTGTTTCTGCCTGACTGTCAACTGAATTGTTAGCTCAAATATCATCAGTAACTTATTTATTTATTTATCGCTGTGTTGGGTCTTTGTTGCTGCGTGTGGGCTTTTCTCTAGTTGTGGCAAGCGAGGGCTACTCTTCATTGCGGTGCACAGGCTCAGAAGTTGTGACTCCCGGGCTCTAGAGTGCAGGCTCAGTAGTCGTGGCACATGGGCTTCGTTGCTCCGTGGCATGTGGGATCTTCCTGGATCAGGGCTCGAAGCTATGTCCC
Source organism: Aethalodelphis obliquidens (assembly GCF_003676395.1). Classification (NCBI taxonomy): domain Eukaryota; kingdom Metazoa; phylum Chordata; class Mammalia; order Artiodactyla; family Delphinidae; genus Aethalodelphis; species Aethalodelphis obliquidens. The sequence goes on from NW_020838017.1 coordinate 1,926,128, forward strand.
CTGCATTGGCAGATGGATTCTTAACGACTGCACCACCAGGGAAGCCCTCATCAGTAACTTCTTCATCTCCAAAGCCCATGGCCTTTTTGGTCTACATCTTCATCAGTCTTTTGCATCATTTGCCCCTATTGGTTATCCTTTCCTTGACATGTTCTCATAGGGAGGGGCTCTATAACCCTGCTTTTCTGTCCTGCCAATCATTCGTATTCCTCCTTACATCCCCTGAGCAGCAGTGGCCTGAGTTCATTCCACTACCTTTTATCTTCTTGATTTCTTTCTCTCTGAAGTCATGCCCTCCTTGTAGCTCCAAGCATCTCCTCTTTGAAGATGACTTCAGAATCTGCAGGGCCAGCCTAGTCATTTCCCCACTCTCTGGGTCCACACTTCCAGCTGCCAGCAGTTGTGTCTTCCTGGATGTCTCATCAACAGCTTAGACTCTGATTTCCTCACCATCAGGTGCAAACTCCTGACACCACTTGGTCCCTATCTTCTTCCATGCATCAGACAAAATGAGTTTTTGGTCATTTCCTAAGCACAGCTTATTCACTTATTTGACTCTTTTGTCCATTCTGTTTTGTTTGGGTAATATGTTTTATAATTTTTCTCCAGAAAAGAGTTTACACAAAAGGCTTCAATTCAGTGCTTTGTAATTCTGTAGAATTTCATTTTAAATGCCCTTAGGCTCTCATAGGTCATCACTTTCATCATGGATATTTATGTCAAGATGTGTTTTCTGACCAAGATCCTAAGTTCCTTGTGGGCAGGAAACTTCATGCCATCCACAGTGCCTATGTGAGGTGTTCAGAAGGTGGTGTTCAAAGAATATACAATGGCCCATAAACAGAGTGCAATGAACTCATGGCTCTTGAAGCAGAAGGGAGCTGTTATTGGTTTGGAAAACTGAGCTCTACAACAAACTGTCTGAAAGGGAGAGTGCTAATGGTAACCTTAAGAAGTAAATTTGCTTCCAAAAACCTGTGATAAATTCCCAAGCAGGGATATACTCACCAAAATAACCTGTCTCTATATTTGAACTTGAAAGCTATGATTTTTCCATTTAAAATAATTTACTTAAATCATTGTGGAGCTGCATTTTTTCCTTATATAAATGGTTTTAGGAAAAGCAAACCTGAGTATACATAAGAATGTGGTTCTCTTATATATAATATTGTTTCAAGCAACGTAACTTTTTATCGGCAATGTAATGCCAAAATCCAAATACCTGAGCAGCTGGTTTAATTTTTAATATTGTAGAAATGTACAGAGCTCTAATTTCCCTTATCACTTTCAATAGATATTTGAAAGTATCTTTTTCAGTCAAACTATTCAGAGAATTGGGGAAATACTTACATCAGTTGAATATATCATACAAAGTTCAAATACCTTGGCAACATCTTAATTTATCATTTTTCATACCAGAGACCTGTTTTCAGTAAAAAAAATAAATTTTGTATGAAAAATTAAAATACTGGTATAGATTTTTTTAAAAAGAGACTCTCATAAATGTTGTTTCATATAATGTACTCTTGTTTTTTGCCAGATCCTGATAATAAATTAGATAATACACTGTTAATCAGAGTTCTGGTTGAGTCACAATTTTATTTTGATATTTCAGGTGCACTAATTTTTTTCCTATAAACTAATCTGTTCCAAAAAGTCTCCATGATTTATTTTCATGTTTTGTTTTGTTTTTCCCAAGAACAGCAGCAGGCTCAAAGTCCATGTGGGAGAAAAACATAGGGATCTGTGACTTTTTTCCCTTTGTTAACTGTTGATGTATAGGAAAAAAAGTAACTTTATCTTAAGAAAAGAAAAAGCAAAGAATAGGTCTCATATTTTCACTGTAGCCCAGGAATTAAGGCTCTCGAATCGGTCTACCTGCCCCTGGCAAGGAAAAGCTCTTGTGGGATAGAAGCATGCTCCCAGCTCTAGGGGGTGATCAAGATTCCCCATCTTCCTTTACATCTTGTTCACTTTTCTGAGCCGGACACTGGCTGTTGGCTTGGACCAATGCCAAAGACACCATTGGTGCTTTTTTTTCTGAGGCACATAGTTTGGGGTTGGGTTGGGGTATGATAAGGATTCTAAAAGCAATTACTCCCAGTTGGAAATCTTCTTTTAGGATCACCACTTTGGGAACCAATCTCCTTCAGCTCTATCACTTTTGAAATCCTTCTTTCCTATTTTGAATTGGTTCTTTTGGATTGCTTCTGTTTATCCTCCTGTTGGGTCTGATACAGTACCTCTTCTTGCTTGATGTGATGAACCACAGTCATCTCCTTAGAGCACCACATGGGAACCAGGGTGAGGGCCAAGGAAAGAAAAGATGAGGCAGAAAGCATAGGTTTGTCTCGAGTCCTGGTGGTGGAAATTCCTGACTCATACATAGTCTGTTCCATCCCCATAAAGTAGGCTTCATGAACACTGGAGGCCAGAGCTCCAGATAGTAATACAAGGTTAATTTTATCCTAGAGTTTCTCCTCTGCCCAACTCACTCAAAAACTTGAGAGAAATCAGCCAGCTGATTGGGGCTAGACATTCAGGCTCCTAGCCATCTCTCTTCAGAGTCTCCATGTAAGAGAAAGATTAAAACCAAAGATTTGGGTCATTTATATATAGGAGATTAGAGCAAAGAGAGAAAGGGCCTCTGAGGATTAGAGACATGTAAAGACCTCAAACCTAGTCTAGACACCCTCAGGTAAAGCCCTAATGTCAGTTCCACCCAAGGTCTGATACAGAGAGGGCTTCACACAGTACAAAGATAGCTGAGATACCATCTGATTCCATCTAAGCAAAAACAGGCAGAGATTGCTAACAGTCATTTTTATCAGAGTTAAAATAGATGATCTGAGTCCTAAATGATGATTTTTCCAGGTAACAGCTATGTGATACTCACTGATGAGATAGCACTCATCAGTCAACCCTTATTCATGCCATTCATAGGCAGTACCACTCTTAGATCTGGCTAGGCAGGGTCCTTATTTGTACTTTGGAGTGTCTTCCTGAAAATATCCTAAGACCCCTATGCTGTGTGGGCTTGCAGTGTCATCAGGCAAGAGGTCCCAGGCCTGGACTGCTTGGTCCTAGTCTCCGTTTCTCTGTTTTAGGGCACTCTCTAACCGTGTCCCATCAACCCCCTCTCCTATGCCCACTCCACATGAGGCCAATGAGATGCCCCCAAGGAGGAGAGAAAGGACTCAAGCCTTTAGGGTTATCCCAAGACCTTGTATCCCCAGTCCCTGCTTCTAGAAGGAAGATCTCTGGTAAGCAGATCAATCCAACTAGCTAGCACAATATTTCTTTCACATGCCAGTATTATGCCGACACTCTGATTTTAACTCATGGAGGAAACAGAAGACATTTACAGCTATGGGTACCAAAGAACCACCACTAATCCATGGGCTTGAGCCATGTGTTGAGGCCTGTTCATTGGCTCTCACCCATCCATCTCACCCATCCATCACTGCCTCTGCTCTGGACCTGAGAGTGGTGAAGTAGCACCAGAATTCCCTTACTCCATGTTCCCCATGTCAATAGCCCTAAGAGAAGCCAACTCACCTCCTCTACAGTCTTCACCACACATAGGAAGCGGTTCTCAGGGGTGGCTGTACCTATTTCTTTTAAAGTATTTTGAGACCCTTAAAATCCACAAGAGAAACCTGCCATGCCAATCAATGTCCTCTATTGCCTCCAATAAATACGGTGATATTTTGTTCTCCTTCGTCATTATTAAGCCATACCAGATGAGAGATGGACATTGCTTATTCAAAGGGAATCACTCTTCTTGCTTGGCTCATGGGCCCCTTAACTATCCTCCCGACTTGTGTTAGTATCTAGAAGGCAGGGACACCATTGTAGGAGACCACATTCTAGGAATTTAGTCATCGTGACCTAAAACGTTCAAGAGATATGGTTGCACGTTGTCCTGTGTTTACACCGTAAATATTGGCAATTTAATGTACCAAGAAAAAGAATTATCTTTCACGTTATTCTGAATATTCTGAGTAAGATTTGCATTTGAAATCATTCTTAACAAAGCACAGTAACAAATTTTGATAGTCATTAGAATGCAATATTCATGGATGGCTCAATGGTTGATATGATGTCATGAGTATCAATGTAACCAGCATTAAATAAAGGATATCAGGAAACTGAAATAGCAAGAATATCTGTATTGTTTTAAATATAGATCATTTGAATAATAACATTTTAAATATTAACATTGTTGCTCTTTTCATTGTGGTGGACATATGAAATTATCCCAGAAGTATGTATTTGATAATAAAGTCCATGAAGAGATAGCTTCCTAGATCTGAACAGCAGACGATAGTGCCTGAACACCACAGAGAGTCCTCATGCATTGATTGGACAATAAACGAAAAAGAATAAGTACCTCTTCTCTACCCATTATTCTAAGTCTAAATCTAAATCTATGGGTCACTATACCTCACATGGTTCCTTGAATTTTGCTTATAAATACAAAAGCCCCACACAAAAATATTGCACAAGTTCCCACATACTAAGAGCAGCCCTGCCCACATGCTGGGGTTTGGCAGCCTATTTGGCCCCGGCAATGTCAGCACAACCATACTTTAGTGTCTGTCCCAAAGCAGAACTGATCTCAACAAGAACCAGCAGGTTTGTGATCATTCCAAAGACAGTCATTTCTTAATAGGTGCCAGCTACAATACCAGTAGCTGACGTGTGGCTTGGGTTGGGGAAGGGGTATGCAGAGGAAGAGCCTAAGGAAAGTGGAAGAATGTTTTAACTTTCTGCTTAATCTCTGTCACAACCTCCACTACCATCAGCTTCCAGAATAAACCAATAGACCAGTATGCTAAGGAGTGCAAGCAACCTCAACCCAAGCCCCAAGCATTTCTCATTTTAAACGAGATTGTAACTAGTAAGCCTTCCTTTTCTAGAAATTATAGAACCACCACTCTTCGTAGGAGTAATATCAACAGACTATGCAATAGGATGATAAATTAACCCTTTCCTGATGTTCAGGAATTCTTATTGAGCCACAAAATGAGTCTAAAGAAGTGTTAAGTACTCCCATAATCTAAAGAGATCTCTGCATAGTGGAATGTGCTGTAGAAAGAACTTACTTCAAGGAGAAAGAATGAACTATGTTAAACTCGGTTCATCCCAACCCAGAAATTTTAAATACATTTGAGACATTGAGAGAAAAGGAGAACTTCTCAGGTCTTCTCAGACAAGGCACACAGTCTTACCCTCCAAATGGGAGAGGAAAGAAGGAAGTGCTCACCCTGCTCTCGCAAGCCAGGTGAAGGTGGCTGCAAGAGATTTTCCCATAAAGCTTAAAGATGTCTTCCAGAAGGGGATCCTGGTAACAGTTTGTGGGCCTATCTTATATTTATTCTTTGTACACCAATGCCAGTAACATTAAGATGAATCCGTCTAGGCCTAGCCTAAATATAATGAATGCAAGATAATTTTCAGAATGTTGTATTAGAGCAGCTCCTGAATACCAGTAGGGATCACCATAAAATTGTTACAGTGATGGGGTCCAAGCCAAAGTGGAGTTGAGGTTTGTAATGACTCCTACTGATCTTTTCTGATTCCGTTTATAAGTTGATTCTAAGAAAGTCTTATTCACAAATAACCCAAAAAATAGGCAAGTACAGAAGAAACGTAAATAATTTCCATGATAATTTGTCATTTCCTTCATTTGTCCTTACTCCTCTCTCTGTGCCAATTTTCCATGAATTACATAGACAAACTTTCGATAATGTTAGAGCTCTTAGGATAAGCCCTCAATTTTCCTTTACTTTTTGTGACTTAACTATTATTTCTTGTTGAATTTTTGAAAAATACCTACATTGCTTTTAATTTCTTAGGTATACTTCCTGAGTCAGAGTTCAGTGTTCCATTCACTGTAAAAATTCAGTAATCGCTTATTGATTGATTATCTCAAAAGAGGAAGCGTCCAAAGTAGTGTAGTTGGATTTGAACCTGATTAAACGCCAGCTGACACTTAAATGTGCTGTGGGATCTTCACCGTGTCACATGAACTTTCAGGGCCCAAGGTTTTTCAACTGTAAAATGAAGGGAATGGACTCAAATATCCATCTTGAGGTGTCTCATCCTCCATTATCTTGAATGTTTTGCTTAGTTTAAGTGAGAGATTCAGCTGTTTTCCAGCCTGAGCAATGTTGCATCTGAACATCTGGGTTTATTAGCTAAATGTCAGAGCCCCTTCTTGTGCCGATGAAATGCACATAATTTAGACTGTAGCAGAAAAGGTCTACTTTACTATGACACTGGAACAGACTTTTCCCTATGCATCCCACTCACACCATCTCTGGTTGACTGAGACCAAGAGGCTTCCTGAGCAGGAAATGAAACGCTTACCTTGAGAATAGATCACAGTGGAATGGACGCTTATGCCTGTGGGTTATGACTATAGAAAAATATACTGGGAACCTAAGGAGAGTGAATTAGAAACACCAGAAGCCTCTTATACATTACCTGTTGAAATAGTCGTACTCTTACTTTACTAAAGTACGTTTTCTAACCTCCAAAGAAATGTCTGGCCATTTAGTGAAAACTATTATTTTTTTCGTTAAAAAAAACAATCCCACAATTTTATTTTCCCACAGAAAATTCTACCTTGGTACCATCATTACTATATGCCAGGAAGAAAAAACAAACCATATTCTTCAGAGCATTTTAAAATGTGTGAGAACCTAGCATATTTCCTAAATAAAATTCATTCTTTTGGCATATATTTGGGGAGGGGAAAAAAATTATAATACAAAACCGTCATGGAGTTTTTGCTTCATAGCTACAATATATTTGACTTCTTTCCCTTTTGTTGTTAATTTATTCCTTTGGCCAAATTGACTTTTCTTTTTTTTAACATCCTTATTGGACTATAATTGCTTTACAAGGGTGCGTTAGTTTCTGCTTTATAACAAAGTGAATCAGCTATACATATACATATATCCCCATATCTCTTCCCTCTTGCATCTCCCTCCCACCCTCCCTATCCCACCCTTTAGGTGGTCACAAAGCACCGAGCTGATATCCCTGTGCTATGTGGCTGCTTCCCACTAGCTACCTATTTTACAGTTGGTAGTATATATAAGTTCATGCCACTCTATCATTTCGTCCCAGCTTACCCTTCCCCCTCCTTGTGTCCTCAAGTCCATTCTCTAGTAGATCTGCGTCTTTATTCCTTTCCTGTGCCTAGGTTCTTCATAACCTTTTTTTTTTTTTTTAGATTCCATATATATGTGTTACCTTATGGTATTTGTTTTTCTCTATCTGACTTACTTCATTCCGTGTTACAGACTCTAGGTCCATCCACCTGACTACAAAAAACTCAGTTTCGTTTCTTTTTATGGCTGAGTAATATTCCATTGTATATATGTGCCACATCTTTATCCATTCATCTGTTGATGGACACTTAGGTTGCTTCCATGTCCTGGCTATTGTGAATTGAGCTGCAATGAACATTGTGTTACATGACTCCTTATGAATCATGGTTTTTTCAGGGTATATGCCCAGTAGTGAGATTGCTGGGTGGCATGGTAGTTCTATTTTTAGTTTTTTTAAGGATCCTCCATACTGTTCTCCATAGTGACTGTATCAATTTACATTCCCACCAACAGTGCCAGAGGGTTCGTTTTTCTCCAAACCCTCTCCAGCATTTACTGTTTGTAGATTTTTTGATGATGGCCATTCTGACTGGTGTGAGGTGATACCTCATTGTAGTATAGGTTTGCACTTCTCTAACGATTAATGATGTTGAGCATTCTTTCATGTGTTTCTTGGCAATCCGTATGTCATCTTTGGAGAAATGTCTATTTAGGTCTTCTGCACATTTTTGGATTGGGTTATTTGTTTTTCTGATATTGAGCTGCATGAGCTGCTTGTAAATTTTGGAGATTAATCCTTTGTCAGTTGCTTCATTTGCAAATAATTTCTCTCATTCTGAGGGTTGTCTTTTCATCTTGTTCATGGTTTCCTTTGTTATGCAAAAGCTTTTAAGTTTCATTAGGTCCCATTTGTTTCTGTTTTTGTATTCCATTTCTCTAGGAGGTGGGTCAAAAAGGATCTTGCTGTGATTTATATCATAGAGTGTTCTGCTTATGTTTTCATCTAAGGTCTTTAACCCATTTTGAGTTTATTTTTGTGTATGGTGTTAAGGAGTGTTCTAATTTCATTCTTTTACATGTGCCTGTCCTGTTTTCCCAGCACCACTTATTGAAGAGGCTGTCTTTTCTCCATTGTATATTCTTGCCACCTTTATCAAAGATAAGGTGACCATATGTGCATGGGTATATCTCTGGGCTTTCTATCCTATTCCATTGATCTATATTTCTGTTTCTGTGCCAGTACCATACTATCTTGATGACTGTAGCTTTGTAGTATAGTCTGAACTCAGGGAGCCTGATTCCTCCAGCTCCGTTTTTCTTTCTAAAGATTGCTTTGTCTATTCAGGGTCTGTTGTCTTTCCATACAAATTGTGAGATTTTTTTCTTCTAGTTCTGTGAAAAATGCCAGTGGTATTTTGATAGGGATTGCATTGAATCTGTAGATTGCTTTGGGTAGTATAGTCATTTTCACAATGTTGATTCTTCCAATCCAAGAACATGGTATATCTCTCCATCTGTTGGTATCATCTTTAATTTCTTTCATCAGTGTCTTATAGTTTTCTGCATACAAGTCTTTTGTCTCCTTAGGTAGGTTTATTCCTACATATTTTATTCTGTTTGTTGCAATGGTAAATGGGAGTGTTTCCTTAATTTCTCTTTCACATTATTGATCATTATTGTATATGAATGCAACAGATTTGTGCATTAATTTTGTATCCCACTACTTTACCAGATTCATTGATTAGCTCTAGTAGTCTTCTGGTAGCATCTTTAGGATTCTCTATCTATAGTATCATGTCATCTGCAATCAGTGACAGCTTTACTTTTTCTTTTCCTATTTGGATTCCTTTTATTTCTTTTTCTTCTGTGATTGCTGTGGCTAAAACTTCCACAACTATGTTGAATAATAGTGGTGAGAGTGGTCAACCTTCTCTTGTTCCTGATCTTAGTGGAAATGGTTTCAGTTTTTCACCATGAAGCACGATGTTGGCTCCGGGTTTGTCATATATGGCCTTTATTATGTTGAGGTAAGTTCCCTCTGTGTCTACTTTCTGGAGGGTTTTTATCATAAATGGGTGTTGAATTTTGTTGTAAGATTTCTCTGCATCTATTGTGATGACCATATGGTTTTTCTCCTTCAATTTGTTAATATGGTGCATCACGCTGATTGATTTGCGTATACTGAAGAATCCTTGCAATCCTGGGATAAACCCCACTTGATCATGGTGTATGGTCTTTTTAATGTGCTGTTGGATTCTGTTTGCTACTATTTTTTGAGGATTTTGGCACGCATGATCATCAGTGATATTGGCCTGTAGTTTGCTTTCTTTGTGGTATCTTTGTCTGGTTTTGGTATAAGGGTGATGGTGGACTCACAGAATGATTTGGGAGTGTTCCTCCCTCTGCTTATTTTTTTTTTTTTTGCGGTACGCGGGCCTCGCACTGCTGTGGCCTCTCCCGTTGCGGAGCACAGGCTCTGGACGCGCAGGCTCAGTGGCCATGGCTCACGGGCCCAGCCGCTCTGCGGCATGCGGGATCTTCCCGTACCGGGGCACGAACCCGTGTCCCCTGCATCGGCAGGCGGACTCTCAAACACTGCGCCACCAGGGAAGCCCTCTCTGCTTATTTTGGAAGAGTTTGAGAAGGATAGGTGTTAGCTCTTCTCTAAATGTTTGATAGAATTCGCCTGTGAAGCCATCTGGTCTTGGGCTTTTGTTTGTTGGAAGATTTTTCATCATAGTTTCAATTTCAGTGCTTGTGATTGGTCTGTTCATATTTTCTATTTCTTCCTGATTCAGTATCAGAAGATTGTGCATTTCTAAGAATTTGTGCATTTCTTCCAGGTTGTCCATTTTATTGGCATATAGTTGCTTGTAGTAATCTCTCATGATTCTTTTTATTTCTGCAGTGTCAGTTGTTACTTCTCCTTTTTCATATCTAATTCTATTGATTTGAGTCTTCTCCCTTTTTTTCTTGATGAGTCTGGCTAATGGTTTATCCATTTTGTTTAGCTTCTCAAAGAACCACCTTCTAGTTTTATTGATCTTTGCTATCGTTTCCTTCATTTCTTTTTCATTTATTTCTGATCTAATCTTTATGACTTCTTGCTTTCTGCTAACTTCGGGGTTTTTTTGTCTTCTTTCTCTAATTGCTTTAGGTGTAAGGTTAGGTTGTTTGTTTGAGATGTTTCTTGTTTCTTAAGGTAGGGTTGTATTGCTATGAACTTCCCTCTTAGAACTGCTTTTGCTGCATCCCATAGCTTTTCGGTCGTTGTGTTTTCATTGTCATTTGTTTCTTGGTATTTTTTGATTTCTTCAGTGATCTCTTGTATCACTAAGTAGTGTATTGTTTAGCCTCCATGTGTTTGTATTTTTTACAGATTTTTTTTGCTGTAATTGATATCTAGTCTCACAGTGTTGAGGTCAGAAAAGATACTTGATACACTTTCAGTTTAGTTATCTTTATCAAGCCTTGATTTTTGACCCAAGATATGATCTATCCTGGAGAATGTTCCATGAGCACTTGAGAAGAAAGTGTTTTCTGTTGTTTTTGGGTGGAATGTCCTATAAATATCAAATAAGTCCATCTTGTTTAATGTATCATTTAAAGCTTGTGTTTCCTTATTTATTTTTCTTTTGAATGATCGTTCCATTTGTGAAAGTGGGGTGTTAAAGCCCCCTACTATGATTGTGTTACTGTTGATTTCCCTTTTATGGCTCTTAGCATTTGCCTTATGTATTGAGGTGCTCATATTGGGTGCATAAATATTTACAATTCTTATATATTCTTCTTGGATTGATCCCTTGATCATCATGTAGTGTCCTTCTTTTTCTTTTGTAATAGTCTTTGTTTTAAAGTCTGTTTTGTCTGATATGAGAATTGCTACTCCAGCTTTCTTTTGATTTCCATTTGTGTGGAATATCTTTTTCCATCCCCTCACTTTCAGTCTGTATGTGTCCCTAGGTCTGAAGTGGGTCTCTTGTAGACAGCATATATATGGGTCTTGTTTTTGTATCCATTCAGCCAGTCTGTGTCTTTTGGTTGGAGCATTTAATCCATTTACATTTAAGGTAATTATCGATATGTATGTTCCTATTACCATTTTCTTAATGGTTTTGGTTTTGTTATTGTAGGTCTTTTCCTTCTCTTGTGTTTCCTGCCTAGAGAAGTTCCTTTAGCATGTGTTGTAAAGCTGGTTCGGTGGTGCTGAATTCTCTTAGTATTTGCTTGTCTGTAAATATTTTAATTTGTCCGTCGAATCTGAATGAGATCCTTGCTGGATAGAGTAATGTTGGTTGTAGGTTTTCCCCTTTCATCACTTTAAATATGTCCTACCACTCCCTTCTGGCTTGCAGAGTTTCTGCTGAAAGATCAGCTGTTAACCTTATGGGGATTCCCTTGTATGTTATTTGTTGTTTTCCCTTGCTGCTTTTAGTATTTTTTCTTTGTATTTAATTTTTGATAGTTTGATTAATATGTGTCTTGGCATGTTTCTCCTTGGATTTATCTTGTATAGGACTCTCTGCACTTGCTGGACTTGATTAACTATTTCCTTTCCCATATTAGGGAAGTTTTCAACTATAATCTCTTCAAATATATTCTCAGTCCCTTTCTTTTTCTCTTCTTCCTCTGGGACCCCTATAATTCAAATGTTGGTGCGTTTAGTGTTGTCCTAGAAGTCTCTGTGACTGTCCTCAATACTTTTCATTCTTTTTTCTTTATTCTGCTTTGCAGTAGTTATTTGCACTATTTTATCTTCCAGGTCACTTATCTGTTCTTCTGCCTCAGTTATTCTGCTGTTGATTACGTATAGAGAATTTTTAATTTCATTTATTGTGTTGTTCATTATTGTTTGTTTGCTCTTTAGTTCCTCTAGGTCCTTGTTAAATGTTTCTTGTATTTTCTCCATTCTATTTCCAAGTTTTTAGACCACTTTACTATCATTATTCTGAATTATTTTCCAGGTAGACTGCCTCTTTCCTCTTCATCTGTTTGGTCTGGTGGGTTTTTACCTTGCTCCTTCATCAGCTGTGTGTTTCTCTGTCTTCTCATTTTGCTTAACTCTTGTGTTTGGGATCTCCTTGTCTCAGGCTGCACGTTCGTAATTCCCTTTGTTTTTGGTGTCTGCCCCCAGTGGGTAAGGTGGGTTCAGTGGGTTGTGTAGGCTTCCTGGGGGAGGGGACTGGTGCCTGTGTTCTGGTGTATGATGCTGAATCTTGTCTTTCTGGTGTGCAGGACCGCGTCTGATGGTGTGTTTTTGGGTGTTTGTGACCTTATTATGATTTTAGGCCGCCTCTCTGCTACTGGGTGGGGTTGTGCTCCTGTCATGCTGATGTTTGGCATAGGGTGTCCATCACTGTAGGTGCTGCTCATTGCATGGAAATGGTCTTGGCATTGAGATGGAGGTCTCTGGGAGAGCTTTTGCAGTTTGCTATTACGTGGACCTGGGAGGTCTCTGGTGGACCAACATCCTGAACTCAACTCTCCCACCTCAGAGGCCCAGGCCTGACACCCAGCCAGAGTACCAAGACCCTGTCAGCCACATAGCTCAGAAGAAAAGGGAGAAAAAAAATAAAGAAAGACAAAATTAAAATAAATTAAGTTATAAAAATAATTATTAAAGATTAAAAAAAATTAAAAAAAGAAAGGAAGAAAGAAGAGAGCAACCAAACCAAAAAACAAATCCACCAATGATAACAAGCACTAAGAACTATACTAAAAACAAACAAACAAAACACAGACCGATAGAACCCTAGGACAAATGCTAAAAGCAAAGCTATACAGACAAAATCACACACAGAAGCATACACATACACTCTCACAAAAAGAGAAAAAGGGAAAAAATATATAGTTTCTCCCAAAGTCCACCACCTCAATTTTGGGATATTTGTTGTCTATTCAGGTATTTCACAGATGCAGGGCACATCAAGTTGATGGTGGAGATTTAGTCCGCTGCTCCTGAGGCTTCTGGGAGAGATTTCCCTTTCTCTTCATTGTTTGCACAACTCCTGGGGTTCACCTTTGGATTTGGATCCGCCTCTACGTGTAGGTCGCCTCAGGGCACCTGTGCTTCGCTCAGACAGGACGGGGTTGAAGGAGCAGCTTATTTGGGGACTCTGGCTCATTCAGGCCGGGGGAGGGAGGGGTACGGATGCGGGGTGAGCCTCCGGCGGCAGAGGCCAGCAGGACGTTGCACCAGCCTGAGGCGCCGTGCGTTCTCCTAGGGAAGCTGTCCCTGGATCCCGGGACCCTGGCAGTGGCGGGCTGCACAGGCTCCCGGGAGGGGAGGTGTGGATAGTGACCTGTGCTCGCACACAGGCTTCTTGGTGGCGGCAGCAGCAGCCTTAGCGTCTCATGCTTGTCTCTGGGGTCCGCGCTGTTAGCCGCGGCTCACGCCCATCTCTGGAGCTCCTTTAACCGGCGCTCTTAATCCCCTCTCCTCGTGCACCCCGAAACAATGGTCTCTTGCCTCTTAGGCAGGTCCAGACCTTTTCCTGGACTCCCTCCTGGCTAGCCGTGGCACACTAACCCCTTCAGGCGCTGTTCACACTGCCAACCCCAGTCCTCTCCCTGGGATCCGACCTCCGAAGCCGGAGCCTCAGCTCCCAGCCCCGCCCATCCTGGCAGGTGAGCAGACAAGCCTCTCGGGCTGGTGAGTGCCAGTCAGCACCGATCCTCTGTGCGGGAATCTCTCTGCTTTGCCTCCCGCACCCCTGTTGCTGTGCTCTCCTCCGTGGCTCCAAAGCTTCCCCACTCCGCCACCTGCAGTCTCCACCCGCGAAGGGGTTTCTAGTGTGTGGAAACCTTTCCTCCTTCATGGCTCCCTCCCACTGGTGCAGGTCCCGTCCCTATTCTTTTGTCTCTGTTTATTCTTTTTTCTTTTGCCCTACCCAGGTACGTAGGGAGTTTCTTGCCTTTTGGGAAGTCTGAGGTCTTTTGCCAGCATTCAGTAGGTGTTCTGTAGGAGTTGTTCTACATGTAGATGTATTTCTGATATATTTGTGGGGAGGAAGGTGATCTCCACATCTTACTCTTCCGCCATCTTGAAGGTCTCTCCAGATTGACTTTTAATGCTAAACTTGCTTTGGGATTTGTTGGGTTAAGATTGACAGTGTTCAACTTACTTGTCTTATTAAAGACACTTTTGCTCATTAACTGGTATAGACATCTTGCTTGTGTTTCTAAATCTTTCTCCCTCTAGAAAACTTACTCTTTGGAAAGATTAAATAAGTAAGGAAACTGTAACAGAGAACAAACTTTCCTCTTTAAAATAGTATCTTAGAGTTAAAACCAAAATTTTAACCACAGAATGCAATGGAGAGTTTCCACTGTAAGTAATGTTTGAAGATCCAATCCTGTTTTCTGAGACCACTAGTATTATTTTCATAAGGAATAAGATATTCTCTTTACACTTAAATTTATGCATTTGACCTTCTCCCATAAAAGATTATTTGTTTAATACTTAGACAAAGGTAGTAAGGAATTAGTTTCACTTCAAATAACTGTCCTGCACAGCACTGACCTGATAACTTGGTTACTGAAAGCCACAGGTCTGGGCTATTAACAATTAACTAAGGTAAGCTGCAATTGTGAGGGGTGATAAGAATGACCTTGTTTAATAATACAGTTCACAGGTGAGCAACGAAGTTTATGTAGCTCTAGGCTTAGAATAAGTTCTAAATAAGCCCTAACATGTACATGCACACAAAAATGGCAGTGTTCACCAACTTTATTCTAATATTTTATCGGAAATTTTATTATTCTATGATGGGATCATAAGGAAGTTTATTTTGCATGCTCGGATTTGATAAAATAATATCATCCAACTTACTTCCTTATATGTACTGAAGTAAGTCATTGTGAAATGATTTCAGGAACACTGTCTTTTAAATTTCATATCACATCTGAAATGTTTAGTTTTCAGAAGATATTATATCCCAACAATCATTTTGCATTCCACAGTAAGTATTCAAGAAAGCATTTCAAACCATCCTAAGCATGTGTTCTTACTACTACTGAAAATGGAAAAATCATAAATATTGCATTTGTTCAATGAGCAAATAAAATTGTCTAATCTGTTGTATCCTTTTTTCTTTTGTTGAGCAATTAGATATTTTAAACTATAGTAATGATTTTTCACTGCAGAAAATATAAATGAAAAAAATTATTTGCAGTTTGAGAAATAAAAATGTGAGAATTTAGCCTTCCAATGACTCACATGAACAAATATGCAAGGGCCCTCAGCTCGATGACTGACCCATGCACCAGGAGCTCCATGTTCTGTGCTGACTGGGGATTTGCAGGGTTCAAGAGAAGATAGGTAAATTAAGACATCTGCTGCTACCCTACACAACTCTTAAAACATTGACTTAAGCAGGTTTCTGCACCCCCACTTACTATGCTTTGGGTGCTCTGTTTACCTCCAAGTAGGGGATCGAGTAAAGCAGAATCCTAAACATTATTTCCAATGGAACTATTTTTCGGTTGAATTGCTATCACCAACATGAGGAACACTCGTGCCCCACAAATACAGTTTGGGGAATGCTGGGCTGTAGATCTGTGTCTAGGTGGAAGTAAGCAATATTCTTGTGGTGGTTAAATCCATGAGACTACACGAGGTGGCTCACAGGCAAAAGACAGAACGAGAACTTTGCAAAAGAACACCACAAGTTCCAGGACAGGCAGAATATTATATTGAGTTTATTATGCATGCCATAGACTCACAGAATTGTTAAATTAGAAGTAAGAACAGAGATCATTTAGTTCAACTTCCTCACTTCAGAGCTAGGGCAATTAAGAACTGAGGAATTAGGTGACTTATTTAAAGTTACACAGCTTGTTTCCTGTTTGCTAGTCGAAATCAAGAGAGAAAATATATTCGCCTAAGGATACTTGCTCTAAACAAAAGCAGCAACTTCGGGTCACAAGTCATTAAAGTACGTTAAAATTAATTTCTTAATATAGAAGATGAAGGAATCCACTGGGCTTCTTCCTTCCTTCCTTCCTTCATGTAATTTTTTTTTTTAATTTATCTATTTTTGGCTGTGTTGGGTCTTCGTTCTGCGGCAGGCTTTCTCTAGTTGCACTGGGCGGGGGCTACTCTTTGTTGCAGTGCGCGGGCTTCTCACTGCGGTGGCTTCTCTTGTTGCAGAGCATGGGCTCTAGGCGCGTGGGCTTCAGTAGTTGTGGCATGCAGGCTCAGTAGTTGCGTCTCACGGGCTCTAGAGCAGAGGCTCAGTAGTTGTGGCGCACGGGCTTAGTTGCTCCGTTGCATGTGGGATCTTCCTGGACAGGGCTTGAACCCGTGTCCCCGGCATTGGCAGGTGGATTCTTAACCACTGTGCCACCCGGGAAGCCCCCCTCCATGTAATTTTTGATAATGAGGAAGGAATGTTTTGAGTGGACAAAGTAGACCAAACCCTGGTTGGAAGCAACCACACAATGATAGTTCTCATGACAGTGACAAGAAGAGAAAGAAAAAGAGAAAATTCCTGTCGTTTGTAGTTTTATGTGGCCTTTTGTTGTTTCATTTGAGAGTGATGAATACAGAAAAAAAAAATAGAGTAAGTTCTTTTTATTCCTCTTGACTCCTCAACAGCTCAAGTTATCTAATATAAGTGGAGTGTTTTTACTCTTTAGTAAAAGACTTTGTGTATGTTGGCCTAGAATAATTCAAAATGATATAATACACCTTCTAGCAGCATTTCACACTCATTTTTTTAAAAATGTATTTATTTATTTTTGGCTGTGTTGGGTCTTCGTTTCTGTGCGAGGGCCTTCTCTAGTTGCGGTGAGCAGGGGCCACTCTTCATTGTGGTGCGCAGGCCTCTCACTGTCGCAGCCTCTCTTGTTGCAGAGCACAGGCTCCAGACGCGCAGGCCCAGTAGTTGTGGCTCACGGGCCCAGTTGCTCCGCGGCATGTGGGATCCTCCCAGACCGGGGCTCGAACCCGTGTCCCCTGCATTGGCAGACGGATTCTCAACCACTGCACCACCAGGGAAGCCCCCACACTCATTTTTTATGCTAAAAAATAACAAAAAATGACAACTTTTTTAACACACTCTTAAAAGAACTATATTTTTGGAGCTGCAGGAAATCTAGTTTCTTGTCCTCATGGTTAACAGTGTTTGCTCATATGAAACAGGCCACTGAACCTCTAATTGCTTAACAACTGTACCTTTGATCTGTTCTCATTTTCTATCTAGTTAAATGAAAATATTATTTCAGATTATAAGCCAATGAAACGAGGTGTCATTTTTCTACCCTTCTCCACATCTTCCCTTTTAACTAGAGCAGGTGCCATAATAGATATTCAATATAAATGCCTATAAAGTAGAGATAACAATAATATCTCCCTCAATCTTATTGAGATAATATATGTGACCATTCTTTGTAAAGAGTACAGCACTATTTATACATCATGGATGATGATGATTATTATTACTAGTGTTAACATTGCAATTTACAAGACAGTGCTCCAAACATGGAATGGGGGATATTAAAAAAGAATCAGGATATTTATAAAGCTAGGTTCACAGCTCTTAGCACACAATAATCCTTCAAAAATATTTGCTGAATTAAATATAAAATCAATAGAGAACAAATGGAACACAGTGGAATGTGGGTACAGAATAAAGGATGAGTAAAAGCTTCATGAAATTAATGTGGAAAGTGAGTAGTAAGATAATTTTTTAAAAAGTGAGAGACCTTGATTCATAATTTGTTGGAGAAGATAACATAAGAAAAGTAGGCTTGGTGAAATCAAAAATGACAGGAGTGATTGTGAGCAGGGAACTATGATTGTAATGTGATCAAGGAATTAGGCAATAATTAAAGTATCATAATCAGGGTGGGTATTTATTTGTGAGGGTGATGAAGTTGGAAACTTTTCTATATAGAGAGAGAAGAAAAAAGAGGTGAGATAATCCAGGATTTAGAAAGAGGCAGTTCTGTTCGACACAACTGTCTCAATGAAGCAATCTTTGCTTCACTTTAAAGATATCTTTTGGACTTCCTGGCAGTCCAGTTGTTAAGACGCCGAGCTTCCAGTGCAGGGGATGTGGGTTCGATCCCTGGTCGGGGAACTAAGATCCCGCATGCTGTGCAGCCCCCCCAAAACAATCAGCTTAATGTATCTGTATTAAAAATATTCTCCAGTCTAATCTCTCCCTTCAACTCCAGAATTAGACATCTAGTTATTTAGCACCCATGCTTGCATGACTAATATAAGCCTCAAAATTAACAGGTCTGGGAATGAACTGTTGCTTCCCTGCACCCAAAACCTTGGCTCCCCGGGTCTTCCGCATCTCAACCAATAGCAACACCTTTCATTTAAGCTAACATGCTTGGATCGTTTTTAACTCCTTTGTTTTGCTCATACCTCAAATCCAAACCATCAGCAAATTCTCTCAGCTTTCCTATCAAAATATATCCTAAAACTGTGAATTCACCATTTCTCACAATTCCTACAGTTCTGTGCTAGTAAAACCCACAAAATGCAACAGATTCTTAAATGGCCTCTGTGCTTTCTCCTTTGCCCTACGACAGTCTGTAAGCCAAATGGCAGTTGTTTTTGTTTGTTTTTTATTGAAGTATATTTGCTATACAATATTATATGTTACAAGTGTACAATATAGTGATTCACAACTTTTAAAGCTTATAATCCATTTATAGTTGTTATAAAATGTTGGCTGTATTCTGCATGTTGCACAATATATCCTTGTAGCTTATTTTATACCTAATAGTTTGTACCTCTTACTCCCCTACCCCTGTGTTTCCCCTCCCCGCTTCTCTCTCCCCACTGGTAATCAAATTTTGCCAGTTGCAGGAACATGGATGGACTTGGAGGGCATTATGCTAAGTGAAATAACATCAGACAGAGAAAGGCGAACACTGTATGATATCACTTACATTTGGAATGTAAAAAATACCGCAAACTAGTGAATATAATCAAAAAGAATGACTCACCTGGGAATTTTCACGCTTGCTTTTCCTTCTGTCTGGCACACCCTTCCCCCAGATGGTCACAGGCTTCCTTCCAATCTCTGCTCAAATGTCACTCCTTCAGAAAAGTCTTCTCTGACATCTCATTTAAATATTACCCTGAAGCATTCTCTGTCCTTTTACTAAGCTTTATTTCTCTTCATTGCAATTATCACTACAGACCTCACCCTATTTAGACATTGTGTATTTGCATGTAGCGTGTCTCCTCCACTATAAATTAAGTGCGTGAGGCGTGTCATCTGTCTTACTACTGAGTCCCAAGAACCAGTGCCTGGAATATAATGGACACTCCATAGATGTTTGCATATAACGTTTATTAGTCCCTAGAACCCTGTTTTTTTTCTTCGAGCTAATATGTATTTGACATTTGTGATTTTTACCTATGATCATCACCTGAAGAAGAAAAAGACTAACTGAATTCTGCAACTTTTCAACAATACTCTTGAGGCACACTTTCAGCTCCTCAGGAGGGCTCTGTATTATAGAAGTGAGTCATTACCTGCCCCCAGCACACACACTTCTAAGAGGAGCCAGTCTCTATACCACTGCAGACGGGCATTTAGAGCAAGGTTCTGTGCCATGTGAACCTAAGGGCCTGCCCCAGCTTATTGGCTTAGCTGTGGTCAACAGGTTCCTGATCATCCCACACACACCACCTGGCTTGCAAAAATGAGCAGAATCAATCATATTCATGCCTTGAGAGTTAGAAATAGGAAACTGTGAGATTGAAATAATTAGCTGAGCTGAACAATCTTAGGAGACGGGGAGCCGAAGCAGCCGTTCTAGGTCTTCTGCAGGTAAAAGACAGAGCAGGGTAATGAGCAAGTGTGCTCAGAGGTGCCAAGATCCCCTGTGTGAGCTGCCAGGGAAGAGGGAGACAGGGAAGAGGACACCTTCACAATTCAGCTCCAGACTGTGTGTATCTTGAAAATAAATAAACCCCCTCTTTCTTGAAGTGTTTGGGTAGACCAGTTTTCTCTGAACCCGATAGAACCATGACATAATCTGCCTAATTACAGACTAAGGACTGCAAAAGATACAATATCATACATAGCATTCTTTTGCTCTCAACCAAGGGCAATTACAGGTTAAGTGGCAGTGTCTTTTTTTTTTTTATTAAGTTTTAATGGAGTATAGTTACATTACAACGTTGTGTTAGTTTCTGCAGTACGGTAAAGTGAATCAGCTATACGTAAACGTACATCCCCTCTTTTTTGCATTTCCTTCCCATTTAGATCACCACAGAGCATTGAGTAGAGTTTCCTGTGCTATACAGTGGATTCTCATTAGTTATCTGTTTTATACATAGTAGTGTATATGTCAGTCCCAATCTCCCAGTTCATTCCACCCCTCTTCCGCCCTTGGTATCCATGTTTGTTCTCTGTGTCTGTAGGTAGCAGTGTTTTGATGATGGTCTGTGAAGCTCATGCAGCTTCATCTTTATCCATAGTCACACAGGCACTTTACCTACCTTCTCCTTGCATGTGAAGTTAGATGTTTTATTCACCTTATAAAAATATAATGAAATCAACTGCCAATAAAAGTTCTAGGGATGAAGGTCTGAATTGGAATCTCTCGGCTACTTGCTGCCTTAAGCCATTTTTCCCTAGGTTAGCTTTCAATTAGCAAAGCAAAATATAGGTTTAAAGCAATTATCTGGATAATTCAAGCAAAAACATTGCTTTGACTTAAATTGCCTGAATAATTGTAAGTTAATCATCTCTTCTCTATTGACTTCCTCTCGAGTGAATTGTCCAGGTAGTAGAGACAAAGCATGGTGGTAGCTTAAGTTACCCAGATAATGACATGCTTGCTTTACTCCCCCTTGTCAACAAGACCTGGCTATGATGTAAAGAACACCAGTGGAGAAATGACATGAAGTGACAGCTAAGGCCAGACCTGTCAATGGGAGGTGACTCAGGCATTGGACAAAAACCAAGAAGGCTTTATTAGGGAACACAAGGTGTGTGGGGCACCAGGGACAGCCCAGGTGGGCAGACCTGCCTCCCTGCAAGGCCACTTGATGAGTAAGGGAGTGGAGGTGGGGAAGGACAGAGCCTGATGATGACAAATACTCATACATGGGAGATGCTTGGGGAATAAAATGGCCTTCCAAACCCCCAAACAGTCGCTATGTAATATGTTCAACTGTTGATTAAAGAGAAGAATTTTTTAAATTTTAGGAACTTAAAGTCCAACATAATATCACTCCAGTGCCTTATACATCAGATAATTTGAAATGTACTGTTAGTAAAATTACATCCAACAAACTAAAAGCTCAAAGAAATACTCTCCACCATTATCTTATTTTTATAGGCTTATTTTTAAAGTGTGATTTCCTCAATTAAACTCTCTCTAATTCTAATGCTAGCTACAGGGGGGAAAAATAAAGAGGTGACCTTTTAAATAAGAACCTAGAGGCAAGACGGGAATAAAGATGCAGACCTACTAGAGAATGGACTTGAGGATAGGGGGAGGGGAAGGGTAAGCTGGGACAAAGTGAGAAAGTGGCATGGACATATATACACTACCAAACGCAAAATAGATAGATAGTGGGAAGCAGCTGCATAGCACAGGGAGATCAGCTCGGTGCTTTGTGACCACCTACAGGAGTGGGATAGGGAGGGTGGGAGGGAGGGAGATGCAAGAGGGAAGAGATATGGGGACATATGTATATGTATAACTGATTCACTTTGTTATAAAGCAGAAACTGACACACCATTGTAAAGCAATTATACTCCAATAAAGATGTTAAAAAATTAAAAAAATAAAATAAAAATTGAATAAATAAATAATCTGAGCTGTGCTAAATCAACAATGACTCCATTTCCAGAACTGAGGGAATTCATGAAGTAATGACTCTCTATCTCTATTGCTTTAAATCCATCTGCCAGTAAAATAATTTCTGCTGAAAGGCTGTCCTGTGAGCTATTGGACATCTACGTTGTGAAGGTTATAATCAAATTATCATTTAAGGTTTATGGATGTATCATATTCATTCAACAAACTTTTATTGTACGCCTATAATGTGAGAGGTAATGTGCTTTCACACATATTATCTCATGCTTTTATTTGCACCACAGAGCAAGTGATATATTATCCTTGTATTTCACCGTAGACTACTTTACTTTCAATTCCCAAAGCTGTAGCTTCTATATTAAAATTAAAAAAAAAAGAAATCAAAACAGGATAGGATATAAAGGGAATCAGTATTCAGATATAGTCTACACTGTCAAAAAACAGTTTTCTCTTCTATACTATTAGTATGTTGGTATAAAATGTCAAGCTTTCCCTTTTACTAAAAATTCTGACTCTATCTCATTATTATCATTAAATAAATAATACAATTTGTATATTATCAGTGCTGGTAATTATTATTTATAATGTTACCTAAGTCTTTTTTCTTACCTTTCATGTGTCGAATCTTCCTGACTATGTTGGCAACAGATCTGCTTTTGTGAAAGAATGATTCTGTGAAAGAAAATCTGAAATACGTGGTTAAGAGAGTGGTTTGGAATTACTTGAGTTTCAGTTTTGATTTGTAAGAATCATTTCTGCCTTAATTTTTAGGTATATTGTAGATTATAGAATACATGGAACTATGACAAATTACTCCATATAATGTAGACCTGTTTCCTCCTCTTTAATTGATTGGTCTAAATTACCAATATTACTTAACTTGTATTTTAGAACACATATATTAATATTTGAAGACTCAAATTTGTAATTTCTGTTCCTGGTTAATGCACACCAGGTCAGATACGGATACTATGTGAATTGCCCAAGGTCATGCAAATTGCTTCTATAGGCTGGCAGTGAGGGCTTATCAGAACAAATCAGAAAGGCACAGCGCAGCTTTGAGTTTACGTAAGAGGAGACAGAAGGATACAAATAATTGATGTGCCTAATCAGGTAAGGGATCAGCTCTAGAAACCACACTGCTCTGTATAAACAGCATGTTTTTGCTCAGATGTCTGCCTTGATCATTTCCCCCCCACCCTTTTTTTTTTTTTTGCAGTACACGGGCCTCTCACTGTTGTGGCCTCTCCCGTTGCGGAGCACAGGCTCCGGACGCGCAGGCTCAGCGGCCATGGCTCACGGGCCCAGCCGCTCCGCGGCATGTGGGATCTTCCCGGACCGGGGCACGAACCCGTGTCCCCTGCATCGGCAGGCGGACTCTCAACCACTGCGCCACCAGGGAAGCCCTTCCCCCTTTTTTGTTCAAGGAGTTTAAAACCTTCAGGCCGATGGATCCCAGGAAAGAAGTCAAATGGGCTGTAGGAACTACTTGGTGGTTCGGTTACTAATACCACAACAGCAGTTACACTCAGTTAGATGCCACTGAATTGGCAGTTTTTAGTGGCTCTCTTAAAAAGTGTGTGTGTGTGTGTGTGTCTATATTTCCTCTCTCTCTCTCTCTCTCATTTCTTATGTGGTCACACTCTGCAGTTGACACTTATACTGGCCCCTAGAATTTTTGATACATCGTATGATAATGTCAACCTTTTTACTTGGAGGCCATTCTGAGAAGTTTATTAGAAGGCCTTCCCGTGTGCATTTGGTTGAATTTGGCTCTGCTTAGATACCTGTTTGTTCTTAGATTTTTTTTAAACTGCTGTGTATGTTGGAAGGGAAGTTGGATGACATTTTATTTATTTTAAGTTGTCTTTTTGTTTCCCCTAGAGCAGCAAAAGGAAGGATGTTTTTGAGAATAATCTTTTTTTAGTTACTGATTTCTACAAGGAAAAGCTTTTTCATATATTTGAATAATTCCTTTTGTAAAACAGACTAACTTTGAAATACAGCTGCTATATGCACTTAATTGACTACTCGACACAGCAATTTTCTACTCTATAGGGTGTCCCAGTGCTACAGACTACCATATAAAATGATTTTCAAAGTGAATTGAAAACCTACGGAATTCTTGGAATGATTTGAAAATTACCTTTCCCTTTTTTAACTTTTACATTGAAAAATATTGTGTGACAATCTGACAAAAGTAAACTTGAAGCTGAATTTTATATCTTAGATATGTGATGGATGATACCTTTGTGTTATTGTTGTTGTAGTCTATATATAACAACATAGACTTTCTTTTCCTTCGTTCGCCATCTTTAGATATTTACTGAGTACCTGCTATGTGCAAGGCACTGACCTGGTACACGGAAGTATACAAAGGACATAACATGTAGTTCCAAATTGCAGTGAATATATCATCTGTTATGTAATATAAACTATGGATACAAACACTTTGCCTTCCAAACCCCAGAATAATGTACAATCTGAGTACAGAGGAGGAAAGATAACTTCTTTCTTTATTGAAGTTTAGTTGATTTGCAACACTGTGTTAGTTTTAGGTGTACAGCAAAGTGATTCAGTTATGTATGTATGTGTTTTTATCAAATTGTTTTCCATTATAGGTCCTTACAAGATATTGAATATAGTTCCCTGTGCTATACAGTAGGACCTTGTTGTTTATCTGTTTTATAAATAGTAGTGTGTATCTGTTAATCCACTACCCCTAATTTATCCCTTGACCCTTGCCCCTTTGGTAACCATAAGTTTGTTATCTATGTCTGTGAGTCTGTTTCTGTTCTGTAAATAAATTCATTTGTATTGGGCTTCCCTGGTGGCGCAGTGGTTGAGAGTCTGCCTGCCGATGCAGGGGACACAGGTTCGTGCCCCGGTCTGGGAAGATCCCACATGCCGCAGAGCGGCTGGGCCCGTGAGCCATGGCCGCTGGGCCTGCACGTCCGGAGCCTGTGCTCCACAACGGGAGAGGCCACAACAGTGAGAGGCCCGCGTACCGCAAAAAAAAAAAAAAAAATTCATTTGTATTATTTTTGATTCCACATATAAGTGATATCATATAATATTTGTCTTTATCTGATTTACTTCACTTAGTATAATATTCTGTAAGTCCATCCATGTTGCTGCAAATGACATTATTTCAGTCTTTTTTATGGCTGAGTAATGTTCTATTGTGTATACATACCACATCTTTATCCATTCATCTGTTGGTGGACACTTAGTTTGCTTCCATATCTTGGCTATTGTAAATAGTACTGCTGTGAACTTTGGGGAGCATGTATGAAAGATAACTTCTAAATAAGGGATCTGAAGAACACTTCCAGAGCGGAAAAGCGGATGATATTTGAGGGAGAGGATGTTTAGGACTTCCACATGTGAGATTAAAGGTTGGAAATCTGAAACAAAGAACGTGACCAAAGTGAAGAAAACACAGGATGCAAAACTCACCAGGAAGTCTCCCACTTTGATGAAACCATAGAATAACGATGTAATAGTAAAAGGATCGAAGATGAACCAAGATTCAATTGTAGTAGGTCTTGACTGTCAATCAAAAGAGGCAGTTTGTTATTTGGTGGGTAATGGGATTTAAGTAAAAAATAATAATAACACAAACAAATATCTTTGCTCAAGAAAAATCAGATGATGAGAATTGGATAAATCAAAATGTAGGACTTCCCTGGGGTTGCAGTGGTTGAGAATCTGCCTGCCGATGCAGGGGACACGGGTTCGAGCCCTGGTCTGGGAAAATCCCACATGCCGCGGAGCAGCTGGGCCTGTGAGCCACAACTACTGAGCCTGCGCGTCTGGAGCCTGTGCTCCGCAACAAGAGAGGCCACGATAGTGAGAGGCCCGCGCACAGCAATGAAGAGTGGCCCCTGCTTGCTGCAACTGGAGAAAGCCCTCGCACAGACACGAAGACCCAACACAGCCAAAAATAAATAAATAATAATTAAAAATGAATATCTGCTTATAAAAAATAATGTAAAAATAATAATGTGTAATAATGTATTACTGTTGCTATAATTGTTATTGTTAGAGAGGAACATTGTCCCATACCTTCTCTTTCTGGGGAGAAAGAGCAAAGTGTGGAAGAAAAGCAAGGTAGATTGAATTCAGAACAGAATTAAACCAAGAGCAGAATGAAATGAGAAAAAGATATTGAATTTTAAAATAGCAATGAAGATATGTTAGGGGATAGAAATCCCAATCCGAATCAACTTAGAGAAAAGTGTATTAGATCACGTAACTGAAAGTTCTGGAACAAAGCAAGTGTCATCAGGCCCTGGTCTGCCTTTCAGCTTTGTTCTTGTCTATATATTGGTTTTATTCTCAAGCACAGTGTGATTCCAACATAGCTGCTTGTAGCTACAGACCCACATCTTCCCATGACCAAAGCTGGTGGAAAGGAATATCTTCTCTTCCCCAACACCTGATGAAAGTATCAGGCCCTGTTTCACACTGACCTGAGTCGGGTCAGTGTACATCTCAGAAGCATTAACTAAAGCCAAACAAGCAAAGAGACAACCAAACACCTTTGGATCTGACAGCCCAGAATTGCCCTGTTTCTCAGAGACCTGTTCTACTTCTTTGGAATGAACACCTGGTACCCTGCTGACAATGGGTACCTGCTCCTTAGCCATAGCTGAGTAGATAAAGATATTCTTCTGACCCAAGCTGGGCTGATCAGAATCTGTCTCCAGGAATTTGGATTCAAAATGTCTCTGCATGTGCCTAAAAGTAAGGATTTATAGAATCTGTAGCAGAGGGAGTCCATGTACTTTTAGAAGCAGACATAGTCCATAAAACAGGAAGAGTAAAATTAATGTGCAGAGAGAAAAAAAGATAAAGAGACCATGTACCTCAAGAAAAAAAAAAAAAAGAAGATCTTGAGAAAGTCTTAGTCCCACAGAGCATTCAGAGCCTAGTTCCTGCCCCTTCTAAAAGCCCAGCTACATAGCCTGCAGCTGCATAGGTCTCAGACATCCTTGTGTGCTTTTTGATGAATACACACGGGCTCCAGTATCATAATCCTCCCCTTCCTTTTATTTTCTTAAGATATTTGTAGTTTTGTTTAAATTTGCAAACAAAAAACATGCACAAAACCAGAAACGAAATAGGGCTTAAGTCAGCCACTCATTCATATATCTGAATAAACTGCAGTGGTTCCTAGAAGCAGTAAATGAAGAAAGTACAATGAAATTTCTTGCCAGATATAGAATGGCTTAAAGGTCTGAAGCTAAAGAGGAGAGGAGGCTAAGAATAACAAAGAGGAAAGGCTAATTATCTCACTAGTAGAGGAAAAGTCATTTGCACATTCTGCTTTACAGTGACTTCTGTCTGCAGGGATCAAAGTTGTCAGCTATGGCATTTTAGAATATGAATGATTTAATCACAACGTCTTACAGTTGAGATTTGGGATTTTTTTTTTTAATGTGCTTGTTTTTGAGGTAAAAGGAAAGGGTTTCTGAATGCATCCTTAATTACAAAGTTCAAAACAGAATTTGGTACCTTTCCAGCCCTATTCACGACTAAACCCCAAGGCCATTTCAAGATGATCCCTCAGTCAAAGAAGTAATGCTGTTGGTCTATTGTCATTCTTAGATCTGGGGAGCATTAAATAATGTGGGCGGCCTGGTTAGGATGCCATTAACTCCTGTGTAGTTTGATTCAGTAGGTCAGATATGTGGCCAAAAATCTACATTTTTAACAAATATTCCAACTGATTCTGACTCAGGGGTCCCTGAGCCAAGCCCTGAGAATTCTCATTCTGGGAGTAATTATCACTGATCTTGAGTAGGCAGTTTGGGACAGCAGATTAAACACTGACCTGTAGGTCAGAAGTCACGACTTTTCTGAGGCTCTTTCTTCAGACTAAGAAATATTAATTCTATCCTTACCCATTTCAGTTATTGTCAAGTTAAAATAATATAATAAAGTATGATTACAATATTCTTTGTTCACCATTTATGTTGCAGATCCCGTGAGTGAAAGCATTCTTATTCCATGGGAAAGTGCCCTGAATATCAAGTACTCCTTAGCTGCAATTGTCAACAGGTATGAACTAGACAGCAAAACTAAATGTCTTCAGGGTGATTACAAAAGCTCTCTTTGTTTTGATATGAATTGGGTTTCCTTTCTCAAGACCTCATTCTTTCTCAGTGGCCAAGGGTTAACAAAATCATGACATTTCCAGTTATTCTTTTCTCTTTTAGTTCAAAGCTTCACTTCCTTTGGGTAAATATTCAGTCAAATTCAAGTATTATTATTTCCATCACTATCCACAGCGTGTTACTTCCCCCTGTCTTAAGGTCTTCACCTCCTGTTCTCACTTCTCTTTTTATAGGCCCTTTGTGTCCCTTTCCACCACAGCTACAGGTAGGAAAAGAGGAGTGGTCTTATGTAATTGACCTCCCTCGAGGAGAGGCATTGCATATCTGGTCTGTGCAGTTCTTTTGTCTTCTGCTGTTACTGTTGAACTTTAGTCAGTGTCTGGGACGAGCAGTATCCCAGCTCGCTTTCAGCCTGAACAGCATCCGAAGGTGGTCTCAGCAAATGAATCATTCTCTGTCTGCAGATCCCCATCTGGACCCCAGTGCAGGGAAGCATGGCTGCCTCCCTCAAAATCCAGATGGAGCTCCAGGCTGTCTCTAGTGAGAGAGCTCTCTTTCTGCATGGTATCCCCATGTAGTGGCGGAGAAATGACTCACTCTTCCAGAGTCTTTCACAGGCTATCTTAGGCCTATTGGAAACCTCTGAATCTCTGCCAGGCCAAACTCAGTTCTAAGGGAAACTGGGGATTGTCCTTGCTGTCTCCCACCATGTTACAGCTCTCCCCAAGTTCTGCGCTATCCACATTCCCAAATTGCTACACTTATCTGTAGACAGGTTTCACTGCCAAGCCAACATCACCAAACTTGATTCCATTATAAACAGAATAGCCTCCCTAATGTTCAGCAATGTCCTTAGTGGCCCCCATGTTAAGAGGAGACGTGTCAAGTATATCCCTCATACCAGGACCAAGTTCCATTCTTCAACTTCCTTCTTTGTTGCTTCTCTCTTTTTCCTTACCTAAGTTGTCTTTTTATTTCTTGCTGTAATCAAATAAAACGAACTAATTTTGCCTCATCCACTTGGTTTGAATCATAGGCTTTCAACACCAGTGACACCAGTGTGGGGTATTTGTAACATTTGGCGTTTTGGAATTCAGTCTCTTTTATTCTCAGCTGCGTACTATCTCATGGGAATCCACACATTTTTACTTTGGTTACCAGATGAGACAAACAGCATGCTTATTTCTTAAAAACAACAACAACAAATAATAACAAATGATAAAACCTATAGACACTGCCTATGTTTTTAAAGCATTTACAATTTTTTAACATCTTTATTGGAGTATAGCTGCTTTACAGTGGTGTGTTAATTTCTGCTTTATAACAAAGTGAATCAGCTGTACGTATACATATATCCCCATATCCCCTCCCTCTTGTGTCTCCCTCCCACCCTCCCTATCCCACCCCTCCAGGCGGTCACAAAGCACCGAGCTGATCTCCCTGTGCTATGCAGCTGCTTCCCACTAGCTATCTATTTTACATTTGGTAGTGTATATATGTATGTCAATGCCACTCTCTCACTTCATCCCAGCTTACCCTTCCCCCTCCCCATGTCCTCAAGTCCATTCTCTACATCTGTGTCTTTATTCCTGTCCTGCCCCTAGGTTCATTAGAACCTTTTTTTTTTTAGTTTCCATATATATGTGTTAGCATATGGTATTTGTTTTTCTCTTTCTGACTTACTTCACTCTGTATCGCAATATATTTTAGTTTGTCTTTTACCATCATTTTTGTATCAGCAGTGCTTACCACAATAACTCGAACTTTGTAGAGGCTCCTAAGACTTTTTTAAATAATTAATTTACCAATATGTTAATTGCATTAAGACAAGTGCAATTATTAATAAAATATCACATCAAAGATTTATCATGGGGCTGGCAATCAGAGAAGAAAAAGAAATAAAAGGAATCCAGATTGGAAAAGAAGAAGTAAAACTGTCACTGTTTGCAGGTGACATGATACTATATATAGAAAATCCTAAAGATACAACCAGAAAACTACTAGAGCTCATCAATGAATTCAGTAAAGTTTCAGGATACAAAATTAATACACAGTAATCTCTTGCATTTGTATACACTAACAACCAAAGATCAGAAAGAGAAATCAAGGAAACAATCCCACTTACCATCGCATCAAAAAGAATAAAATACCTAGGAATAAACCTACCTAAGGAGACAAAAAACCTGTACTCTGAAAACTATAAGACGCTGATGAAGGAAATCAAAGATGACACAAACAAATGGGAAGATATACCATGTTCTTGGATTACAAGAATCAATATTGTCAAAATGACTATGCTACCCATGGTAATCTACAGATTCAATGCAATCCCTATCAAATTACCAATGGCATTTTTTGCAGATCTAGAACAAAAAATTCTTAAAATTTGTGTGGAAACACAAAAGACCCCAAATAGCCAAAGCAATCACTGATCCTGGTCAGTGAGTAGCCTCCTTCTCTGGTGGTAAAGGCACAAACAATTATAATCAATGTGATAAGTGTTATATGGGACCTACAAAGTGCTATGGGGAGAAAGAGAGGTAAGTCCTACTTAAGAAAGCCAAAATAACATGTACACAAAGAGTGGATTTAAAGATGAGTAAGAGTTTGCAAGACAGTGACAGTTACAGCATGTACCAACCTAAGGAGTAGATTAAAAACCTAAGCTGCCTAAGGACCAGTGGGGTCTGGTGTGACTGGAGCATGTTTTATGTCAATTGTGGTAGGAGATAAGGGTAATGCTAAAACTACTAAGCTTTTAGAAGACACTGAAAAACATCTTCATAAATTTGAGTTTTGGGAAGACATTCTTAGTATGAATAAACTATTAGCCATAATTTTTTAATGAAATTGGATTGCAGTAAAATTAAGACTTCTACTTATCAAAATACACTGTTAAAAAGTGAAATGGCAAGCAATAAGCTGGAAGAAGAATTTTTTAGTCAATACATGTGACAAGGGACAAGTATCCAGAATATATAAATAATCCATAAAAAGGAATAATAAAGAAAAGTGGTATCTAACATGTAAAGAATTCCTACAAAACAATAATAAATAAATAAAACCCTATATTAAGTGGGCAAAAGATACTTCACAAAAGAAGATACATGAATGGCCAGTAAGTGCATTAAATTATGTCCAATATTATTATTGGACATAATTATGTCCAATTGGACATATTATGTTGGACATATTATGTTGGACATATTATGTCCAATATTATTATCAGGGAAATAAAAATTAAAACTAAATGAGATGCCATTTGCTTCCCACTCAAATGGCTAAAATTTTAAAACGAGGTCAGTGCCAAATATTGGCAAGATTTGGAGCAATGGGAACACATTTACCATCTTGGAAACCTTTTTGTTTTATGTGTTTTTCTTTTGTTTTGTTTTTTTAATTACACATACCTTTACCAGATAATGCCTGCAATTTCACTCCTAGTATCTGCACAAGAGAAATGAAAACACATGTCCATGAAAACAATTCCACTAGAACATTCACATCAGTTTTGTTCATAATAGCACAAACGTGGAAACAACTCCATTCCCACCAACAGACACATGGATTAACAAATTGTGGTGTAATCATTCAAGGGAAGATGACTCAGCATTTTTTAAAAAATGAAGTAAATTAGCCCTCTTCAAAATACTTACTAATAACAAAGTGAAAACTAATAATTTTGCCGAAGAAAACACTAACAGACAGCAACTTAACCAGGTATCCAATGTAAGCATCACAAGTCATGGGGCAAAGTGACAGCGTGAGCCTCCCCATAGGATGTACTGAGAAGGATACATCATCATCCCCATGACATTCCTGCCAAAAACCGCATAACCTGAATTTAATAATGAGGAAATATCAGACAACCCAAACTCGAGGACATTATACAATGCCTTTGCTCTTCAAAAATGTCAAGGCTATGAAAGACAAAGTCAGACTGAGAAACTGTTCCTAATTAAATGATCCTGAAGAGACCTGAAAAGTAAATGTAACAGTTGATCCTAGATTGGATCCTGAACCAAAAATCATGTTTTTTCTATGAAGGAAAATATTGGGGAATTTGGTGACATTTTAATAAGGTATCTAGATTAGATGCTGGTATTATATTAATGTTGATTTTCTGACTTTGATAAGCGCACTGATATTCTGCTGTTTTGAGGCGTTATACATGGAAGAATTTAGGGGTAAAGGGGCATAATGTCTGCAACTTAACCTCAAAAAGCTCAGAAAGAGAAAGAGAAAGCAAATATGGTAAAATACTGACAATTGGTAACTTGGGTGAGTGGTTACACAGAAATTCTTTAGACTGTCCTTGAAACTTTTATGTACATTTGAAATAAAGTCTTTTTAAAAAAATCTGATACACACAGTAACAGGGATGAAATTCATAACTAGTATGCTGAGTGAAAGTAGCCAAACAACCCTTAACGTATAACATACTTAGATAAAGCTCAGAACAAGCAAAACCAACCTACGATGATAGAAATCAGAGAATGTCTTTTTTTTCCTATGATCAGTAGGGATTGATTGGAAAGGGGCACTGGGAAGCTAAGAAAAAACCAAAAACAGGAACTGAGGACGTTGCAGATTATATTTTGCAATGAAGCAGGAAGTATTAAATCAAGCTCCTATCTGGCCCTACCTTAACGGATCAACTGTTTTATAATAGTTGATTAGGTGGGACAGCTTTCTTCCAGAGACATCATATCAGTTAAATGACATGGAGGAATTGTTATGTTGTTTCTTTTGGACTCTTATGGAAGCTGTTTCCGACTCTTTTGAGTGAATACTTTTAAAAAGAGCTTTAGTAAGTGTAAAGACTACTACTGATAAATATTATTGATAGTTCACAATTACTGACTACTTAGAACATCCCCAGCACCATGCAAAGTATGTACCGTCTCCTAAATATGGGTATTCCCATTTTACACATAAAGAAACGAAGAGTCAGAGAGTTTAAGCATCTATAGAAATTTACAAAGAGGCAGAGCTAGGTCTGGAATCTAGATCCAAACCTGGATCCGTGTTAACCCAGAGGCCCCTATTCAACATATATTAGTATATCCATTATTCATTGTATAGTACCTGTTGGTACTGCCTCCCTTATGTGACAGAGTCTTTATAAACAAGAAACACACATCTAGTTACTTATCTTTGTAGAAAATTAGTAACATTCGATCTCTCACATGGACTGTGGTGGTATGATAACATGTTGAGTCATACCATATGTCATTTCAAAGTGTAAAAAAGCTAGGTATTTGTTTGTTTCTTTGTTTAGGAATTTAAATAAAGTATGGTGTATGTTGAGGTTCATTTTTGGTTTTATAATCTCTGACAAAATTCACCAGTATCATGTTAAATGATGCCAGGATACCACTTTTCCTACTAGAGAATCTGAGGATCTAAGATCATTTTTAGAGTATAGAAACACAAATGATTTTTGTATACTGATTTTGTATCCAGCAAATTTACTGAATTTGTGTAATAGTTCTAATAGTTTTTTGGTATAATCTTCAGGGTTTATTATATATAATATCATGTCATCTGCAAATAGAAACAGTTTTGCTTCTTTCTTTCCAATTTAGATGGCTTTTTTTTCTTGACTAATTACTCTGGCTATGACTTCGAGTACTCTTTTTTTTCTTTTTTTGCGTTACGCGGGCCTCTCACTGTTGTGGCCTCTTCCGTTGCGGAGCACAGGCTCCGGACGCGCAGGCTCAGCGGCCGTGGCTCACGGGCCCAGCCGCTCCGCGGCATGTGGGATCTCCCCGGACCAGGGCACGAACCCGTGTCCCCTGCATCGGCAGGCAGACTCTCAACCACTGTGCCACCAGGGAAGCCCTCCAGTACTATCTTGATAAAAGTGGTGAGAGTATCCTTTTCTCTTTTCTCATTTTAGAGGAAAAACTTCCAGTTTCTCACCACTGAGTATGATGTTAACTATGGGCTTGTCATGAATGGCCTTTATTCCCTCTATTCCCACTATGTTGAGAGTTTTTATTGTGAAATGATATTGAAGTTTGTCAAATTATTTTTTGCATCCATTGAGATGATCATCTGATTTTTATCCTTCATTTTGTTAATGCAGTGTATTACATTGATTTTTGTGTGTGTGTGCATGTTCAACCATCCTTGCATCTCTGGAATAAATTCCACTATATCATGGTGTATGATCCTTTTAATGTATTTGAATTCTGTTTGCTAATACGTTATTGATAATTTTTGTATCCATGTTCATCAGGGATATTTGCCTGTAATTTTATTTTCTTATAGAGTCCTTGGCTGGCTTTGATATCATGGTAAAGCTGGCCTCATAATATGAGTTTGGAAATGTTCCCTACTCTTCTATTTTTTGGAAGAATTTGAGGGTTGATGTTAATTCTTCTTTAACTGTTTGGTAGAATCCACCAGCGAAGTCATCTGGTCCTAGGCTTTTTTTGTTGTTCAGAGGTTTTTGATTACTGATTCAATGTCCTTACTAGTAAATGGTCTATTCAGATTTTCTGTTTCTTCATAATTCAGTCTTGGTAGGTTGTATGTTTCTAGGAATTTATTCATGTCTTTCAGTTTGTCCAATTAGTTGGCCTATAATTGTTTATAACAGTCTCATGATGCTTTCTATTTCTGTAGTATCAGTTGTAATGTTTTATCTATTTTGTTTATCTTGTAAAAAACAAGCTCTTAGTTTAATGTTTCTTTTTTATTGTCTTTTTTGCGTCTCATTCATTTATTTCTGCTCTGATCTTTGTTATTTCCTTCCTTCCTTCTACTAATTTGGGGCTTCATTTTTCTTCTTCTTTTTCTAGTTTCTTGAAGTGCAAGTTAGGTGGTTTATTTGAGCTCTTTTTTTTCCTTAATTTAGGCATTTATTGTTATAAACTTCCTTCTTAGAACTGTTTTTGCTGCACACTATAAGTATTGATACGTTGTATTTCTGATTTCATTTGTCTCAATATATTTTTATTTATTTTTGACCCAATTTTTTCAGTAGCATGTTGTTTATCTCCATATGTTTGTGAATTTTTCAGCTTTCTACTTGTAATTGATTTCTAGTTTCATACCACTGGAATCAGAAAAATGTGTGATATGATTTCAGTCTTCTTAAACTTATTGTGACTTGTTTTGTGGCCTAACATATGAAAATGCTATATTTTTTATCAGTTAGTTAGTTATTCATACATTTTACTCAATATGAAAGAAGCTACATTAGAGACTGGTATTATGAACTTTTTAGTCCTTCCCATATGTTTTGTTTTAACAAGTCATGCTATAGCAGTTGGACTGATACAGCTCACAGTATTTGGCCATTAGATTAGTGGATGGAATACTACAGTCCCACAGTTTGATAAGATACAAAGTCTTTTTAAATAAAATACTTTTTGGCATGATATTAATGTGTTCCTTCTTGGTACTTGACGTTAAGAGTACTCAGAGGAATGATGAGGCCACCCTGATCAAGCAAGGTTATTTGCACCATGCTTCAGATATTATCAATAGGTTTTTGTAATTAAAATCAGTACAGTCACTAAAAAATAAATGTAATCATCACATCTAATTTACACCACTTAAGGAAGTGAGAGAGATCAAACTTTGTTAACTAGTTCTTTTCTACTGGATTCTTTCACAAGATGTAGATAAAATTGGTTTCATTAGAATAAGGTCAAAACTTTGTTTCCTATTAAAAGAGAAAAAAGTGCATGAGGAGATTTTCTATTTTCACTGTCTCTTCCTTTCACCTTATTTGTCCTCCTATGAAGATATGATAATTGGACCATGGGGGAAAAGCCAAGAGAAATCTACAGAAGCTGACCCAATACTCTGATATTACTGAGTTGCTAAAATAATTTTGGAACTACCTACCTCTACACTTCTTGTAATGGGAGGTATTTAAATGTCTTAAGTCACTGCTAGCTATTTTGTTGTTTGTATCCCCCAATATTTCTACCTAATGCAACATCTTTATTAACCTCCTTAATTCTACTCCCCATATGCCAAGTTCTGCAGGAATTCTAACCTTTCTGGAATAACAATTCATTCACACCTCATGACCTTGTTATTTATGTATAAGTGAGTTTGACTTTTACTCTACTCCCAACAGACCAACCAATAAAGATATAAATTTGATATGTGCCCACTTTTATCTTTATTTCTACTTTAATGGCTGTGTTTTTATAACTGAAATATCCTTTTATCTCTCCCTTTAGTCTTGAAATAAATTCCCCCCTTTACGTGGCTAAAGCTAACCTGTGTACAGTAAGTCTCCTACATACGAACGAGTTCCATTCCAAGAGCGTGTTCGTAAGTCCAATTTGTTTGTGAGTCCAACAAAGATAGCCTAGGTACCCAACTAACACAGTCGGCTATAGAGTACGGTACTGTAATAGGTTTATAATACTTTTCACACAAATAATACATAAAAAACAAACACAAAAGATAAAAAAAAACATTTTTAATCTTACAGTAAGTACAGTACCTTGAAAAGTACAGTAGTGCAGTACAACAGCTGGCATACAAGGGCTGGCATATAGGGGTTGGCATCGAGTGAACAGGCAAGAAGAGTTACTGACTGGAGGAGGGAGAGGAGGTGGGAGATGGCAGAGCTGAAGGATTGTCAGCAATAGGAGACGGAGGGCAAGCTGCAATTTCACTCACGCCTGACGTTTATGGTACATGTTCTGATTCCTTGCTGGATTGAATTCTATCTACCCTCTTGAAAAAATAATCCAGTGATGTTTGGGTAGTAGCTCTTTTTTTCTCATCATAGATGACACAGTAGCATTGGATTGCATTCTGAACAGCTGCTGCAACCATCGTGTACTGTTCGACTTTTGGGTCCTGTGCCTCAAAAACTAACAGTGCCTCCTCAACTAAAGAAAATCCCCTTGCCATTTCCTTCGTCATGAATCTCTTTGGTTCTTCAGTTATTTCTTCTTCCTCTTGTCTCTCTTCATCCTCTCTCTGGGCCTCCAATTCCATCAGGTCTTCATTAGTAAGCTCCTCGTGTTGCACAGCAAGGAGTTCAATGAAGTCATCCTCTTGCAGATCTAGCTTGAAATAAAGATACTGTACTACTGTACTCTATACAGTACTGTACAGTAAAGTACACAAAAGCACAACCACTTGTAGAGGATGCATGCACGTGACAATGTACACCAGACACATGAACTAGCTTACGTGATTGGACATGCGAACACATGTTCGCATGTTTGAAAGTTCGCAACTTGAAGGTTCACGTGTAAGGGACTTATTGTATTTTAAGGTTCTTTGTTCCCATCCTTGAGTGCATCTATTCCCATAGCTCTTCACATCTGGCTAATGTGAACTATCTCACTCATTTAGATCCTTTTTCTCTGTCTTCAAATTTGTCTATGCTTATTTTATTATGAAATAAATAAACTGATGTCTTTCTACTCTCCTTTTTCCAAGGCTCTTGAAAATTTCCCACTAATTTATTTCCCCCTTCTTCACTTATAACCTCATTTACTCAGGTGTCTGCTCACCTTAAAGCTTCCGATTTATTTTCTATTGCCAAATATAATAGCTTCCATTTGTTGTCCTTTTCCTTAAATTCTGAATCAGTTGAACACCATCTTATCCACAGATGTTTTCCTCCCTCAATTCAAATGAACCAGGATATAATGATTCCCCTTCTATCTCTCTGACCATCCCTGTGATTTTCCTTACTGACTTCTCTACCTGTTCTCTCCCTTTCTACATTTGCATTCCACATATTTAAGCTTCCTGAGTTCTTCTCTCGACAAAATTCTCTCTCCCTTGGGGACTTCTTCCATGCTCACTACTAAGATGTCATTTTGATGGAAATGGTACTAGACCAGAAGCTGGATCAGATCCCTGAATTTAATTCACAAGCTAATTTCTCAACTTCTCTGTGTCTCAATCTTTCATTTGGCAATGATGATTAGTTATCTTTAAGATAACTATTAATTCTAAGACATTAAGTTGCCACTTAAATTTGCATCTCTGATCCTTCCTACTGACCATTTTCACTTAGAGGTTCCACTGCTTTTTCAAATCAGTAGGAATAAAATCAAGCCTTCCCTGTTCCCCCTCCTAACTTTTTTCCCTCCAGTCAGCTCCATCATTGCTTCTTCCATTCCTGAGTCTCCTCCATGACTATATTCTCCCCTTCTGTCTTAATTTTCATTAAATATAATCTTTATCATAGCACTTCACTCCTTTAAAAATATGATTAACTTGATTTTATTTAAGATGTTAAAATTACCTCTGTTTTTCTCACATTCATTACCCTTTGTAATCTGGCCCTAGCATACCTGTCAAAATATTTTCTGCTATCTCCTTTGATTCTCTGCACTTCTTTTTTTTTTTTTTTTTTTTTTTAAATAATTCTTTCTTTCTTTATTTTTTTATTTTTGGCTGTGTTGGGTCTTCATTTCTGTGCGAGGGCTTTCTCCAGTTACGGCAAGTGGGGGCCACTCGTCATCACGGTGCACGGGCCTCTCACTATCGCAGCCTCTCCCGTGGCGTAGCACAGGCTCCAGACGCGCAGGCTCAGTAGTCGTGGCTCACGGGCCCAGTTGCTCCGCGGCATGTGGGATCCTCCCCGACCAGGGCTCGAACCCGCGTCCCCTGCATTGGCAGGCAGATTCTCAACCACTGTGTCACCAGGGAAGCCCTCTCTGCACTTCTAAAGCTAATTCCCTTAATGCTTGGGGAAAAGTCTCGCTTGTCCCTTTTGTTGGTAGCTTTGCTTAAACAGTTCTCCTGTTGAAATTTTCTCTACTTTCTCCAAATAATGCTTTTCTCTAAATAATGCTTATTTTCAAAACCCTTTTCTCCATGAAATCTTCTCAGAAGGATCCCTGTCTTCAATCATTTCACTCTTCTGAAATCTTATTCAACTAACATCAGCCTATCACAGATAATTGTTATTGTTCAGAGGTTAGAGTTCACACCTTAGGATGCATCTGTGTAATATCTTGTATGGTTTGCTAATTGTTTTCATGTAGGTGATGAACACAACCCAGTTTCCCTAAAGGCCTTCTGGGAGAAATTTCATGCCTTTTTTTCCTATCATTTGTAGGTCACTTGTTGAATGGGTCACATATATTGGCACCAACCCTTTCAAAAATGAAGTAAAGTGTTATTATTATTCAAAATTTATGGTTGAAAACAATGTGATTCTGAAGAAGTCAGTCATTAACCCAGATTTACACAATGATTAAGTTGAAAGCCAAGACTTAACTCTAAATCGGCCTTATTCCAAAGCTTGTTATTGAGCATAGTTCAAAAAACAAAAAGGTAAAAAGCCTCAGAAAATACACCCTTAACCCTAGTGGCACAATCCAATTAGTAGTAGGAAGCTCCCCAATATTGTAAGATTTTTCAGCATTTTCAAGATTTCATAAATCAAGTCCTTGTCTACCTGTGACTTATTGGTCAATGTAGTGGTGCTTTAGTCTTGTCACACATAGTGGGTAAATGTATCCATTTACACTATACCACTTTTTCTATATGGTGAATAAAGAAGTGGAAGTAAAAATCACGGCCATAAAAATTCTTAATTGCACAAATATGATATAATTTAATTTAGAAAATATCTCACTGGATAAAATTGGAGTTAAAACATTTGGAATTAATTTTAGTTATGTGATTAAAAATGGGTGTGTGCCCATGTGCATAATAAACACACATGTAAATAAAGAGCTGAGGGAGTTTTTGGTGTTGTTGAGGGATTCTTCTTTATCTTCTCTCCATATTCCTTTCTTATTCATACTGAACTTGGTTTAAAAGTAGCACAGATTATTTTTATATTAGGATCCATTAGCCTACATTCCAAACATGTCACTCATGGATATATATCTGCTTTTGAAAAAAAAATTAACTGTGACAATAAAAATAGAGCTTTCTTTTGTAATTACTAGTAGTGAGAACAGGTAAATATAAAAACTCAAAGAAAGTATAGGGTTGTTTAGGACATACGGACCACGGGACAAGCAATGAGCAGAGCTTATCACAGCAAAGCACACAACACCTGGGAG
Organism: Aethalodelphis obliquidens; assembly: GCF_003676395.1. Classification (NCBI taxonomy): domain Eukaryota; kingdom Metazoa; phylum Chordata; class Mammalia; order Artiodactyla; family Delphinidae; genus Aethalodelphis; species Aethalodelphis obliquidens. Next base: position 1,966,199 of record NW_020838017.1, read on the forward strand.
ATGGGCAATGCTGGCCAGCCTTGTCCATTCACTTTCTTGAAAAATCACATCTTTAATTTTAATTACAGAGTACGATTTAGATAACTAATTGGACTGTGTTGGAGCAAATGGAGCTTAAGTGAATATCACATCAATGACCTTAGAAATTTAACTTTCCTAAGAAACAAGTTACAATATAAAAGTGTGTTTATTCACTTCAATAAATATTTGTTGAATACCTACTCTGTGCCCCATGTTACATTAAGTGCTGTTGATGGGGGAAATTAGCAAGACTGGATCTTGACATTTCAAGAATTTCAGTCTGAATGAAAAAATAAACTATAAATTATAATGTGACATATACTATGGGAAAAAATTTTTAAAGAAACTTGTAAAAAGAGATAAAACTAAAGATGAGAAACTTCTAAATGCAGTCGGGATTTGAACTCAGCACTCATTTATGAGTAAAAATGCTGAAGAGAGCTTACTAACATGTTTGTAGTCAAAATGTATATCTTGCAGAATAGTTTATGATACAGTCACTATTACCAGTGTGCCAAGTTCTGTGTTTTTTGCTCAATAGGTCCTAAAAATGTGTTGAAGTTATTAACCCTCCTTTGGTGATACATAGGGAGTTACAAAATGCCTTAACCTCCCAGGCTTACATTGCACATGTAGTACAGAACAGGAAAATAAGCACATTTGATAGCATCTTATATTTGTAGAGTACTTTATGGCTTTCAAAACAGTTTAACATAATTCACAAAAATATGACGTATGAGTAATTAGCAAGAGAATGGCAAAGAAGTTTCAAGACTCATTAATTATGATGTAATATAGGAATTGAATCTATTATCACAAGATAAAACTGAAATATCAAGTTTGTCAGTAATAAGCTCTGAGACCCTGAGCTTATCACTCCACCTTTCTGAGATTTAATATTATTGTCATTGAAATAATTTAATACTTATGTTGCAGGGTTATCAGAAGAATTGAGAGAAAGATCTTAGATATAGCTCTTTCTACATATCTTGGCAAAGTTAAAAATACTATTGCTTTTCACATCCCAAAACATGATACCATTTTTTAAAGCAAATTAATTGGTTTGCAAGATATAGAGATCACAAGTTTTCTTCATTTAGTAAAGTGTCACTCTAGGTAATTATTTTTGTCAAATACTTGAAATACAGCTTGTTTAAAACTGAAAATGTGAGATTAGCATCTAGTGGAGTGGACTGTCTTTACTTCTTTACTTACTACAAAGGAAGAAAGTAAAACATTTTTGAATAATTTCTCCAGTACTTTATAAACATAAGTACTTTCAGCATCCAAGTTGAAAAAGGAAATTATGCGTGCATCTCACCTAAAAAGTTTATGTAAAATGTGGAGATATGGATGTGAAAAAAAGAACAAACTGGACTGGGAACTAAGGTTTATTCTGAAGACTATATTTAAGACATAATAATTTAGGTCCCAATATCAATTAGTTCCTAAACTAAGAAGTTAAAAAAACCAAACACCTACTCAATTCTACTCTACAATTTAGAAATAGATTTTATGATGCACATTCCTGGCATGCAACAACCTGAAACTCACGTACTTTTGATATTGGCTCAGACCTCTTTGCATTCAAGATGCATACACTTCTGCATAGTATTAATAACTCTCACATTCTCTTCTGAGGGGGCAGGAGGCATAACAGTGCTTACGTACATCTTACAGGGTTGGCAAGATATTGGTGTGATGTTATCCAAAGCCATAGAGATTGTTGCCAAGACTATATATGATATAGGAACTGCAGTTAAAATGCGGTCGTTATGGCTCTAAGAATTCTCTGTAACTGTAATCATCTTAAAATAAAAATGATGTAATTAAAAATTTTCCTGAATAAATACATCCATAAAATAATTTTCTTAGCTGGCAAATCAAATTATACTTGAGCTAAAGCAGTTCATATTATAAGTGATAGTAAAACTGAAAAATTTTAATCAAAATATCAAAATTAGAAATTTAATATTTCATTCCCATCCCAAATATTAATTGAAAGTCTTTTATATCCAATCTCCCAGCTTCAAATAGTAAAAATACAGAAACTTATATAAACTTTGTAAATTTTAGGGTCAGGTTTGGAGATTAATGCATTCATATAAAGAAAGATAAAACTAATGATACAAGACAGTAATAATATGAATGATAGCTTTAATTTTCAGTGTGCCTACTATGTAGGTAGTCCCAGATGTTTATAAAGTGTTGTATTGTTCAAGCCTACCATTTACCTTTTTGTGTGTGTGTGGTACGTGGGCCTCTCACTGTTGTGACCTCTCCCGTTGCGGAGCACAGGCTCCGGACGCACAGGCTCAGCGGCCATGGCTCACGGGCCCAGCCGCTCCGCAGCATGTGGGATCCTCCCGGACCGGGGCGCAAACCCGTGTCCCCTTCATCGGCAGGCGGATTCTCAACCACTGCGCCACCCGGGAAGCCCTACCATTTACCTTTTAAAATAAGCCTTTATATTCCAATAATCCAGACGAAGAAACAAGCTCAAAATGGCTATTGCAGTCTACCGAAGCTACATAGTTAGACTTCTATAGACAGAGCCAAAATTGGAGATCAGGTCTTTTGGATGCAGTCCCGCTTTTTTTCTTTAGTGCATGAGACATATTTACAGTAAATGCTATCAGATATTAAAAGAATGAGAGAGATAGGTTGATTACCTAAGCCTGAATTGAGCCCTTACAGATAGGAGACAGATACAGGCCAAGCTTGAACAAAAATATGAAGCTCTCCCCTGAATCCCCGTGAGTGAACTGAAGTTCCGTAGCGTACCTCAGCACACAACTGTGGAACCTTAGAACTGGTAATCAAAGATCGAGCAAAAAGCTGCAATGGTAACCATTGAAATAGACCAAATTCAAGTTATCGGCACAGGGATATAATAGACGGTAGTAATGAAATAAAGGGTCAGCTGACCGGAGGGGAACATCAGGAAGGAAATGCTTTGCAGGTCTGGGTGGTTGAATCAACAACAAAAGAAAAAGAAAGAAAAACGTGTCAAAAGCTTTAGCTTTCTAACACTTTCCTTGCATTTATTGTTTTGCTTTTGTTCAAACTGGAGAGCTACTTATATGGCTCTGCAAAATTCACTTCACCCCATTGGCCTTAAGAATATTCACCTAAATAATGAAGGATTTTTCACTAAAAGATCTCTAAGGATCTAAGGTTTCTTCTAGATGTGCACTTTAATGATGTTTTGCTTAGAGGGCATTTAATAAATATATCTTGAATAAATGGGTCCCTACCTCCCACATAGGAATTTATTATAACTCAGTAACTGTAGAACAATGAACCAAGTATAGGGAGATTTTAGATAATGAGTTTTTGAGAGCACTGGAATTGTTTTCCCTTTTGATGAGCAAAATTAGAAAGGTAAATTATAGGATATGCTAAATTTCATAGGGGCAAATGAACAACAAAAATAGCGCTCATTTCAGGGTAAGCATTTGGTTTTTTTTTTTTGAGTTTCAGTGTATTTTCTGAGCAAACCTGCTCCTATCTCCTATCAGTAGTTAATACCATTGAAAAAAAAACATGGTATGATTGACAGCATAGAATAAAAGCAGATGAATGATTCATCAAAGCACCAACATTCACAGTCTGTAGTAAAACAATTCACAAATAAAGTAGAAGAGTCAAAGTCTTCTTCCCAGAGTGTAAACCCATTTCTCTAGCTAATTAAAACTCAAATATTAGCTGAAATAAAAACAGAAAAAAATCACAATAATTCCATGAATTTTACCATCAGAGAACAAAGCTGATATCTTGAGCATTGGGGGATACTTTTCTCTTAAGAGAACACTGTAGCTGTTTCTAAAATTGTCTCAAGGAGAGATGTCGATGCTCCTTGAGCATGGATTCAAGAGATTTTTAAGGAAAATTAATGGGGAAAATAGTTAATAAAAAGAAAAAAAATAATTTTTGTTGTATAATAATCATAAAAACTTAGCAAAGATAACAATTAAAAGGGAAAATGGAATCAGGTGAGAATATTAGCATTATCCTTTTGATAATATTGAATACATTTGGGGTTCACACAATCAGTAAATGTTGGGTCAGCAGAGCATGTGTGAGCACACTTTGCAGCCAGGATCTCTCAGAGCAACCAGAGTAACTGACACATCTACCATTAGTTAAGAAGAATATTGGACAACAGAACACATTTGCACAGACTCAAATCTATTTCCATTGCTAGAATATCAATTCAAAACCCTTATTACGATGGGTCAGACCATCCTCAACATGAAGACTGTCATGTTCCTATGGTCATCATTATTGACAATAATCTAATTTCTTGAAAGTTAGCCAGACTTGTAGGATTCACCTCATATATTAGACCAAATATATATGTGCAGGTGTTAGTGAAAATATCAAGAGTAAGGTCAATGGTGATTAAATTTTAACTCTTGGTGGTTTGAATATGGGTTTCAGTAGGAACTCTGACTTGATTTTTTTCTCTCACACACTTTTATAATATATCTTTAATTATATAAGAGAATTGAATTAAAAGAGAAGTCTCTCTTCTCTGTAGTTCATATAAAGCTTGCCTTCTTTCATTACTTTATCTTCTGATCTTTGTTACAGAGCACAGTATAATATATAATGGAAACCACACTTCTTTCCCATCCAAAATGGCAAGAAGAAAAAAAAAAGCAGCACATTCTTTTTAGGGCATGGTTTATCTATAGATGTGGCTTCCTGTCTGTACTTTGTGGAACTGTTACTGAAGCCTTCGGCATTTATGTGATCACACAAGGACATGCCATTTTTCAGTTTAATACATATGCAACCGTATTTTAGACTGTATTGATACAATGGAAACCTACACAGTTCATATCACCAATTCAGTCTCTCACTTCTATGTTCCTTTCTCAAGAAACAAGAATATTAACCCAAAGTTGTTGATAAACTATAGTTTCTACTTTACTGTTTACAAAAGTTCATCTTAAATCATTAGACAAAAATAGAAACAATAGCAATGTAATGAGTTATATAGTACATACCACATTCTGGGCACTGGTCTATATGGGGTAGTGGTGAGATTTGGTAATCACAGTTCACTTAATAAAGAAACTGAGAGGCTAAGTAATTCACTAAATGTCACACAACTACAGGGGTAAGTCAGGATGTAAACCCAGGCACTCATGCTCAAATTCTAGAACAGCCACTGCTTAGGCTGCAATGAGCAACTTCAGCAAGTATCAGCATTTCAAAGGCTGACTCCTTTTCACCTTCACAGAAGGATAACTCTGAAGCAGGCCTTCTAAGAATGAAGCAAACATTAAGAAAATAAATGAATATGTTGACTTTTATTTACTTTTGAGGGAAAAGAAGTGATCAGAGAGTTTTGTAACATTATGACTTTTAAAATACATTTTACTTCTCTTTATAAATACCTCACAATCAGAAAATTCATTCAAAAATAATCCCAAGATGTATGGTTGTAAGAATTTTCATAAGAACCTAATTACTGTGGGTTTACTTCTCTGTAGTTTCTGATATAATCAATAGAATGGCTCCTTTATAAAGTTGAAAATGAATACAAGTCAAACTAATTCAAATCTGTTTGCATTTTTAGCAGAATACTTGATGTGCTTTTAATTTAGTCTTCACCTCAGATTAAATATCAAGAATTTGTATTGATCATCATTAATTCAGTGTGTCAAGTTAGAATTCTACAAAAGTTTTCATGCCTTTTCTAGTTTCAAATCTAAAGAGGAGGAAAAAGTATACAATTGGCCAATGTAAGCTTCATTTCTAGTATCATTTCCAACTGTTTCTATTGGAATTAGGCAAAGAAACAAGTTGACAAAGTAAAAATAGCTACAAAAAATGATTCTGGAGAAATTAAATTTTTCAGGTCAGGCCTACAAAGAAGAAAAAAAGCAGCATTAACAGGTAAGAAATTCAATGAAAATGGAAGTCACGCGCTTAGCAATAGACATGATGACAGAAGAAGACCTTGCTGTGTAACCACTGCAAGCCTTGGGATCTCTACTGTTTAAGTTTTTTAAGCTTGCTTTGGTCAGAGAAAAAAAGAAACAAAAACATTCATAAGTTCAAGTCCAGAGGACTCAGAAACAAACACAGTCTCATTCATGTAACTCTGATTGAACAAAATAAAATATATTTCATGTTAAAAGCATTTGCATTACTTTTGATTCATGATAAATACCATCAAACTAGTTCTCCCTGAATGACTTCATGCTCAAGGCATTAAAAATTCAGGACATACAAGTAAACTTCTCTAAATACTTTTTCCCAAACCTGTCACAATAATTCATAGGAAATTAAATAAACTTCCTATTCAATGATATTTTTTAAAAATTATTTGATTTTCTATTCCTTATGCAACACCAGCTAAACCATGTTCTGTTATCCTGCATGCAGACATACATCAGAAAAAAAGCTAAATGTTTTTATTAATATAATTATCTTCTTATCCTATAATTTAATACATACTTACTGTGTTTTGCTTTTTGGAAAAAAAAAGCTTTGTTAGTACTTAATAAACTAAGGAAAATACTAAAGATCTGGGCATACAATGCTGCATTTAGTATGTTTATAATGATCATGGAATATTTTCATGGGAACCAGCCAAAGCATAATCTTTCCCCATATCTTAAACCCAGCATAAGATAATGTCAGGAAGAAATGCTAACTGGAATAACCAAAAGGAAGAACCAGTGCTTACAAAGGAGCATAGCTTCACTTCATGCCTGAAAAAATATATAGGCAGGTCTACTTGCAAGAATATTATTTAGGTTTGTCATCTGATTTTACTAAAGTCAAAGATGTGACACATCACTTCCAGTGGAATGAAACATTCTTCCGGTTTAATTAAATATCCTGTCCGTTGAATATATATCCATACTATACCATTATTTAATATATAAAGCCTTGGCTTTCACTATTGTACATAAATAACCATAAAGAAGATTGCATCAGTAATTAAATGTGCTATATAGTGACTCACTGTGGCTATATAAATAACTCTGCATTATGCACATAGTATATGTACATTTGCCACCTTAATAGCAACAAATGATGCAAAATAGATGTGGGAAATCAAAAACCAAATGATTCACCTTTTCTTGATACAGTATTGAGTGTCAATAATTCACACAGATGATACATTAAAAACTTTGTGATTTTTTTCCCAAAGGAATATTAGGAGAGTCTAATGTTCGTACACAAAATGCAGATGACAACCACCATTCCAATTACAAGCTCTGAACACAAAGCAGAGTGGTTTTCTTATTACCTGAAAGCCATTGGTCATTTGCACATTTCCACAGGGATGCCAGGAACAGAGAACTGTCTGGATACTGATGATCTTTTTATTTCTACTTTGTGACCTAGCCTCAGTAAAGTTAATACATCCTATTTCTTACTACATTTGAAGAAGAACAAAAAAAAAAAGAGGAAAGGGAGAGAGATCATTGGAAGAGTAAAAGAAAGAACCAGGAACATGAAATAACATGAAATTAAGCTAAGGAAATTATGTTTCCAGAAGAATGGTGTTGTCTAGTCTGGAAGACAAATTGCCCCCAACTTAATTGCTTAGAGTAACAGCCATGTATTTCTTCACGATTCTGTGGGTTGGCACTTGGTGCGGCACTCAGTTGGGAAGGACTGTTACTGCTCACTCATGTACGTAGTCCTCAGTCAGGACGGTTAAGGCGACTGGGCCTCTGTCTTCTTTGTGCGCTCTCATCCTCCAGGAGGCTAGCCTGGGCTGTTTGTTCTGTTGTGTTTTGTTTTTTAATGTTGAAAGAGCAGAGAGTAATCTCCCTTCAGCAGGTCTTTTTCCAGTATCTGATGGCTCCCTTGACCAAGCACTGAGGGAATGTAAGAAGAAAATCACACACACCTGAGGGTGGAGGGAGGCATGAGTCATTTCATGAAATTATTACAACAATCTACCCCAGATGACAGAGTCCACCTTATCACAGGCCGAAAGAAACGGTTAACAAAGATGAAGGTTGAAAAGGGGGTTGTTGGATTTGATACTTAGACACAAGTTTTAGGAGTAACGGGAGAGTGTGGCAAACCGAGATTGAAAAATTAAAGAGAGAGAGATTGGGAGGGGAATATGCTCTCCTTTTGTAGTAATTTATTGACAAAAGAAAGAAGAGAAGCAGGGTAATGCCAGAAGAGGCAGCAACAGTAAGGAGAATTTGTCAGCTTCTTTTTGTTCGTTTATTTTAGGCAGAATTGATTTCAGCGGTTTTTTTCCCCCCTTGAGGAGAGTAAGTAGAAAGGAAAGTTTTAAATTTTTGCAAGACAAAGGCACAGCTACTCCCTAGGCAAAGATTGATAGATGAAAAAGAGAAGGCCAGCTCTGGTCTTCTTGAGCCCTGAACTGAGGTGTAATGAACCAGAAAGTTTACACTTACATGTTAATGATTAAACATGGTAATAATGTAAAAAGGTGTTTATTTGCACAGCAATATAACTGGCACTCAGATAAACTTCCTTGGAAATCTCCCTTGCCTTACATCATCTTTTGTAGCTGCGGAGCTCTCCGAAGCTCTGGGAGATTTGCCTGATTTGCCACCTGCCGTAATTGGATTATCAAGAGCAATGAGAGCAGTTTTCCCAAATGATTTTCAATTTATTGTCTTTGTGATTGAGAGGAAAGAGAACATTTCCCATAACCCTGGAATTTAATCCTTGGGAACTTAAACAAAAGTATCTTTGACTCAAAAAAAAAAAAAAAAAAGGCATGTAGGTAGTATTTATGGAATTGTAGTTGAATGGTCTAAAACGTCAAGTGCCACATTATAAATAAATGCCTGGAGTTTCCCACTATCATATTTGTTTGCCTCACCAAACACTATTGACACTATTGCTAATAAACTACATGGCAATCACTTGGCAGTGAGCAGGAGAAGACAAATAAAATCTAGTTCTTCTGTTGATTAGAACGTTAAAAACAGGCTGTTGGCAGATTACTCTCCTAACACAGTATTTATATAGACTGTTTCCCACATTTCCTTGTAGTTGTTGATATGAATAGCTTTAAGGGAAAAAGATCTAACTCCGAGCAAAAGGATTTTGTAAAGCCAGTAAAATAATGTAGTCACTTATTTTGTTTTGAAATGGGAGTGGGTAAGAATAAAGAAAGTCACCTTTTCACTATTAATTCAGGAAATCTCTCCACTACCACTCTTGTTTGTTTCCAAAACTGGAAAAGCAAAAGGAAAGACCTAGTGTACTGTTGCAGAAATGGAAAAATCTCATAAAAATAAAAAAGCAGGAAGTAGCAAGGTAGAGCTATAAAAACCCAACCCACCTGGGGGAGAGAAAGCATTTTCTCACAGATATTTAAGACAATCTGAGAACTTCCCTTTGCATATAAAAAAAAATGTAAAGTGTGAGATTAGGCAGCAATGTTTTTCAGACTCCTGTACACACAAGAATTATCTGTGGGTCATGTTTTTTAAAAATAATGACTCCTCGTCCCTTCATCCCCCTTCCCAAAGGCTCTAGATATTTTTTGAAGCATCTTGAGTAATTACAATGAAAGTGTTTGTAAGGCAAAACTTTGAGAAATATGGACTAAAAGTGAGAGTGTCTTCTACATGTGTGTAAGCTTCTATTCTATTCTCTCCAAGCCTGCAGCCTATACATTTCCAGGTCCTGATGACTTCACTTGGATCATCTACCTCAACTCTTCCCACAACTAGGTTTGCAAGGTCCCAGTTCACACTCTTGGATAATGCTAAACCAATTTAGATGGTGCAGATACATCGTGTTTTGAAATGGTTTTGGCTTTTAGTATTGTCTTTCCTTATTTTTCTACTGTGCTCATTTGCCATTTGAAGAAGAAGGGCAAACAGAGAGACAGATGTCCCATGCCACTCTTAGCCACTAGATATGTAAAAGGGAGAGAGAAGACAGAGTTGGTTTCTAACTGAAGGATGAGAAGTTGGTCATAGGCAGTGAAGGGAAAGGGCACGTGAGGTATAGGGAACCAGATAAGGAAAAGCACCAAAGAGTGATAGAATGTAAAGTTTCAGAGGCCTAATGTAACGATATGTAAGACACCATGCTGGAGAGCTACAGGTGCTTTCAGTGCTAGATAGAAGAATGACACTGTCAAGAGACGCATTAAATGAATCAGTATCTAATTACGTTTAGAAGAGATGTTTACTAAATAATAATATCAAAGAACATAAGCACTTTTTGTAAACACATGAGTATAAAAGTTCATCTTTTATTCCTTCTTTTTATATCTAGGTCTTCAAGCACAAAAATATTCTCTTAATTCACTAAACGTTAATCTCTTTAAATAGTATGTGCAGGAATTCAAAACATCTGACCAAAGCCACATATGAAATTCCTTCACGGCAGACTGCCATCAAGAAGGGTGTGAAATCATAGTGTATGTTTACTGTCAGCATAGGTTTAGAACTTTTTTCATTTGAGAGCTTAATAATTGGGCAGGGTTTTGATAGTCCCCAACCTGAGAGCTAATCAAGTATACATTCCCCAAATCAGTTAGCTTCTCCATTGTCTTTGTGATAGGAAAATACAATTCAAGAATAAAGAATAGAAATGAATCTTTTGTTAATATCTGTTCCAATGAATTGGTTAAACTGGTTTAGTTCTAATTAAGAGATGTATGAGTTAAAGAGAGATTTTCCCAACTTAAAAAAAAAAAAAGTTTATTGAAATGTTACAAGAACTTGGACTAATTGCCCTTTAGAGAAATTTAGAACTATCTGGTTTATCTCTAACATTTGAATAGTAAACTTCAAGCAAATATGTATATATATATATATGTATATATACCTAGATGTACATGTATGTGTGTGTGTTTGTGTGTGTGTGAGTGAGTGTATGGGTTAGTATACATATACATATTTCCTAGCTCTTTCTACTGAAAAAACCTAGGAGCAGTGACACCCCAATAGCAATTAGCACACATAGAGTCCAGGATATTGGTTTCTAAATAACATTATATAAAAGGAACCAGGGACACTTGGAGAAATGATTGATTCTAAAACTAGGGCGGAGAAAGTATCTGGCGTATCTTGTGGCTCCAGAAAGTTTTTTTTAAAGGGTAATTAAAAAAAAAAAAAAAGATGAACGTATGTATAAAAGGCACAGAACCGAACCTGAAATAGCTCCAATGGCCAAAGATGGAACAAATTGAGCCATGAAATAAAAAATAATACAATCTCTAGAATAAAGTAAATATCTATGAATCTATAGTGATATAAATAAGTGATAGAGTAAATAAATGAGGGAGAAGGGACAGGTCTTCCTCACATAAAAATTACAAAAATTAAATGTGAAAGGAATAACATTTTTAAAAAAATCATTAAACCACCAGATTAATTTATTCAGACAAGATCGACAGATACTAAAATTAGTGAGCAAAAGTTTAAGGGGAAGCATATTTGCATAGTCAATAGTATCTCCCCCAAGTCTTTCTTATGTACTTAAAAATACAATGTAGAAATGTATCTGTAAGTAGTTAAGAAAATACAGTAGCATTATTGGAGAGATCCGACCAGCAAACGCACTTTAACCAGATTCCATTTTAAACACGGTATCAAGTTTAACATTAGCAATAGTAAGATCTGTTGACATCACATAACTCCTGTATGTAGCACTGACAGTGGAACACCATCACTTCTGTGATGTTCTGGGCAAAAATATATTAATATAACCTCAATTCTTTTTTGCTGCACCATGCATCATGCAGGATCTTAGTTCCCCAATCAGGGATCGAACCTGCACCCCCTACAGTGGAAGCACAGAGTCTTAACCACTGGACCACCAGGGAAGTCCCTATAACCTCAATTTAATCATGTGCAAATGCCAGACAAACCTAGATGGGAAGACATTCTGCAAAATAATTGATCTGTATTTTTCAAAAGTGTCAGGGACATAAAAGATAAGGGAGACTGAGGAGTTGTCACAGATTGGAGGAAAGTAAGGAAATCTAACAACTAAATGTAATGTGCAATTCTGGGTAGGATTCTGGAACAACAAAAGCCATCAGTGGATAAGCAGGTGAAATCGAGATACAATCTATAGTTTAGTTAACTATACTGTACAATGCTTACTTTGTTGGTTTTACTAACTTTATTACAGTCATTAAGACTTTACTGTTAGGGGAAGCTATGTAAGAGGCACACAGAAACACTCTACATTATTTTTGCAGCTTTTCTCTAAATCTAAAATTACTTAGAAATATAAAAACAATCTAATCCTGTACAGATACCCACAGGGATTTTGCAGAGGCTAATATGATTTTGCCCTAGGAATACACAACCTAGGACCGGCCGTCATTCCCAGGGAAAACCACTCCTGCAGAAGTTGGAAACCACAGTTAACAATTGCAAATCTTGCAAGAAGCTCTCATGAAGGAGAGTTCATGGGATCAACCAGAAGGAGGATTAGGGCCTAAAAATTAGAGAAAATGGACGAATATGAAAAAGACCTTAAAGAATGTATGTTTCAAATGTTTAAAGAGGTTAACAAAAATAAACAACAGAAGAACAGGATATTCTGAAAGTTTAAGCAGACTTTACAAAATCAAAATCTCCAAATGAAAAATAAAGAAAATGTAAAACTTATACAGACAGTCCTCAACTTACTATGGTTTAATTTACAATTTTTTTGACTTTACTGTGGTGCGAAAGTAACAGCATTTAGTAGAAGGCTGTACTTCAAATTATGAATTTTTATCTTTTCCCAGGGAGGTGGTATGCAGTGAGATAGTCAAGAGGGGAAACAACCAATACACTTATAATCATTCTGTTCCCATGCAACCATCCTGTTTTTCACTTTCAGTACAGTGTTCTATAAATTACATGAGATAGTGAACAGTTTATTATAAAATAGGCTTTGTATTAGATGATTTTTGCCATATATATATATACATACAGAGATAGATATCTGTATCTGTGTGTGTATATATATATGTATATCTGTGTGTATATATATACACACACACTATATAATCCAATATTTTAAACATAGTTGAAGAAATAATCACAGTTTTAATTAATACAGCCTTATGTTTCACTAAATGTAGTTTTATATAATTTTGTGCAAATTTCTCCTCATTGGTGTGTGTGTGTATGTATGTTATTTTATGTCAAAAGTGCTATTTCCAATGAGTAAATGAGTATGGTAATGATGGGCAACTTAAAAGGTTACATAAGTGAAATTTGTCATTCATTTGGTTAAAAAAAAAACTCTACCTCACCTAAGACATTAAGTAATTCCTGGTAGATTAAAGATCCAATATAGGAAAATCTATTTAAAATCAGAATGGGTAAGCATGAAGAAAAAATTCACAAATTTGACAGCATAAAATTAAAGCATTTGGTTTAGCAAATTAAATTAATGGAGGAAGAAGAAACATGAAACAAATGATGAACATCCAGATAGCTAGTATTCCTACTATCCCTAATATTTATAAAGTTTCTTCTCAGGCATTGATTCACTTATTCAACAAGTATTTATTGAGAATATACTTTGTGTCAAATGCTGATAAAGATTCTGGAAATGCATCTGTGAATAAGGTAGACATCTACCATTATGAAATCTAGATTTTAGTGGAATAAACTATTTTTACTCTAAAAAAGAGTAAAGCAACAAATAAACAAAATGATTGCAGACTGAATAAGCATTGTGAAATAAGCAATAAGTGCCTGAGATGAAAATTAGAGGAAGACATAAGATTTTTACAGAGTCTGAGCTCATACTGTTTGCCACATGACAAACCAATAAATCAAGGTAAGGTTTTGGGGCAAGGAGTAGTGACTTTATTCAGGAAGCCAGCAGACAGAGAAGAAGGTGGACTAGTGTCCCAAAGAACCATCTTACCCAAGTTAGAATTCAGGCTTCTTTTATACTAAAAGGGGAGGGGATGTGCTTGGTTGTTGTAAACTTTTTGGTGCCAGAATCCTTTCTTCTTGCAGCTGCCCATGTAAGTCTGGACAGGGTGTTCTTGTAAATCTCCAACAAGACAAAGGTTATTCTCTGTTCTGCAACTTTTTATCTCTATATGAATGTATAATGTTATACCTTTAAAGATCAGAGCCTTGGGAATGGGCTATCATGTATATTTCAGGCTACAGACAACATGCTTTTACAGAGGTGCAGAGCCAGGATGACTAAGCATAGGCAACAGAGCATAAGGCTTAGAGCTAAAAGAATCGATCCAATATGGAGTCCGGTTTGTTCTTCTCTGTTACAGGATGGTCCAAGAAGGCATCGCAGAAGCAGGGACAATTTATCTGGGAACAGAAGAATAGTATGAGCCAGTCAGCTGACAAATGGAGAAAAGAATGCTCAAGTCAACTGGTACAACATGTGCAAAGTGTCTGAGGCAGTCAAACTTTATTGTCTTTGCTATTACTTTAAGAACTCAAAGAAATAGAGTTAGAAAAAAAATGGCTGAAGTATATGGAGGCAAAGGTCACATCATACATGCACTTATCATGTAAAATATGGTTAAAATGTTCCGATTTTACTCCAAGTGCCTTGGGGAACTATTTAATATTTTAGGCAAGGCAGTGATTCTATGTCATTTTTCTTCATCTTTGTTCCTGTAAGGAAATTGAATTGATGGTGTGAAAGACTGGGAGCAGGGAAATCAGGTAAGAGATTGCCAGGGATGTGTGATGGAGGCAAAAGTGTTGTCAATGGAGATGGGGGTCAATGCCAATTTCAGGGTATATCTTGAAGATTTAATTTGCAAGAGTTTTGATAAATATGATGTATATTTAGGTACCTAGGTTATTGACTTCAATATAAATTTAGGTTTTAATTATAATTTTAAATTAAGCAAAAGATATTACTAGGCAAATCACATAATAGGATATATAAATATTTAATAAACCTATGAATGGATCCTACCTTACTAGTATTAAATTTGATAATTAAAGATAAAAATAAACACAAACATCAAAAGATTGATAATATCCAGTGTTGGCATGGATGTAAGGAAATGAATGCTGGGCTGAAGCCTATGCACAATTTGTGTTTTCTTTCCCTCCACACAGATATAACTTGCTCCAACAAACTGACTATCCATAATATAGAGCAGAGACTCAAGCAACTTCAATAAATACGTAGTTGAACAAAAAATAAACCTTTATTGTTAATTTTTTTCAAAAAACCCTGAAATTTGGGAATGATTTATTACCTATTACTGAAGCATAACCCAGCCTACCATAGCTGGTAAAAACTCTTTTTGTGCTTAAAACATAGCCATGATATATTGTACGGAAAGCAAGTTGTAGAATAACATGTATATTAGAATCCCACTTCTTAAAAAATTAGAAAAAACTATATATGTTATATGAGACAGGAAAAATATCACAAGGCAACTGGTAACTTCTGGAAAGCAGGAAATTATGAGTATTAATGTTTTCTTATACACATTGTAGTTTTTTGGGTTTGTTTTTTTTTTTTTTTTTTTTTTTTTTGCGGTACACGGGCCTCTCACTGTTGTGGCCTCTCCCATCATGGAACACAGGCTCTGGACGCGCAGGCTCAGCGGCCATGGCTCACAGGCCTAGCCACTCCGCGGCATGTGGGATCCTCCTGGACCGGGGCACGAACCCGTGTCCCCTGCATCGGCAGGCAGACTCTGAACCACTGCGCCACCAGGGAAGCCCTGTAGTTTTATTTAAAACAAGAAGCAGTTGTTTCTAAACTTAAGAAAGAAAAAGTTATCCTGATCAACCAGACCACAAAAACTATACTATAATTCTATATTTATTGAAAAGTATTGGTTATGCATGAGAATAAAATGATCAGTTAAAGTGAATAGCAAGTCCAAAACCAGACCAAATACAACTGAATAAAGAGGAGTTTATCATTTCAAGACTGTGCAGAAATAAATATCTATTCAATGAATTCAATTGATATATTGGTTACACATTTGAAAAGGATTAAGTGAAATCCATACCTCCTCTTTTTAGCAAAATTAATTCCAGATTCATTACAATTATGAATGTAATAAAATAAATCACATAGATAAATCGTCTTTGTCTCATGGGTTGGGATGGCCCTCTAACTGTGCTGCCAAGGCCAGAAAGAGTTATGAGTAAATTGGTAGATTTGTCTACATAATCATCAGTCAACCAATTACAAAATAGGGGAAATATTTGCAAACACATGTAACAGTGTCAAAAATATATAAACCTATCCAGTAACATAGCAATTACATCCCTAGGTAAAATTTAGCAGAGATTGCAGAAGAGGTTTTTTTTTTTTTTGCACTGCTAAGTCATTAGGGACAATCTGGGTGCCCATTCTTGGGAGACTGGACTCATAAAATGTGATTAATGAACAGCACAGAATATCTTGCAGAAATCAGAATTAATCAACTAGATATACACCCAGCAATACGGATTCTTCTATTTAAAAAAAAACGTGGTGATGAATGAGTTAATTATAAAATAGGATGAGATGTATAGCGTATAAAATTTATGTAAACTAACTTCATAAGTGCACAAAAGGACAACATACATTCAGAAGCACATGCAAACCAAAAAAATGTACATTAAATACTTTGGAATGGATATCTGTGTGGGAGGAGCTGAGAAATAAAACAAAGGAAATGGAATATATAAAAAAAACATAAAACAAAAGCAAAGGAACGTAACAGAATTAGGCTTTGCAGAGACCAATGATAATGTGCCATACCGTCGATGAGTGTAGTTATCTCAGTGCACTCAAAGTTCAAAACATATATCATCAGTATTTTAAAAATAGGCTAAGGCATGAACAAGTAAATGAGCAGCTAAGAGATACAAATAGGTAGTAAGTATATGAAAAAGACTTCACTTTTGCTATCAATTAAGTACTTACAGATTAATATAAAAATTGCTATGTGTTTATTTATTGACTAGTCCATTGAGAAATGTGATACCAAGTAGGAAGTATCATTCATAACCATTGCTAATGGCATTAGATAGTGGTAGAGAACCTTTCTGGATCATTCAGACAAGGCTCAAACAGTACTTGAACAAAAATGTATATTATAACAGTCTTTATAAAAGCTAACAGCTGGGAAGAAATATCCAACCTTTAAGGGTTAAATCACATAAATCCTTCATCAAACAGTGGAATACTTAGAATTGATGAGTTAGAGGCATTTTTCTCTGTCTCCATATTTTTAAATCTTTCTACAATAGACATGCATTATTTTCTGCAAAACATGTAAGAAACAAATAATAAAAATAAGATGAAATAAATTTGGAGGGGTTTCAGAAATTAAACTCCTGTAGAAGAAAAGCTCTACTGTTTATATTCTGTTCTGTGACAAATAACATTAGAATTTTAATGTATTTTACTTTGCTTCTTTTCACATAGATAACCTGAAGTGGTCTTTATTAACTTGTAACTTCATACATTCCCTTCCCACAATTAAGAAATGTTTGTGATTGTTATTAAAAA
The DNA here is from genome assembly GCF_003676395.1 of Aethalodelphis obliquidens. NCBI lineage: Eukaryota > Metazoa > Chordata > Mammalia > Artiodactyla > Delphinidae > Aethalodelphis > Aethalodelphis obliquidens. The sequence goes on from NW_020838017.1 coordinate 1,983,671, forward strand.
TCTACATGGACATTTACAATATAGTTAAGAGGGAAAACATACTTAGATTTTTCTGCAATAAAAAGGCTTTTAAAAAATATGTGTGCTAAACCAGGTGAAAAAGTTTCTTGAATAGGAAATGGCATAAAAAGGTGTTTTTCCCTCATTAAATTAATTCATTATTACATTTTGATAAAATGTAAAATGAAATAATTGCAAATTTGATATATTTCATGTGATTTCTCGGTTCATGGGTAAATAGTAAAATTTATGGACAGCACTTTTTTAAAATTAAGACTTGGTTTTCTAACGTGCCTTCCAGTTGGTGTGGAAGATGCCAGACTCCATGAAGACTGGATAATCCCACAGGCTTCTAGGAGGTCATAAACACTTTAATGTCGGTGGAAGGTGAGAAAACAGGAGGCTCAAAGAGGCAAGTTCAGCAACTTTCATTTATTTAACCTCATTCATTAACTATTTATTGAGTACTTCCTATGTGTCAGTATTCTGGGAAAAAAAAAAGAAAGGATGGTTCTTTTAGAGCGGTTTGAGGTTCAGAGCACAATTGACCGGAAGGTTCAGAGATTTCCCATTACTGCCCCATCCCACATATGCACAGCCTCCCCCATTATCAACATCTGCCTCCAGAGTGGTACATTTGTTACAACTGGTGAACCTGCATTAGCACATCATAATCACCCAAAGTCCATAGTTTACATTACAGTTCATTCTTGATGCTGATCATTCTATGGGTTTGGGAAACTGTATTACGACATGTATCCATCATTATAGTACCATACAGAGTATTTTCACTGCCCTGAAAATCCTCTACGGTACACCTATTCATCCCTCCTCACCCATAACCCCTGGCAACCACGGATCTTTTTGTTGTTTCCATAGTTTTTCTTCTTCCAGAATGTCGTACAGTTGGAATTATACAGTGTGTAGGCCTTTTCAGATTAACTTCTTTACCTTAGTAATATTCTTTTACGGTTCCTGCCTATCTTTTCATGGCTTGATAGCTCACTTCTTTTTAGTGTTAAATAATAGTCCATTGCCCATATATACCACTTATTTATCCATTCACCTACTGAAGGACATCTTGGTTGCTTCCAAGTTTTGGCAACTGTGAATAAAGCTGCTATAAATATCCATGTGCAGGGTTTTGTGTGGACATTCTTTTTTAACTCCTTTGGGTAAATACCGAGGAGTGCAATTATTTTTTTTTAACAGATATTTTTCAAGCTAATCAGATGTTTCAGGTATCCAATATTGAACCTTCACACTCTAATAACTTTTATTCCTTATGAAATGGAAAAATAGTTTTATTCTGATCTGAGTGCTGGAAGTTGCCTTGCTCCTCTGTCTTTGCCAGTGAAGTTGTCACTTACAAGAAAAATTTGTCCTTCACATCATCTGACCACACAAACCTGTATTCCCCCTATGTAATTCTCCTTTCCTGTTGTCAGACTTATTTACTTCTTTAACAAGATGTTTGCACTCTTTCCATGTACACTCTCATCCACAAAGATGCAAATGATTAAAGTACAAAAAGGTATGACCTTTTTGACCCAGAGGTATGTCTTGGTCAGCTGCGTACAGTGAGAACTCTGAGAGATGAAGGGCTGGAGCAGAGTCTTATCTTGCCAAAAAAAGTTTATCACTTTTTTTTCCTCTGCAGCTATGGGGGATGAAGAATTCACTCTTTTATTTGTGGTCTGATGACAGTTTGAAGTTTTATTGAGGATGTGGCCAGGCAGTGGTAATCTGCAACCCACATACAAAACATAGCACTGAAATCTTTATAATTAACTGTGTATGATTTAGTAGGGTCATTTAGAAAGATGATTCATGAGCAGTAGGTGTAAACTGGTTCACTAAACCTAAAGCTTAAGGGGAAAGAAGAGATAGAACAGTTTCTTGATTCCACTTTAGGCTATTAGCCAGGTGATTCAGAGTCCTTAAGAGTCCTGATTCAGGCTTCATTTCTCACCTCTGATAGGATGCTGGAGTTTCATGCCAAAAAACTTATCTTTCCACACTTCAATTATGTAAATCTCTAAAATAAGCCTCTAACAGGGGTATAGGGATTATGCTACTTGTAAGCCTGTGTTCCAAAGCACTAATATTTTTCTTCATTCTTCTTTATATTTGAGTGTGTGGATTATTTGTGTACAGGGTTTTCTTTTCCCAGTGAGATTGCACATCTTGGAAAAATTGTGTGATGGGCACTGCTTTCTTTTGGTACCTTTTCATCTTTTCTCAGACTGGTCATACCCAGTCTTTTTATGCTTCTGAGCCCTGGCAGACACTCTCAGACAATTATAACAGACACTCTCTCTGGGTAGCCCTTAGCCTCGGCAAAAATATTTACCCTTTTCTCTTTAAAATCTGCTTTCAGCAAGCTGTCAATTTAAAAAAATCTGAAAGTATCTTCTTCTAAATGGTTAATAACAGTTCCCTGGAGTTCACTGTTATTCTGCTCAGCAGAGCTTGCAGGAAAACATATCCTTTTATGATAAAAGGAAATGGATCCTTTATTTGAGGCAGTGTTCCACAACTAAGGGCAGCAGAATCTCTTGGAATGAATTTTTAGGAATGCAGGTTTCCAGGGTACCAGACATAGGGTTAAAGCAAGGGGCTTTTCGTACCCCTTAAATATTTTCTACCATGACCTCTAAAGAGATTTTGTATCCAAGGTATGATATTGCATGAGTGCTGTAATTTAGCCTTATGCCAAATGCCAAGAAGTTTAGAATCAAATATTGAGCATTGTACATCTATTACAACCTCTAAGACATATATGGTCAGCTCAAGATCAAGTTCTAGAACATTCGTTGATTGTATATTGCAACAGCTGCATCTCTTATTTAGAGGAAATTACATTCACTTCATCAGCAAGGTGGTTCTGTTTGACCACTGGTTGTCCACATAGTCCAGTCTCCAGTGGTTTCATAATATTTTTATTAGTTTATTGCAAAGCCTTTTGTTGTAATTTTTATTCCAAAAGTAATGTTTGTTACAGCTGCACTGTCCAATATGGGAGCCACTGGCCCCGTATAGCTACTGAGCGCTTGAAATCAAGCTGGTCTGAATTGAGATGTGCTGTAAGTGTAAAACATAAATATACACTGGGTTTTGAAGAGCTAGTGTAGAAAAATAATATATCATAATTTTTATATTAACTATATGTTGAAATTATGTTTTTCGACACATTGGATTAAATTAAACGTACTTTGACTATGAAATCATTTGTTTTACTTTTTCTAAAATTGCTACTGTAAATTTTAAATTGCACATGTGGCCCACATTATATTGTTAAGGACAGCACCAGCTAGAGATTTGCATGCCATAGTCTGAAGTTTCAGTTTGCTTTAAATACAATGAGAGGTATTTAGTAGATTCTAAGGATGTGATATTATTTACCCTTTAATGAGATTACATTGTTGCTGCGTAGAGAAAGGACAAGAATGGTGGCAGGGAAACCAGGCATAAGATCAATGATGGTAGTTTAGACCAGTATGGTATAAATGAAGATGGAGAGAAGAGGATAGTTTCAATACTTGCTGTGAAAGTTGGGCTATAGGAAAAAGAGATGATTTCCAGTTATTGAGTAACTGAATAAGTGGATTCTTGGGGTGCCCTTTTCTGGGGTGGGGAAAACTGGAGTAGAAATGGGCTTGAGAGCAGGGGCAACAAAGAGTTGTGCTTTTGAAATATTTTGAGATGCCAAGTAGACTTCAAAAATGAAATTGTTAACTGAGTCCAAGCTCTATACTTCTCATCTAATGACAGGCCAATAATCAAGAGACAAGTTGTTGAAGCAAGGAATAGCGACTTTATTTGGAAGGACAGCAGACCAAGAAGATGGTGTTCTAGTGTCCCAAAGAACCATCTATCTCCCCAAGTTAGAATTCAGGTTTCTTTTTTACTAAAACAAGGGAAGTGGGTAAAGTCCTGGTTCCAGCCAGACTCCTGAAAGGGTGTGTTAATTTCTTTCTTCCTGCAGCCCTGCACTGGTTGGCCTGTTCAAGATGTTTCCTGTGAGTTAAACAAAGGTATTTTAGCTTAACACTCATTACCCGGGAGGCAGGGTTCCAGGAGATGGGTCACTGTGTATGATTTAAGCTTATAGGCAACATCCCTTTAGTGACTAACTTGTAGTAGAATACAAAGGTTCTTCCCTTTTACAAAATCAAGTAGAGGAGGAAGAAGGGCCAGTAAATTGCAGGACAATAATACATGGCAGTGTCCCCGAGGTCAAATAAATAACTTGCTTCACATTATCTGAGAGTGGTTCACAATGTCACATTCTGTTTAGTAAGCAAGGAAGATATGCGCAGAGAATTAGCCATTACATGTGGCAATGTGGAGATAGGTAGCAACCTTGATGAGAATAGTTTCTTATAGTCATAGTGATGAATGTCCAACCGACATGGAAGGTAGAGTAAATGGGGGTGATAAAATTAGAAAATCACTTCACTGTACAGTAGAAACTAACACAACATTGTAAAGCAACTATACCCCAACAAAAATTAATTTAAAAAAAAGAAAATTAAAAAGAGGTTAGCAGCTCATTCGAGATTTGTTGTGAAGATAATCAGACAGAAGGAGTAGTAGCTGGAGAGAGACATGATGTCTGTACTTCTTTTAAAAGTGAAGGCCTATTGCGGGATTATCTGTGTGCTAAAGAGAGTTATTCCATAAAGTTGGGAAAAAAAACAATGCAGTAGAGAGAGAGGATAATCGCAGACACAAGATTCCCGAGTACAATAGCTGGAACAAGATTCAGATCTCAAGGACTTTGATATGACTAGGATGCTTTTCCCACTGTATGTGAAGAACAGACAGTGTAGATGAGTACAGATACAAGTGAATATTTGTCCTCTCTCTCCCCACTTTTTTCCGTCCTCCCACTACGTGTGTGTGTGTGTGTGTGTGTGTGTGTGTGTGTGTGTGTGTGTGTGTGAGTGAGTGTGTATTTACAAATCTTATATCACTCCAAACTTATCAGTTTGTAATATTTGGAGACAGTTTTGAATGCATTGATCAATGTGTTCTAGCTTCAGATATCATTACAGAGAACTCTTGTGCCTCTTTCAGGGTTAGGACCTGTCACTTCACTTTGGTCAATTTTATAATATGATTTTAAAGTCTCCTAAAAATGTGACATGGTTAAGTCTTTTGCTTATTAGTTCATTATTCTGAACACTTAATGATTCCCTTCAGTTTGGAGATTCATGTCCTCCACTTTGCGGAATTTTCTGTATTACTTCTTTGATTATTTCCTCCTTTCCAATGTTTATTTTCTCTCATTGTGCAAACCCTATTATTTGGGTGTTCCATGGATTATTCCTACAATGGCCACACCTTTATTTCTTATTATCCATTTGGTTGCCAATATGTTCTATTTTCTAGTAGTTTCCAGTAGACTTTAACACCCTAAACTTCTTCTTTTCAAAAGAAAAAAAATGTTACATGGTACTTTTAATTTCCTAGAGCTCTTACTTTGATCTCCATTCTTCTTCACTACATTTTACTCTTCCCTCATGGGTTTGGTATCTTATGTCTCTGAGTATATTAATTACAGTTTCTTTGAAGTTTTCTTTGCTTTCAGCATTGCTTCTGATCCTTCTGAGCTCCTTATGTGTTATTTGTTTGTTGGTTTCTACCTTTCCTGTTAGAGACTTTCCTCATAAGTTTTGACATACTCAGCTATCTGTTCATATTTAAAAATTGTTTTAAGCTCTGTGTGAATGGCAGAATATACTGACTGGTAGGATTTATTGTAAGATGATCAGATGGCCTTTGGAGAATACTAAATAGCAAGACCTAGTTTTTTTTTTCTAGAATGGTTCAGTTTATCTCAAGAAGGATCCCTCAAATTCTTGATCTTGTATAAAACTTGATTGCTGGTGTTCCACAGCCAGGTAGGGGAAAGAGCTTGGGAGGAGGGTAGCAGTTCAGCATTTAGTATATGAACTTCCATCTAACACACCTCTTTCACCCTACATTTTTCAGTATCTGGTTTTCCTTAACCTACGCCTCTCTGGTTCAGTTTTCTCCAGAGGGCAGTTCCCCTTCCCTAAAAAGCCTGGAAGCCGTAGTTGTCTGACAATGTAAGGTGGAGGTGGGAGCTAGGGATCTAACTCCTTCTTCTGTAAATTCCAGGCCACCCCAGGCTTCCATCCCATCTCCAAACATACTCCTTTCTATAGTTGTGATGCCTTAGCTTGTAAGTTTTTCCAGAATTCTAAAGAGCAAAATCTGCTTTCTTCCCGTTGATCACCTACTTTGTAGATACACATATTTGATCTTTCTCTACTTTGTTAAATAACTTAATTCCTACTTTTCCTTTCCATCTTCGTATGTTGTAATTCAGAATTATAGATGTCTCCTAATTTCATGAGAAATTAAACCAGTGTTTCTGCTTCCTGGCAGAGGTAGCAACATTGCTGAGTTGCTAATGTTGCTAGGTTAACTGTTTACATTTAATTTTGACAATGGAGTTCTTCTTAACAATCAAGATTCTTGAATATATTGCCTTTCTGAAACTCTAAATTAATAGCAGCATTTACAGTGTTCTATACCCTCATATGTATGCTGAGTATTGCTTTTTATCCTAAATATTAATCAAAACATAGTATGGTGGTCTTTCCTGGTGGCACAGTGGTTAAGAATCCGCCTGCCAATGCCGGGGACATGGGTTGGATCCCTGGTCAAGGAAGATCCCACATGCCGCAGAGCAACTAAGCCCGTGCGCCACAACTACTGAGCCTGTGCTCTAGAGCCCGCGAGTCACAACTATTGAAGCCCGCACGCCTAGAGCCCGTGCTCCGCAACAAGATGAGCCACCGCAATGAGAAGCCCACACACCGCAACTAGAGAAAGCCCACGTGCAGCAACAAAGACCCAATGCAGCCAAAAATGAAAAAAAAAACCCAAACATAGTATGGAAAGAATAGCTTCTTGTTCAAATTCTCATACTTAAAACCCAAAAGGGTTATTATCTTCTGAAAAAAAGAAAAAAAAAAAAAAACAAAACCTTCAGAACCAGAATGGAACGCAACTAATTCTGGTTTCCTGGCGAAACAGAGGTGACTTCATGAAGGAACTAATATTTCACCTATATCTTGAAATATTTGCCCACCTTTTTTTAAAGGCATTTAAAGAGGGGATTATAAACAAGAGAATGGAGGCAAATAGGAGACCAACATGTTCAGAGAATAATGAGATATTTGGGAGGAACAAAGAGATAATGTATGAGAAAGGATTTTGAGAAAAATAAAAAGCTTCCATAAATTCAGAGAAGCATTACTTTTATTGATATCAGTTCCATCTTCATCCTGGAGTTTCGTGTCTCCTCAGTGAATAATATATATGCTTAATGGTCTAGTTTACAAGGAACCCACAAATCTTCTTCAGGAGAGCCCTAGAAGAGATTCCATTCCAATTTCACAAGAATTATTACTTGATAAAAAAGTTCATAAAATTGTCTTTTGCTATTTTTTATGATTAAGAATTAGGCTGTTGTCAATGGTTGTGATGCATCATGCAGAATTCCCTGAGTCCAGCTGATTTCCACTCACTGGTGGTGGACAGCTCCAAGCGTGCTGCCAGTGGCCAACATCTTGAGTGCCCCTCTGCTTTGCTGCTTCAAGGCCCTCTTCTAATCCACAGGAGGCCATTCAGCTGCAAGCTGGCTTAGCCTGCAAAGGTAGGAGGACTAACCTCGTGGGAGCAATCCGCCACAAGCTAGAGACAGGAGTCTTGATAAATGCCCCAGCCTTCCTGTCTTCTGTGGTGGCAATGCTAAGGCAGGTTCTACACAGTTCCTCACCAGGGTCCATGGTGGGATCGAACCTCACTTGCTCACAGTGGCAACTGGAGCATCAAAACACAGAGCTGGCTCTTCTTCCTTCTTTTTCTCTTTTTATACACTTTTAATTCTGCTCCATGAAATTTCTTCTGGGATAATTTACCTACACCCAATTCCTTTTCTCATGTTGGGCCTTTGGGGAAATCAAAATAAAACATAAACTTAACAAATTATGTGTCTCTACTACTTACCTATTTCTGTTAACTCCACGTAATTTGCAAGCATCTAGACTTTCCTATCTCTTTATCTTAGACTGACAATTTAAAATTATGGCATTTTTTTCCCAAATTCTTGGCATTGATTACATTGATATACTTAGAAGAAAGATTCATCAAAGATACATAAAGGAAGAACACTGACCTAAGAACCAGAAAACCCATATTGTATTCCAAGATTTTGTATCACCTAATGGGGAGACTGTATAAAAGTCATTTTACCACTCTAAAAACTTCAGTTTTCTGGTTTATTGAAATGAAGGTGATATAGAAGGTTATTCCAAGGCACTGGTTTTATGATTCCATGAAATTGTTAGAGACAGGCCTGCTTTAGACAAAGCTGTCAATTGAGCCAGTTGCTAGGTGGTCAGTTGGTCACGGTTTGGAGGCCCACTTGCACGTGTGTTGGTCACGGTTTGGAGGCCCACTTGCACGTGTGGCCTGCCATCCTCAGGCCCAGAGCAACTTCTCACCAGCCTCCAGTCCAAATCTGTCACTTGCTTGGAGAGTTCCTAATATTTCAACTGCCCATGGCCTTAAATATACATAATACTTAATTTATGTAAATAGCAGGTACTGTCTGCTTCTAGAGAATGTAACAAAGTAAACCATGTAAACAGGAAACTTGCTAAGGAGGACAAGCCTACAAATCCCATGCTAACCCCAGGTTCTTCCCCTTTCTTAATCAGCCCTCTTAGGTAACACACATGGATATGTGACTTTCTCCATATAAGTCACCTGGCTTTGTGTTGGCCCCCAATCTTGGCTCCAAAGGTGAAGTTTCTAGACAAATGGGAGGTGGATACCCAGTGATGGGAGGAGCTTGGAGGCAGGAAAGGCTTTACTGCACTTTGCAAGTCATCCTGTGTCACTGGTTGCCGATTCACTTACCCTGAAGGCTGGCTCTGCCAGAAGGTATTACAAGAAGAAAGTAAAATAATCTCTTTGTTCTGACTCTAGAAATGCTGAAAGGAAATTCCTGTTCGCAGCAGGTGATTAAACAAGCTTTATTAGAGGCCATTACATGGAGTCACTAATGCTGCTTTGTTGCAATAAAATGGTTCATTTTCCCATTTTCTCATTCTCTGAAATTTCAACTAGAATTAATTAGATTTATCAAAAATTTTATAACTCCAAACTGGCTGCCAGAGTCTTATAAGAACACTTTTATAACCTGGGCTCTTAAAGCAGTAGAGCTCAAACTTACCCACCAACTTCCCCCTAAGATAGAGGAGAATGGAGTTACATCTTGAAGAAAGGGATGTCCATGAAGTTTCTGTTACAAGCATGAGAATTCTCCAAAGCCTTCTCTTTCATCTTAAAAATTCATATGAATTTGCCTTCTACTCAGTAATAAACCTCAACTTAGGTCAATTTCAAAGTAATGTATGAAATTATTTACTAATTATTTTACCCCATCAAAATGTTTAAGGAAGAATAATAATTTGGATTTTATGTTTTATTCATATATGATTTGCAAGGATGAAATAGAAATATTTCTCTCTCTTCTCATGACACTTCTAAACTGCTCCTGTGTCATATATTCAAACTGAATTCATTATGAAGCATAGTTTTGGTGCATCTGAAATCCTATATCACATCTAAATATGAAATTCATTGGGAGATTGGGATTGACATATATACAGTAATATGTATAAAATAGATAGCTAATAAGAACCTGCTGTATAAAAAAATAAATAAAATTCAAAGAAAAAGAAATTCAAACGTCAACTCCATTATCCTTACAAGAGAAACATAATGATCAAAATTAATTATCTATCAAGTGAAACTGGAAGAAAGAGGATATTATGGTCTTTGTGTCTTTAGGCTTCAGAATGTATAGGTTTAGCATGATAGCTACATCGGCTGAACAAGTCCAGAAATTACTTTTTACTGCTGGCATCTGACCTGCCACAATATCTAGGGCAGGTTCAAAGTGAGCACACAGTGTTCAACAGAAACATTCAGTTCTCTTCCTGTATCCCCTTTTTCATCTCACAAACTCATCCTTTTCCTTTCTTTTCCTTCCTTTTACTTTATAAACCCAATCACTGCCCACTTCAGAGCACATTCTTGCAATTTCGTTTCCACCCCACATTCTCCTGCATGGTAGATACTGTTGTTTTGTCTCATTAGAGAAAAAGGCATAAATATTCTTCCTCCTTTCCCTTTAGCCACTCTCTTTGGATTTCGTATTAATGAAATCATTACATTTCCTTGCCTAATCAATTATTACTCTGCTATTCATAAATCCAGTAAGTTTGATGGCAAAACTTTGATGGCAAAACTCTGCCAAGTCCTTTGGATATCACAGAATGGCAACCTCTATATAAATGTCTGCTGTGATTTCTATTAGATGAAGACACTTTATGGTATGTTTTATTGCCCATTAATAAATGACCGGAGTGGTAAAGATATCTGGAGAGAAGCCTCGTTTCTTGCAAGCACAAAATATGTGGGTTAATGGAGCAATTAAACATACTTTCATATCCCAAGGCTATAATAATATTAGGAAAAGTAAGTGAACTATTAAAAAGGAAAGACAACTGTAAATACAGAGAAAGAACCAGAAGCTTAACTTCTGTAAAAAGTGAGCAGGAAATATATGACAGAATTTCAAACAGTAAGCAATTTATAGGGCGCCAGATAAATTGATGTCTTTATATCTTTTCTTGTCCAAAGAGGTATTTTATTTTACTGAGGTGAAGGAAATATAAAGTGGGTAAATAATCCTACAAAAGAAGCAAACAATAGGGCAGTAGTAGGTCCTGTGGGGGAATAGTAGTCAAAAAGCATTTTAAGAGGTATTAGCAGTTATGTGATTATGGGATGTTGGTATAATAGGCTGTTTGTTTGGGAGATATAGAGGACATGAGGGTTTGTAAAATGAAGTGCAGAGCCCAACATTGGTCATCTTTGTGTTCCTAGGACGTTGCACATTTGTGCCATGTAGTGCTTGTTCAGTAATTGGTAATCTGCCAGTATTAGTATACCAGTAATTGGTAATAATGGTAATAAAGGTAATAGAAAGATTGGGTTTATTGGTAACTTCTTGACAAAGCCAATTTGAACGATAAAGTTTAGAGGAAGATTTAGCCACTTGATATCAACAGCATATACATCCTCCCAGGACGCTCACCATCTTCTTTGCCTTTCCTCTTCCTCCAGCCTGTTTCTGAGACTTCTAGTCTCCCGCCTCTGATTCCTTTGTACTCTAATGCTTCCACCACCCAGACTCAGTACACTCATTATGATAATCTAACTTCTTAGCTCCTATACCCTGCAGGCTGAGGGTTGCTATAAATAACTGCCTAACCATAAACTCTTGTGGCCTTAAAAGTTAGCTGAGACTTTAGGGCAATTTGTAAAACTTTCACTTTTTTTTTTTTTTTCTTGCGCTGCTTCTTTCAACTCCCTCAGTAGCTTCCGAAGATCTCTCTTCTTCGTTACTCTCCTTACACTCTCTAATCAAATTCCATCCTCCACACTACAAATGAACACTTGATGCATGAGCTCTGCTTAGTTAGCCATTATGGCTAATATCTTCCCATATTCTTCCTCACCTATGACAAATCGTGTGTATATGTGTGTGAATCTTGGCCTAAAGTCATTTGTAGAAGAGTTTTATGTCCAAAAAACCCACAATTTTTACTTCAGATGCATTCAAGAGTGATGAAAGTCCGTGCTGAATTCCCCAGAGTAAGTACTAACAGGATTATACAAATAGCAAGATGTCATAAAACTTACCCAAATTTCGACTAATCATTATAGCTACTGTCCTAACATCTTTATTTTCTTATTCTCTAAAATTTTTTTGCCTGTTGCTTCCTTATCCAGATGTGTTAGGGTTTCCTCTCCCAGAGGAGTGCCATGTCTTTCCTTACATAACTCAGTTTTGCTTGCAGAGACCTCTTCCAATCTGTCATCAAAGAGGCCCTTTGGCACTTCCCTGGTGGCACAGTGGTTCAGAATCTGCCTGCCAATGCAGGGGACATGGGTTCAAGCCCTGGTCCGGGAAGATCCCACATGTAGCGGAGCAACTAAGCCCGTGTGCCACAACTACTGAGTCTGCACTCTAGAGCCTGCGAGCCACAACTACTGAGCCTGCATGCCACAACTATGGAAGCCTGTGCTCCTAGAGCCCATGCTCCGCAACAAGAGAAGCCACCACAAGAAGAAGCCACGCACTGCAACGAAGAGTAGCCCTGCTCGCCACAACTAGAGGAAGCCCATGGGCAGCAACCAAGACCCAACACAACCAAAAATAAATAAATAAAATTTTAAAAAATGTTTAAAAAAAAGGCTCTTTGTGGCAAGTCACAGAGTGAGCAAAGACTCCTTAGAATGCAGTGAGAACCATGAGGTGCTTTGAGTATTTGTGTTTCTACATTCATGCTTGTCTTTGCTTTCTCTCCTTCAGTTCTCGAAGACAATTATGCCAGCTCTTTTCAGCTAACCCTGCTGTCTATTCCTTTGAGCACACACCTTTCTGTCTTCAAGAAATTATCCATCAGTATTTCTTTCTTCTATCCCTGTATCTAGAATATATTTAAAAAACACCTAACTAAGTAATAAGAAAAAATAGTTTAAAAACAGGCAAGGGACTTCCCTGGTGGCACAGTGGTTAAGAATCCGCCTGCCAATGCAGGGGACACGGGTTCGAGCCCTGGTCCAGGAAGATCCCACATGTCTCAGAGCAGCTAAGCCCATGTGCCACAGCTACTGAGCCTATGCACCACAACTACTGAAGCCTGCGTATGCAGAGCCTGTGCTCTGCAACAAGAGAAGCCACTGCAATGAGAAGCTCATGCACCACAACAAAGAGTAGCCCGCACTCGCCCAATTAGAGAAAGCTGGTGCACAGCAACGAACACCCAACGCAGACAAAAAATAAATTAATTTAAAAAAAGTAAAAACAGGCAAAATAACTGAACTGACATTGCACTAAAGATGGACCAATGACAAATAAGCAACATGAAAAGATGCTCAACATCAGTAGTCATTTAGGGAAACACCAATTAAGACCACCGTAAAATATTACTATACAACTATTTGGCTAAAAGTAAAATGACTGACCATATCAAGTGTTGGTGAGAATATGGAAGGACTGGAACTCTCATACATTGCTGGTAGCAACATACAATGGTACAGTTTGGTAGTTTCTTAAAAAAATGAACATAAACTTTTTGTATGATCAAGCCATTGAACACCTTGGTATTTACTCTAGAGAAATGTAAGTGTATATCCAAAGAAGATTTGTACAGAAATGTTCATAGAATCTTTATGTGTAATAGTCCAAACCCAAATGTCCATTAACAGGTGAATGGATAAACAAACTGTGGTACTCAGCACACACACACAAAAAGGAATTAACAACTGATAATAACTACAGCATGAACAAATCCCAAAATACTACACTGAATGAAAGAAGCCAATCCAAAAAAAAAATACAATATATAATACATGAGTCCATTCATAGAAAATTCTAGAAAATGAAAACTAATTTATAGTGACAGCAGATCAATGGTTGCCTGTGGGGGTGACAGGGAGTGAAGACAAGGAGAGGTGGGAGTGACAAGTTACAAAGGGTCAGGAGAAAACTTCTGAGGGGCTGGATATGTTCATTAAATTGTGGTTATGATGTTACCAGTACACATATAAACACTCCTGTGTTTCTCCTTCAGTCTCACAATAGTTTTTTACACCAGATACGTGATTTCTCCACATGTCAAGCAATTCTGCAACACTAACTGGGTGTCCTACGTTTCAATGCAGTCCTGACACTACTTGGAGTTAGCATCAGATCCCACAGGTTAAGGGCTCAGTCCCACAAGACTGCCCCTACTTCAGATGCCATTCCCAAGTCCCAGGTTGTCACCTGTACTTCTCATCAATTGGCTATAAATAGAGATTCTCATGACTCTTCTTTGTGATCAATAATTTGCTAGAATAGCTCAGGGAAACACTGAGTTACATTTATTGGTTTATTGTAAAGGATATAATAAAGGTAACAGATAAAAGATAGCAGCCAGATAAAGGGATGCAAGGGGAAGTTATGTGGGAAAGGGCATGGTCCCTCTGTGCTCTCTCTGGGTATGCCACTCTCCCAGCACTCGATGTGTTCACCAATCCAGAAGCTCTTCAAACCTATAATATTGGGATTTTTATGGCAGCTTCATCATTTAGGCATGGTTGAATATTAACTCCATTTTCAGCCCTTCTTTCCTCTCTGGAGAATGGGAGGGAGGCCTGCTGAAAGTTCCAAGCTTCTAATCATTGGTTGGGTCTTTCTGGCAGCCAACCCCCATCCAGGAGCCTACTGAGAGTTGCCTAATTAGAACAAAAGATACTTCTATCACCCAGGATATTACAAGGAATTTAGGAGCTCTATGTCAGGAACCAGGATCAAAGACCAAAAATTAAAACAAAAGATGCTCCCAATTCTCTTATCACTTAGGAAATTGCAAGGGTTTTAGGAGTTCTGTGCCAGGAACTGGGAGCAGAGACTAGTATATATATATATATATATATACATATATTTCCTATTATCTCATTATACATATATATATATATATATATATATATAAACTTATCCAATTTTGCACTTTACTATGTACACTTTATTGTAAGTCAGTTATACCTCAATAAATCTAGTAACATTTTCATACACTTGCTTTCCTATTTATGTCTTAACCCATTAAAATTTGGTTTCTATTCCTATCACTTTAGAGAAACAGCTTCAATAAGATCTTCATTGATATTTGAATTGCTATCATTTATCTATCTATCTATTTTATCCTTATTTTACCAGATCTTTCTGGTACATTTGATAATTGTGGTAAGTTCCACTACTTGAATTCCTTTACTCCACTGGCTTCTGTGACACTGTAGTCCTTTTTTTTTTTAATAAATTTTTTAAAATTTATTTATTTATTTATCTTTGGCTGTTTGGTCTTTGTTGCTGCGTGCCGGCTTTCTCTAGCTGTGGTGAGCAGGGGTTACTCTTCATTGCAGTGCTTGGGCTTCTCATTGTGGTGACTTCTCTTGTTGCAGAGCCCCGGCTCGGCACGTGGGCTTTAGCAGTTGTGGCACTTAGGCTCAGTAGTTGTGGCGCACGGACTTAGTTGCTCTGCGGCATGTGAGATCTTCCTGGACCAGGGCTCGACCCCATGTCCCCTGCATTGGCAGGTGGATTCTTAACCACTGCAGCACCAGGGAAGTCCCTGTGACACTGTAGTCTTGTAGTGGTCATCATACCTTTCTGAGAGTTTTTGTCTTTTTTCTGTATGTACTCCTTTTTCTTTTCTGATTTCTAAACTGTGGTTGTATCCCAGGATTTCACTGACATCTCGTCTCAACCTAAATATTCTTCCTGAATATTCTCCTTGACTGTCATTGACCCACCTGTCTCATAGATGCTGGTCACCCACATCTACATTGCTAATGTGAGACCCACACTAATCTTCAGAGTATTATTTCCAAATGCTTGATGGACATCTCCACTTTTATTTCCCATAGAATAGTGGATACAACAAAAGAAACACTGAAATCACCATCTTCACTCTTAAACAAAGTCATACTCCAGAACTGACAGCCTGGATTTTAAATATCATAAGCCCACCTATCACCCACGAATCACTCTTGCATTATCCTCTTAAATCACTTCCTCCTGACTTCTTGCTTGTATTACCTGAAACAGCCTCTCAAGTAACCCCTCTCTTCTAGTCAACTCCTCTTCAAGCCCATGTTTCCCGTAACGGCTGCCATTTCACACATCAGCTGTGATGCTTTATTAACCACAAGATGAAATGCAAACACCCTATAGGACTAATCAGATACAGAATTTTCTAAGGTCTGGCCTTATCTATCTTGTTAGCAAACATGTGCATTTACCTTCTGCTACCAACACTCTGCTCTGGCAGTAGTCAAACAGCTTTTAGTTCTACACATACACTGTGCTACCTATTGCTAACATGTCGTTACTCCCACTGTCCTTCCTGCCTAAAATGCTCTTTCCTCTTCTGTTTTTTTCTGGATAACTGTGCTTGTCTGTCCAGATTCAGCAGAGGCTTTAACTACTCTAGGAAGCTTTGCTTTATCACTCACCGACTCAGTCACACCACAATTACTCCTGTTGCATCCAGGGCCTTTTTCAGTGCTCTCCAAATATGGTTTGATCTCAATCACTCTACTTATTAGTTATTTATGTAATAATCACATTTTACCAGAATAATTTAGTGTCATTCTATGCCTAATACATATCTAATATGTCTCAGGTACTGTGATAGTAACCTTACAAACAATTATTCCTCTAAACATTCCTTTGAATCAAATATCCCCATTTTTAGGGTATAATTTAAGAAATTGAGATGTAAAGAGATTAATTAACCAGTTATTAGTGGGGAGGTATGGGATTTGAACTCATCTATGTAACTACGGTAGCTTAAACTCTTAATCACCACTATAACCAATTTTGTTCTCTCTCTCTCTCCTTCTTCTCCATCTCTTTCTCCTCCTTCTCTTTTCTCTTCTCTTCTCTGTTTCCACCTCTCTCTCCCTCTCTCTCTTTCTCTCACAGCAGAAATTGTGTGTTCACTTCAGAAATTGTGTGTTCTTAGGGAAGAATAGGACCTACACAGCTGACGTTCAACATACATTTGCCCAGTGAGAAAAAGAATTCTGACAACTAAATCATTTTCTTTCCACTGCATCAAATTAAAATTGGAAAAAATAATAACTTTTAGTAGGAACAATTCTGAGAAGTCATCTGCTCTGATTTGATCACATTTTTTATACTGAGAAATTAAATGTCTGGTAAATTTTATTCTCCAGTGACCCTATTCATTCCTCAGTCTTAAAAGTGGAACAAATATGGATCTGAATATTATGAGATTATTTTTTAAAATCCCAAATAAAATGCATTCTGTAACCAGCAAGAGGCTGATAATATAATGAGCCTGTGGTAGAACTCATTTTACATATATTAGAAGACTGAGTTAGTTACAGAATTTTGGAATGGGTACAGAAAAGAAAAAAAAGACTGAGAAATGAAAAATTGGTTGAAATGTTGGTAAAGACTTAATAACTAAATGTCCTTAAAAATAATGATATGCCAAACTAAAGGAACTTAAAGAGGGACTTCCCTGGCAGTCCAGTGGTTAAGACTTTGCCTTCCAATGCAGGGGTGTGGGTTCGAGCCCCTGGTCAGGGAGCTAGGATTCCCACATGTCTTGCAGGCAAAGAAACCAAAACATTAAAAAAAAAAAAAAAAAAAAAAAGCAATATTGTAACTAATTCAATAAAGACTTTAAAAAAATGGTCCACATCAAAAAAATCTTTAAAGGAAGTTAAAGAAAAAACTTTAGTCAATATGAAGGAATGATGTGGGGTGAGTTCTAATGCCAAGAGTGCTTGTAAATCCTGAAGTGGTATGCCTTAATGAGCTCAGGGAGTTCAGAGATAAGGCATTGATTCCGTGGGTTTGTGTACTTTGTGTTATCTTCGGTTTGAAGAAAGTTTAATTTTAACATGCATTGAGGGCCCGCAAACTATCTGTAGCCATAGGAGGTATACTAGATATATTTGTTCAAAATGTGCCCAGTCCTTTGCAGAAGACACAAATACAGAGCTAAAAAATAGTCAGCTAATAAGTTTTTTTTTTAAGTCAGGTTGCCTGTATCAGTGAAAGCGCCACAACTTCTGAGAGTCCTGGAAGATTTTTTGCTTTTTCTCAATTAATTTGTATTCTCATTTATGCATTTTGACTAATTTTTTATAAGGTTTTGACTAAGTTTGGGGCATATGTAAATGAATAAAACTTATTTTCTACCTACGTGAAGCCTACAGTTAAGAAGATGAAAACAACCTTTAGTACCTGATATTCCCATATGATCTTCAGCTAAGTGTTAGATCCTAGGCTTGTTTAGGATGATATAGAAATGTACATATAGCAACATAATCAGTTATACAGATGAATCTATTTTATAAATAGGGTGGTGATGTAGATTGCACTAGAATTATAAAAGGATGAGTAAAATTTTCTGTGTTAGAGACTGCCTTATGGCTAGAAGTAGGTAATACTTCTAAATATGGTATACCTTAATCCTAAGAGAAAAGGGAGTATGCAGCAGAGATTGTTAGTGTTTTTATCTGATATTCATTTTCCCTTTCTTGTTTACAAAACTGCAATTACAGTCTAAGCAAAGAACAATGTTTCATAACCTCTTTTGCAAATGGAATTGATAATGATAAGTAAAGGGGCAGACGCTGGATGGATCTTTTTGACCTTAAAGTGGTCTATCCCAGGCCAAAGGTTATCCTTTTATTTATTTATTTTGCGGTACGCAGGCCTCCCACTGCTGCGGCCTCTCCCGTTGTGGAGCACAGGCTCCAGACGCACAGGCTCAGCGGCCATGGCTCACGGGCCCAGCCACTCCGCGGCACGTGGGATCCTCCCGGACCGGGGCACGAACCCGTGTCCCCTGCATCGGCAGGCAGACTCTCAACCACTGTGCTACCAGGGAAGCCCGAGGTTATCCTTTTATCTTCCCTCCTCTCCACTTCCTCCTTTTTCTTGCTTCCAGCACAGACATCATTACAGGAACTCCAGCAACCACTGTAGACCATGAAGAGATCTTGATGAAAGCTACAGATTTCTGTTGAAGCAGAAAGCTGGCAGGAACATGCCTCCCTGGTGATTGCAATGTTACCATACTTCTAAGATTTTTTTATGGGTGAGGTAATTGAGTCTCTATTATGTCTAATGGTGAAGTTAATTTGAAGTTTTATTTTATATGTATCAAATTTAATCACCCATACAGAAATAGGATAATCACCCATACAGAAATAGGATCACCCATACAGAAATAGGATAAAAATCACCCATACAGAAATAGGATAAAAATAGTCAGCTAATAAGTTCAGGTAAGAGTCAAGAACTTGATCTGAGCAGAATAGAGAGTAAGATCCCACTAATGTCACTGACAAGTATTAACACCACTTCTCTCATACACAATTCTAATTTTCAGCCTCCCCTATACAATTATAACTCTTCATTTAAGATGGCTTCAGACTTGTTGAGTACATAACCTTCAAATGTAGCTCTATGTTATTGACATCTATAACAATCAACCCAAATTTTCCAAGGAGAACAACTAAAAATTGTGGATAATGTTCTTTTAAAAAAATCAAAGATATCAAACTTCTGTCAATGCAGCCTGGATCCAGGGACCAACATCTCCAAGAAGAGGAAAGTATATTGGGGTGAGCCTTGTGATTCACTACTTTTCCCTT
The DNA here is from genome assembly GCF_003676395.1 of Aethalodelphis obliquidens. Lineage (NCBI taxonomy): Eukaryota > Metazoa > Chordata > Mammalia > Artiodactyla > Delphinidae > Aethalodelphis > Aethalodelphis obliquidens. Next base: position 2,003,036 of record NW_020838017.1, read on the forward strand.
AGAGACATTTGTCTCTGTGAGCCAAGTAGCTGATGTTGGTTTGCAACTTCCGGGGTCCTCAGGTGAAATTGAAAGTGGCCCCCTTACACACAGGGCAAGGAGAGACTGAAGAAAGAGGCAAACCACCCCAGGTTGGCAGGTAGCAGATTGAATAAGCAAGGGAACTTACGTACAAGACTTGTCTTGGGCGGCTGCAAGATGAGATCTCTGCCAGAATCTGAAAAGTTTATACAGAGGCTTTAATGAGGTGCAGTTACATATTGTCCAGATGGTCTCAACAACACTTTACTCTCTGAAGACTGCATCCTTGAAACAGCTCAGGCTATGGGAATGGTGGGTGGAAGGTGCTTTCCAAGGACACTGGGGACGGTAAGGGGCCGCTGACTGGCCGGATCCAGTTCACAAGTCAACCAACGCTCAAGTCCTTTTGATGACCTCCAACAGCTGAATAGCCTAGCAGGAAGCAGGGACTAAAAGGTTAAGCAGCAGAGCAGACTATCAGCAATCTCTGGTTGATAAGAAAACCGAAATTGAAGTTCAGGGCTGGCCAAATATAAGGGTCCTGGTAACCATCCCAGGCATTCAGGTGGAGCCCTTGAAAAACTAAACCCTAGATGGCAAACTGGAAATTGTGCAGCTCTCTCTAGATTAAAACTGAGTTTCAAATCAACTCATGCTAGACTTGATTAAGGTTGTCTGAGTCTAGACTAACTGCTTGCATTTTTGAGAAATTAAAGAATATTTAAATTAATGATGGGATATATCATATTCATGAATTGCAAGATTCAATATTATAAAGGTGTCATTTCTGCCCCAAACTGATCTGTAGATTGAATGTGATCCCAATTAACAATCCAGCAGCTTTTAGTGGGAAGCTACCACTGGTTGTAAAAGTTTTATGGAAATGTGAAAAATTAAGAATAGCCAAAACTTTTAAAAAAGAACAAAATTGAGCTACTAGAAATACAGTGATGAGAAAAGCAATGAGGTCCCTGCCACTATAGGGTGCACAGTCCTATGGGAACATCAGAATATGAGCGTAAGTTTTTTTCAAAAGAAAAGCATAGGATATAGGGGCAATCCAACCTAGTTTAGGGAGCCTTCCTGAGAAACTCATCTTTAAGCTGAGCTCTTGAGGATAAAGAATGGTTATCTAGGAGAACAGTAGAGGTAAGAACCTTCTAGGAGAGGGAAGAGTTGGTGAGAATTCCCTGAGAAAGAGAGAGGGCTTATAAAATAGAGTGGAGGGTGGGACGTGGGGATTGGAATGAGGATTGGAAAAGGATAACTATAGATACATAAGCAGGGACTAAAACTTGGTAGGGCTTACAGGGTGTGTGAAATAATTTGTACTTTATGCTAAAAGTCAATATTTTAAGGGACTTCCTCCCCCAGGGAATACAGAGATAGAATTTGCATTATCAAAAGACTTCAAAATATTATTCTATCTGCAGTGGGGAAGATCAAATAGAGAAGTTGGGAGAGAAACTAGCAGAGTCTTCCTAGAAAAGTTCATTAGAGAAATGCAGTTATTTAGAATAAAGTAGTAGAGGTAGAGAAGAGTAGATGCAATAAAAACTAAGACACACATATATGGTACTAATAAATGCTAGTACATCGTTGTTAAATGTTGGGAGAGAGACCTATTGATTTATGAACCTTGGAATACTGGGGAAGAAGGAAGGAGGAAAGGACGATAGGAGGAATGGAGCGGGGGAGGGAGAGAGGAAGAAGGGAGGGAGGAAAGGGAATTCAGAATCCCACAGTGTCTGGGAGGTATGGCAGCAAAAAGAAGGAGGAGGAATCAAAACTCCAAAACTCGGGCTTCCCTGGTGGCGCAGTGGTTGAGAGTCCGCCTGCCGATGCAGGGGACGCGGGTTCGTGCCCCGGTCCGGGAGGATCCCACATGCCGCGGAGCGGCTGGGCCCGTGAGCCATGGCCACTGAGCCTGCGTGTCCGGAGCCTGTGCTCTCACAACAGTGAGAGGCCCGCGTACGGCAAAAAACAAAAAACAAAAAAACTCCAAACCAAATGAAAGGTTTATAGACAGAGATTGAAACAGTAATAGAAAGTTTTGTTACAAGTCAAAATACAGTCTTCACACTGTTTACACAAGATTGTGGGTCCTTTTAGCACAATCTACATGGTTAATAGCTCTGGAAGCACCAGTCAATATATTTGATGATAAGTAAATAAGTCTTAATTATAATCATTAATAATTCAACAGATAATCAAGAATAATGTATAGATGCCTTTTAACTTGGTTTTATGATATTTTTACCAGGACATTCAGTTTCTAAATTATGCATTTCTTACTTTGGCAGCTGTTGTAATTCTTTTGTGTTCCTGGGCACAGGCTCTCTAGAGCACACAAACTCCAAAGCTTGTAAGATGATGGGAAGGAAATTCATGAGTTAAAATTACACCATAGGTAATCCATGGTAAATGAGATACATGATAAAAAAATTTAAATTTATATATTATAAAAAACTATATGAGCAGAGTCATTTGAGTCATAATAAATAGCATAAAGTTTTATTTCATTTTGTTTTACTTAAGAACAACTGTTCCCATCACCAGAATAATTTTATTTGTAGGCAGAAATCAGCACTGTGTGATTTTGAGCTTGATGGAAAACTAAATGTGAATCCAACTTCTGCCATCTATTAATTTTTGTCACATTTAATAAGACATTCATGCCTATTCTAGCCTGTTTTCACCCCTACAGAATGAGTTTCATCAAAAGATCAAAATAACAGAAATAAAAGTATTCAATGTATTAAAGTATTACCTATAATTATCATACACAATATTGCCATATTGTTCCCAGATATGACATTGCCTCAACTACCAAGTTAAAGGTCATTTTCTTGCTTTAAAATTGTTCTCAATCTTGATATTACTCATTAACATTCTTATTTTTGAACCTCAATATATTTATAAGTTTATGAAATTTTTAAAGAATGAGTTCAATGACAATTAGTGATTTGTTTAATGTGTAAGGTGATGAGTCAAGGGAACATAGGACTGTTATGTAATAGACTGGAGAGGTCTGTCACTAGGCGACATGAAACATTCAGAAGCAAAAAAGGTTTGGAAATGGAGGAGAGGAGGGAAGATGAGTTCCACTGGGCAATGTCTAATATGTCATCGTTAAATCTGAGCTAGTGGAAGTCTTGGCTATAGATGGGATGGCTCAAGTATAGAACACAGAGCAACAGGAAGAGGGCCAAGGGCTCCGGGGAACTAAGGGAGCACCGAGACACAGGGAGAGAAATAAACCAGAGCTCCAGTTAAACCACATTCCAACAAACAGTATTGTCAGAAGAAATAGAGGCAAAAGCAGAACAAGAGAAAAGGAAATATGTGATTACCAACATGTTTCTCACCAGCTAGTCATGGACCCCTTTTCTCTCACAGCTACTTTCTTGGGTCACTCCCTGTTAGCTGTCAAGGTGTCCTAGAGCAGAGGTCCAGCTGTCATCTCCGTTTTCCAAATTCTACTGGAGAAACCTGTCATAAGCAGCTCCTTACCAGAGGCATTTATGACAAATAGGTAGAGGGTGACTGACTTGGAAGCGAATAAGCTCAAACTTCAGTCTCTCCTTGTATGAGCACTCTTCTAAGGCCTTGGGGCTATTTTAGTATTCATAAATGTATGTTATTTTCTCCTGAAGAAAACTCAGCCCCAAACCAGGGTCCATCCATGCATACTGGATAAATTCACACATCTTTGATTTGGAAAGGACTTTAAAGGTCATATGTGTCCTCCAACCTTACAGGAATCCCTCTGCCAACATTATTTAAAAATCATCATCTAGGGCTTCCCTGGTGGCGCAGTGGTTGACAGTCCGCCTGCCAATGCAGGGGACACGGGTTCATGCCCCGGTCCGGGAAGATCCCACATGCGGCGGAGCATCTGGGCCCATGAGCCAGGGCCTCTGGGCCCGCGCATCCGGAGCCTGTGCTCCGCAATGGGAGAGGCCACAACAGTGAGAGGCCCACGTACCGAAAAAAAAAAATCATCATCTAAAGGAGGTAAATGGCCAACTGTGTTTGGATTTTGCTCTGTCACTTGTCCAGTTTCCCCATCTCTAAAAGGGCAATAATATGAATTTCCTGAAAAGGAAGCTGTTGAAATAAATAAAAAGTTCATAGCACCTTACCTAGCACAAAGGTGGGGTTCAAGAGTGATTGTTACTATTGTTCTATATTGGAATGTTTCCAGAGATTAAAATCTCACCACTTCTTTAGGACAGACGGACACTTTATAAAGATTAAGCTACGTCTTCCTTATCATGAGCTGGAGCCCATATCCCCATAACTTCCTCTAGAACTACACAATTTGTTTACCCTTTCTTCAAAAGTTTAAAAGAGCCATTCATGTCCTCTAAGTCTTCTAAGAAGAGCTACATTCTTTAACTATTACTTGACGTGTCTTGAAATCTAGAAAGCGCAGCTTAGTGTCTGGCATTTAGCGAAGTTCAATGAGTGATCTAAAGTAAGTGAATGAGTAAGGGGATGCATGAAAAAATAAAATTAATCTCAATCATTCTATCCTTGGTTCTCACTTCTTAAAATCTGGTGGACTAACTCTGAAGAATCAAAAGTATTCTGTCCAAAAGAGAGTGCTAAGGAATTATCTCCTCATGTAATCAAATTACTACTTTTATTCTCTTGACACAAAGAAAATTGTACACGTTTTTAAACAAGTTAATCCCAAGTTTTTGTTAATGAACTTTAGACCGGCCAGGTATCCCCATTCTTGAGAGCAGGAATTCGGTGTCACTGAAGTTTGCATTCTCCACCTCGTCTTGGACCTAGTGCTTTGCCTCTAATAGATACTCAACATATAATTTTTAAAATTTGAAATATGACATACACATAGAAATGTGCACACATTGTAAGTGTGCAGCTTGATAAATTTTTACATATGTATTTACTTCGGTAACCACCATTCAGATCAAGATAGAACATTATGCCCACCCCACAAATTTCTTCTTTTCCCTTCCTTGTAAATACTCCCCTCCAATCAAGTAACTATCTACCACCATAAATTCGTTTACTCTGTTCTTGATTTGATTGTTAAGTTAAAATAAATGTGTGAGTTTATTTATGGATTTTCCATTACTTTCTACTGTTTTTTAAATTTTATTTTTTTTTAAGACTTGGTTTTTTTAGACCAGTTTTAAGTTAACAGCTAAATTGAGGGGAAGATACAAAGATTTCCCATTACCACCTGTCTGCACACGTGCACGGCTTCCCCCATTATCAACATCCCTCACCAGAATGGTACATTTTCTACAACTCATAAGCCTACATTGGCACAGCATAATCACCCAAAGTCCATAGTTTACATTGCAGTTCACTCTCAGTGTTGTACTCTCTGTAGACAAATTTATCATGGCATGTAGCCATCATTTTGGTATCAAACAGAGTATTTTCACTGCCCTAGAAATCCTCTGTGCTCCATCTATTCATCCTTTCCTCCCCTCCAATCCCTGGCAACCACCGATCTTTTTACTACCTCCATAGTTTTTCCTTTTACAGTATATCTCTTATAGTTGGAATCATACAATATATAGACTTTTCAGATTGGCTTCTTTCACTTGGTAATATTCATTTAAGGTTCTTCCATGTCTTTTCATGGCTTGATAGCCCATTTCATTTTAGTGCTGAATAATATTACATTGTCTGGATGTATCCGTTTATTAATCCATTCACCCACTGAAGGACATCTTGGTTACTTCTAAGTTTTGGCAATTATGAATAAAGCTACAATACACATTCATGTTCAGTTTTTGTTTGGACATGTTTCCCACTCCTTTGGGTAAATACTAAGGAGTGCACTTGTTGGATCATTATGGTGAGACTATATCTTGTTTGTAAGAAACTGCCAAAATGTCTCCCAAAATGTCTGTATCATTTTGCATTCTTTCCGATAACGAACGAGAGTTCCTTTGCTCCGTATCCTCGTCAGAATTTGGTGTTCCAGATTTGGGCCATTCTAATAGGTGTGTAGTGGTATCTCACAGTTGTTTTAATTTGCATTTCACTGATGTGAAGCATCTTTTCATATCCTTATTTGCCATCTACATATTTTCTTTAGTTAGGTGTCTGTTAAGGTCTTTGGCCCATTTTTTAATAGGATTGTTTGTTTTCTTATTGAGTTTTAAGAGTTCTTTGTATTTTTTGCATAGTGGTCCTTTATCAGATGTGTCTTTTGCAAATATTTTCTCCCAGTCTGTGGCTTCTCTTCTCATTCTTTTGACATTGCCTTTCACAGAGCAGAAGATTTTAATCATAATGAAGTCCATCTTATCAATTATTTCTTTCACAAATCACGTCTTTGGTGTTGTACCTAAAAAGTCATTGCCATACTCATGGGCACTGTTTTCTCCTATGTTATCTTCTTGGAGCTTTATAGTTTTGCATTTGACGTTTAGATCCGTGATCCATTTCGAGTTAATTTTTGTGAAAAATGTAAGCTTTTTTCCTAGATTCTTTTTTTTTTGCATGTGGATGGATGTACAGTTGTTCCAGCACCATTTATTGAAAAGACTATCTCTTTTCCATTGTACTGCCTTTGTTCCTTTACCAAAAATTAATTAGCTATATTTTTCCAAGCCTGCCCGTGGGCTTTCTATTCTGTGCCATCGATCTATTTTTCTATTCTTTCGCAATTCCCACACTATCTTCATTGCAAAGCTTTTTTAAAACTTTTTATTTTTTATTGGCATATAGTTGGTTAACAATGTTGTGTTAGTTTCGGGTGTAAAGTGATTCAGTTATACATATACTGTATAGATATATGTAGATATACATGTATCTATTCTTTTTCATTCTTTTCCCATTTAGGTTGTTACATAATATTATTGAGCAGAGTTCCCTGTGCTCTACAGTAGGTCCTTGTTGGTTATCCATTTTAAATATAGCAGTGTGTACATGTCAATCCCAAACTCTCTCACTATCTTGATTACATAGCTTTATAATAAGCCTTGAAGTTGGGTAATGTCAGTCCTCCAACTTCGTTCTTTTCCTTCAGTATTGAGCTGGCTATTCTGTGTCCACAGTGTCTTTGTACAAACTTTAGAACCTATATTTGTCTATTTTCTTTTCCTTCTGACAATACCATAATGTCCTGATTACTGTAACTTTATAATAATTTGAAAATCTGGTAGGAAGCCTAAAAGTCCAATTTCTAAATTCTTCAGTACTGTTTTAACTACTCTAGCTCCCATGCATTTACCTACAAATTGTAGAATCACCTTGTTAATTCATACACACATACAATGTAGGGATTTTGATTGAGATCACCCTGGAACTGTAGACCCATTTGAAGAGATTCAACGTCTTAAAGTGTTTAATATTTCCATGCTAGAATTTTTCCATCTTTTTATTTTCGACCGTTCTATATTCTTATATTTAAAGTTTGTTTCTTGTAAACAACAAATAGTTGGGTAATTTTTGAACCCATTCTGAAAAATATTTGCCTTTTTCAAGGCCATTTATATTTGATATAATTAATAATACAGTTGGATTTTACGTTTTCTATCTTGCTATTGTTTTCTATTTGCCCCATCTGTTCTTTGTTCATTCATTCTTCCTTTCCTGCCTTCTTTCACAGCAATCAAATATGGTTGACAATTCAACTTTATCTTCTCTATTACCTTCTTTTTTTATACCTATAGGTATCATTCTTCCATTGGTTACACTAAAAAAGAATCATCCTTAATACTCTATACCTTAAATCATTACCAAATTCAAGAAGAGAATATTTAATCTTTCCACCTTAGTGTTATTGTTATTATACGTTTGACTTCAGTGAATGTTTTAAACCCCACAAGGGGGACTTCCTTCGTGGCACAGCGGTTAAGAACCCGCCTGCCAATACATGGGATGTAGGTTTGATCCCTGGTCCAGGAAGATCCCACATGCCACGGAGCAACTAAGCCCGTGCACCACAACTACTGACCCTGTGCTCTAGAGCCTGTAAGCCACAACTACTGAGCCTGCAAGCCACAACTACTGAGCCTGTGTGCCACAACTAATGAAGCCCATGCACCTAGAGCCCGTGCTCCACAACAAGAGAAGCCACCCCAATGAGAAGCCCGTGCACTGCAGTGAAGACCCAATGCAGCCAAAAATAAATAAATTTATTTTAAAAAACCCCACAAAATAGTCCCATTATTTATGCTTTAAACAACAGTCTATTTTCTCATACATTTACCTTTTATGGAGCTGTTTATTTTTCCTTACACTTCTCTGATTCAGACCAGGATCACCTTCCTTCACCTTAAAAAGAATACCCTTCAATAGATATTGTAGTTTATGGTTAGCTGACAATGAATCCTCTCAGCTTTTGTCTGTCTGAGTGTATCTTTTCCCCCCTGCAATTTTAGCTTTTTTTTCAATGGGCATAGAATTCTAGCTTGACGGGTTTCTTGTTCCTTTCAGTCCCCTAAATGTGTCTTTTATTGTCTTCTGGCTTCCATGATTTTTCTGTTGAAGTCAGTGTTCATTCATATTTTCCCTCCAAAGGTGACATTTTTTTCTTCTAGCTGGTCTAAATATTTTCTTTTTATCTTTGCTTTTCAACAGTTTGAATCTTACGGACCTCGTTGATGTTTTCTTTGCTTTGGGTTCATTGAACTCCTTGAATTTCTGGGTTGACACGTTTCATTAGACGTGGCACGTTCTCATGCATTGTTTCTTTGAATGTTGCTTCTGGTCCTACTCGTCTTTCCAGATATTTCCTATGAGCTTGTATATGAGACCGTCAGCCCCATCTCCTGTTTTGCCCAGGTGCCATGCATCTAGTTAGTTCTGGATTTAGCAGTCCAAAAAGCTCATTTTATTCTTTTTCATAGAATGTAATAATCTGCTGAAATTCTCTATCTTTGTATTCATTTCCAGGGTAGTTTACTTAATATATTATTTATGGTTATTTAAAAGTCCTTGACTGTTAATTCCAGATCATTTCTTGGTCTCTGTCTATTAAATGTATTATTATTAATTTTTGTCATCAAATTTCTGTTTTCTTTCTTTTCTTCTTCTTTTCGTGTCTACTAAGTTTTTATTGCATACTGCATTTGCAAAAGTTCTAGCTTAGATTTTCTTCCTCCAGTGAATTTTGAGTTGTGCTGTGGCAGAATAGTTAAAGCGTTGGTGGATCATCTTAATGCTGAAAAGGTCTAGTTTTTTGTTTTTTTTTTTTAACTAATTAATTTATTTATGGCTGTGTTGGGTCTTCGTTTCTGTGCGAGGGCTTTCTCTAGTTGTGGCAAGCGGGGGCCACTCTTCATCGCCATGCGCGGGCCTGTCACTATCGCTGCCTCTCTTGTTCTCTGTGGAGCACAGGCTCCAGACGCGCAGGCTCCGTAATTGTGGCTCACGGGCCCAGTTGCTCCGCAGCATGTGGGATCTTCCCAGACCAGGGCTCAAACCCGTGTCCCCTGCATTGGCAGGCAGATTCTCAACCACTGCGCCACCAGGGAAGCCCTGAAAAGGTCTAGTTTTATTAGGGCGAATCTATTTTGGTTTTATTCATTTTCCTAGGGCGTTATTTGTACACCCAGAAAGTATCCTTCGGGGTGGTCTCAATCAACCAAATGTCTAAGGTGTTCACCAAAGTCCCTACTTAAATATCTCCCCAGAATTGTGTGATTTTCAGGATCTGTACTCAGATTTCCACTTCTCAGCCACTATACTCTATCAGGCTTCCAGAATCTTGCCCTGGGACTATGCAGCATAGGCATTCGGCTAAGGAATGCACAGGAGTTTCCGCAGAGACTTCTGGGGTTTCCTTTCCATGTCCTCTCTCTCGTGCCCTCCCAAATCTCAGTTACCTTTGCAGCTCCAAGCTCTTGAGCTATGTGTCCTCTGCCTGGTGAAACTCGCTGCTTAGTCTCAACTTTCCAGTACTTCTGCTGGAAAAAATGGCCCTTAGGGAAATATCTGTGTGAGTGGGCTCCTGACTCAAACATTGTAGCCCCGTGTTGGTTGCTTTTAATAACTGAAAATGTAGTTTTATATATTTGGTCCAGGTTACGTAGTTATTTTATGGTAGAAGGCTAAACTGTCTGTCTTGTCCATATCCAAAGTCTTGTCTAATAATTGAATAAATGAATAAATCTTTTGCTTATCCTGTTCTTTTTAAAAACAAACCTAAAATGCAAGATTTCAAAATATATTTTAGTTCTAGTTTATCTCCTTTGTTTTAGATCAGCATCTGAAGTAATGTACTCTTTGGGTTCTGATTTTGGCATCTCGCAAGTTAGTACTGCCCTTCCTTTGGCTCATTCTCAAATCTAATAAGTATCCCTTTTATATTTTTCTCTTAAGTATAATTTGATAAATCTGCTGAACAGTAGGGCAATAAGCTCAGAATCAAACACCTTACTCTGATCTAGCAAGAATCTCCTTACTGGGACATTTGGGGCAACCCTGTCCAAACTGTTAGTTTTTAGTTTGTTTAATATTAACACAGTTTACATTTACCTTGTTCATAAAGATAATAGGAAGGTTGGCTGAAATTAGAAAATGCCATATGTATCAGTTTAATGGCTACTTACAAAGAGAAATGAAGTTAACCTGGTAAGATATTTTTACTACATTGTAGTTGTTTCCTATTCTTTTCTGACTACTGCCAAAAAATTCATTTCAGGATCTTCTATAGAATATTGCCAGGGATCCATCTCAAACTTAATCACTGTATAGATAACAGAATCTACTTAAAAAAATAGAACATATCTCTATGCCCATTCTTCTGGCCCGTTGTCTGTTACTTACGGATTTACCAAATATTATCAAAGTTACCCCTGTTCCCACAGGCAAATAGCAATTTCATACTCCTCTTACTAGCTATGTAACAGGCAATTTACTTAGACCTTTAAATTCCTGTGCTTTATTAAATGGGGATAAAATATTTGTGTGAAAGTTTGCTTTGAAGATTAGGGTAATATATGAAGACAACTATTGTTATTTCCTTTGAGAGTTATCCAAACAAGATGGCTTATATATTGATATCACTGTCATTCTAGTAATCTGCATGTAATTCACCTGAGCTTGGATATTTGAATTAATTTAAGTAGCCACACGTTTTCTCATTATCTTTTTTCCTGTTATGATCTTTATTCTCTGTAATCAATGTTTAGTCCCTTCTCTCCTAAAGATTGTTCTACCTAGAAGGGACTATATAGACTCAGAAAGGAAGGTGTATATTTATATTTCTCTCTTCCCTTAGTATTACTTACTTTCTCCAAGAAGAGGTTTACCTTTTTCTGTTTGTCTTGCTCCAGATAGAATTAACAAAATCATGTTGCCTCTTTTAATATTGTTAAAAAGTTTAATTTCATACTGTGCTCTTTTTTTTCTTGTTTTTTTCCCCAGTTACCACTGTTGATTATCTTTGTTCTTTGTGGGATTCTCTTATAATCTTTCCTTGCATACTCTTTAAAATACCCTCAGCCTTCTGTGGGGTAACCTCATCGGCATCTTTGCCACTTTGAGATCTTTCCACTAGTTAGCTGAAAGTATTTAGTAAGAAATTTATTTTTCCCTCCCTTCTTTCCTTTTCCCTCGTTTCTTTCCTTTTTTCCCCCTTCCGTTCCTCCCTCCCTTTCTTCTTTCCCTTTTCTTTCCTTTTAGCTTCCCATTCCTCTTGAGTTATATATGAAACTTAAAAGCCTGGCTAGCAAGGTCCTATCTTTTTTTTTTTTTCTGATTAAAAAATAAAACAACTGTGTGTTTGTGTGTGTCCGCACACCTGTGTCTTTTCCACACACGTTTGTCTCATTTACTCCTAAGGCGTAAACTTCCAGAGAAGGAAAGGCCAAGAAGTCCTTTATTAGTACATTGCTCTGTATGAACAAACTCTCACTAAATGTCAAAAAATGAATGCCTCAGGCTGCTCTCTGGGGAAGGGTTTTCAGCCGAGTCGTATACCGTAACTGAGCTGATGTTCTTTCGTCAGTAAGTTGTTCCCAGGAATCTACGTCCTTCCAGGCAGTTCAAGCAAACCAATTTATAAGAGAACACGACGAAACTAATTGGCCAACAAAAGCCGTCCTTGAAGCACCAGGCGCACGATTAGGGGACACGTGTGCCCGGGCTGGGTGGGTGGGTGAGTCTTGCGTCTTCAGGGAGCCCGCCCGAGGAGGACGCTGGGCTCTCCCACAGCTGGGCGCCCTCGCCCCCGACCAGGCGCGACCGGCGGAGCCGAGCGAGCACGGGGAGTCGAGCGCCACGCCGGCGGGGCAATTGGGCATGCTCAGAAGGCCGGCAGGTTTGGGTCTCACCCAGGCAGCTTGTGCATTACACCAGCACGCAGCCGAGGCGGGGGGTGGGGGGGGAGGAGGGAGGAGCGGGGGAGGCAGAAGAGGAGGAGCGGCCAGCAGTAGCCACGACCGCCACCACCAGGCAGAGGAAGAGTTCGCGAGGAAGGAAAGACCCTCCTCGCACTTGAAGCGCCTGGCATTTGCTTTTGGAAAAAGAGAATACAAGATAAAGGAGGAGACGGGAAGAAGAAGCGGGGGAAAGAAGTGAGGGGGGAGATAGAGGAAAAAAGGACGTGAACCGAAAGGGCTAGATCGTGCAGGGAGCCCGAGGCGCGGGGGCGGCAGTGCGGAGCCAGGAGCGCCGCCGCTTGGGCAGGTGCCGCGGCTGCTGCCCGGAGGCGGCATGTGACGCGCGGCCGCAGCTGCCCGCGGGCGGAGCGCTGTCGGACCCGGGAGCGCACACCGCGGGGCAAGTCGGTACCATCCCGAATCCCCACGCTCCTCCTCAGTTCGCCGGGGCGGCATAGGCGCTTCTGGAAAGACAGGCGATGAACCGAAGGGCGGCTCCGGGCATGGGCGCGCGGTCCTAGGACACTCGCTTCCTGAACGCCGAGCGGGAGGCGACCAACGGACGGTGGACCGGGCGCCTCCCGCGCTTTGGGGAAGCGCAGACGACCGGCGTGGGACGGCCACCTGGAGCGCAGCGGCCAGGTAAGGACTGCCCGCACCAAGCCGGCGCTGGGCAAAGCGGGTGGCGGTAGCGGTTGACCTAGTTTTTTTGCCTTGTCGCGTTGCAAAAGGAGGAAAAAGTTTTCTGCGCGAGTAGGAAATGCCCTTGCTATGGGGAGTTTAAAGCGGGTACTGGGGAGGGAGGAGAGAGTTGGTCTGTCGATTTGGGGGGCCGGGCGGAGGCTTGAACCTGGAGAGAGCGGCATCTGGGGCGGAGTTGGAGTTCTGGAACCAAGGGTGCGAAACGCCGGGGTGACCATGTGCGGGGAAAGCGACGAGAATAATACGAGCGGTGGCCGGGAAAGAACCTGGGATGCCCCACCCGGCGCTCCTTCGCTTGGATTCTCTGTCCCCCGAATGCGGAATCCGAGGCACGGAGTGTCCGGACAAGAGGAGCTTCTTGGGTCGGTGTGTGTGTGTGTGTGTGTGTGTGTGTGTGTGTGTGTGTGTGTGCGCGCGCGCGCGCGTATGTGTGTGTGGTGCGTGTGTAGGTCCCCCCATTTGATTTCCTAACGCTTTTAAGAAGGTTAAAGCAGACACCGGCCAACCTTGCAGTGGGGCCGCTACCTCGGATTGCATTTCAGGGACGAAAGAGGCAAATTTGGCACTTAGTGTAACACCTGGGCGAAGGTACTGAGCCCGGGTGCTCGTCTTCACTGACCCAGGCAGAGTTTGCGCTCGCGGAGCGGCAGCCGCTGGATTGCGGCGGATCTTCTCTCTGGAGCCCTCCCCCAGCGCAGCCTCCTTACAGCTGGGTTAATTTCTGTGTGATTTGAAGCGGTGGGGGTTAGGGGAGGGTTGACTCAAGCAGCAGAATTCACTTGTCTACTTGGCGTTTGTGCGTGCTGGCATGGTGATCCTGTTCGGCGTGTGTGCAACTCTCCTAGCACGCAGTTTGGAAGTGGTAGAGGAAGCAGAGGTTTGGGAATTGCATCCCATATGGACAGATTTCAAAACGCAAACATTCATTTGTCTGCAAGTGCTATTTGAACCTGTTCGATGGCTGTAAGGATATGCTTCCCTCCCGGTGTCCCTGTTTGCAATGTGAAACGATGGCTCTCCTTAGGAGGTAATTTAAGCGTTTATGTTGTTAAGGACACTGATTATTTCACTGTATGCTTTGCACAGACCCATCATTTCTCTCTTGGCCTCTGAATGCCAGCAAGCCAGTAGTCCTCCACGTGGGGTCTTTTGGGGTTATGATTGGAAAAATAATCTTTGTAAAAAGTATATTGGCTGGTTATATAGTGCCCGATAATCTTACGTTGTGAGATCATTGTATTGCATGAAGCATTCATCACTATTTTCTGTGTTTAAAACAATGCCCCTGTATTTACTTAAGAGGCACTACACAAGAACATACACTTCAGAAAGGGGAGAGCTGACGCTGGAACAAATCCATGCATATAGACAGGGTTGTGATAGTAGCTTATTAATTAAGAAGAAGAAGAAGAAGAAAAACCCTGAGGTCTTTCTGTTCCAAATGTGGTGGGATAGATATGGTGGTGGGATAGATATGGCGTTGGGTGCACCCTCTTGTTATGGGAGCTGGTACTGTGGAGTATACGTAGAACACGCGTGCCTCTCCAGTGTGGATTCAGCATGCCACAGATACGGTTTTGATCATACACTCCTATCACTGAATAACCCATCTTTAGATTTTGTGTACATGGTTTTTTGCAATTAGCTTAATACGTAAATAGCTATTGTTGAGCTAGAAAGCACATTAATTTTGAAATGGGTTTCCATATGGAACTGTAACTTGAGCTTAAATTACTAATTTAAAATTAATTACATTGCAGGTCTGATTCAGACCATTTCTGTAGGCTGGGGAGGGTGGTATAAGATTGAATTTAATATGAAAATAGTAGTATTGAAATACTGACTTTTAAATAACAACCCATATTCCAATGTGCTTGATATTTAAAAAAGAATATGAGATGAAAAGTAGATTTTGAAAAGGATCCTCGACAGTGTATACCTTTTGCGTGGAAAATTATGAGAAAAGTGTAATTTGGGGAAAAGGAAAGCAAGTTTATGGAATTGGTTAAGATTTACAGAATGATCCAGCGTGTTACAGTAATAAGTAGCTCTGCATTAAACCTGCATTTAAAGTTATTTAGGAAACTTTCCTTTAAAGTTTAGAGAAATGGGTGATTGTTTATTACCTCATTTGTCTTCCTGGGACAAAAGGTAAAAATATAACTTCAAAAATATTATTTATTTCTGAAGATTATTTAGGCATACTTAAAAGTTCTTTAGGGCGCACCCTTTCATTTTCTCATCCTTATAAAGACAGCTGATTTATTTCCTTACAAAAAGAAACTTTGTTATTTTAAGTGTGTAAAAACATGAACTTCTTTGCATGATATTTCAGCATTTGATTGCAGACAACCTGTTGAACATGAGTCTAGAAAAAAATACGAAATTTGCAGAACTAGAATTTCTTGAATCCATACCAGGAAACTGATTAGACAGAAAATTAAACCGTATAATTAAAAGCAAAGCTGCCTTGTGTATTTGAACATAAGAAGGTAATTTTCTCTATCGTTCCCGGAGCCAACATAGTGTTCTCTCCTAATAAAGTTGTTAACATTGGCAAAATTAGTTGCTTACCCCTAAATGGCCTGGACGTTGTCAGTGTAACTATTAAGAAACTGGGTCTTGTTTGCAGTGCAGGGAAGTTTATGTTGAGAACAGCTGTGATGTAGTGGCACTTCAGATAGGAGATGAATGAACTGTGACGCCTATGAAGCGTGAGCCTCTGATCGGGACGCAGAGAGATGCATCTGCCCTTCACTTATGGGGCCTAATTTGATGTCATAATGTATTGTGACTAATAGCATTTTCCTCACGTTGTGGTTCTGAAGTATCAGTGAGTGACTGGAAATGTTTTATTTTACACAATGGGTTGGTGAATTTAAAACACGTTTTTCTTACAGAAGAGTATCAAAAAGGCATATATGGCTCCAGTAAAAAAAAAAAAAAAAAAGCAAATCCCTCCACCATGATGATTTTTTAAAATTAATCAGGATAATAAAATGTGTCTCATGCTTAATCCTTGAATGCAGTGCTTTCCCGGGTGTGATGGCAGTGACGTGTTCCACAAGATTTTTCACCTTTCGATCTCATTTAGTCCAGAGGAATCCCTATCCTGGTTATTAGTCTTAACAGAACTTTGGGATAAAATTTCACCGTGAATGGAAAGTTTTAATTTTAGAGGGAGAATGTGAAGAGATCATTGAAGGAATTTGACAGGAGGCAAAGCTAGTCAAATTAGAAATTAATTTCAATTTCTCGAATCTGACAGTCTCTATCTTCTCCATTAAGGAAGTCGTCCTTGCTCCTATCAAATTCAAAGTAGCCACTTTGAATCCTAAATCAGTTGTCCCTGTACTTCTTCCTCCATAGACACTCTGCAGAAAGGCTGTGCAAGTGCAAAGGTTCCCCCCTTACGTTGTGAACCCAGCGTCTCTAGAGAGCTCTGTTAGACGTCTCCATTCCCTAAAAGTTGCATATCCTGTGCAGTACAGATCTGCATTAGCATTGTCTTCAAACAAAGAAATGAAGAGTTTTGATGCAGTGAAGCTACTGCAAATGTGGAATCACAGTGGGCCTTACAGGAAGACTGTGTCCCTCTCCAGAGCATGTCTTTCCCAGTGCACAGATGGAGATGATCGGACAGTAGTTGCAGAGTGGGTTTAAGAGTTGAAAGGCGTGATGCCTGTGCACACACTTTTTGATCAGTCTCTAAAGCACTGTAAAATGCAGTGCGCGATTTGGTTGCCCACCCACCTTTATATTCCTTGGCGTCGAGCATGGAGAGCCAGTGTGTAGGTGTCCCTCTGGCTCAGTAGTTGGCTACTGTGTGTTCCTTTTTGTCCAGAAATTTGGGCGGCTTGCAGACTCCCCTGCCTCTGGCAGGCTCACCCCTTCAGGCTGGCAGTTTTGTTCTCCCACCTGTTGGAACTTCCTGCTCATCAGCTCCCAAGGGCCAAGTCCTCTGGCTGGCGTGCACCTTCTCAGACTTCCTCTGCGGAGGTGCAGCTGCGGCTGGCCACGCTGACACAGGACCTGGGATCTACTGGTGATGACAGCAAGCCAACAGAAGGAATATTTGAGCCACTGCCATCTTCTTCTCACCAGTTGTGCCAGCTCATCCTGAAGCTAGCTAGAATGTGAACACTTTGAGGAGGAACAATGGTGGAAAAAAACCACAGTAGCTGGCGGGTGCGCTGTGGGGTTTGAGCTCTTGCCTTCCCCAGCCCTGTTCTGGTGAGACTGGGGGTGGGGGCAGGGCTGGCCTTCCTGATTCATCAACCGGTGCAGAAACAGAAGAAGGGAGTCTGAGACGGGATTACCTGCTCTAACCCTAGTGAGCTCTACTGATTGCCATGCCCAGCTAGCCTCGGTTTCTGCAACCCTCGTCATATTTGCCATTTCGTAGGACTAAACTTTTCTCATGTTTTCAGTTTGCATTTGCAGGACTGAAGTTGTGCCTAGAAAGACTTTAGCGTGACCTTGACAGTTAGTCTCACCCTTTCTAAGAACTTCTGTCCAGAAGCAGGAGTTTACTCCTTCCCTTGCCAGTCTCTGCTGCAGCCCTGAAGTGGACAAACCCCTAGCTAGGCCTGAGGCAGGGCCACCCTTGGGACAGTGTATCATTTCTGCCTGGAGACTTGTGCTGCCAGGTTCCACTTGACAAATCTCCTTGTGTGTCATTGTTGGCAGGATCAAATCTCTGTTCTCCACTCTCGTCCTGGCCACTGTAATTTGAGTTGTTGACTCTCCACTACGGAATTAATCCTTCATTAGGTCATTTGTTCTAGCCTAGCCCCAGCTTATTTCCTGTCCCCGGTGTTCGCTTGAAATCCGGCACACCAGCTGAGCCATGACATATTCTACCTTCAGTCACCTCTACTGCAGGAAGTGGTGCTCGTCTAGACATCCTGGGTTGAGCAGGATATCCTCCAGTGACTGCTGTTTAGATAAAAGTCAGGTGAGGTTAAACCAGAGTAAAATACTACCAGCTGGTTTCAGAGAGGAGCGGGCTACCAGGTGTCTACTGCAAAGGCTGTGCCTTTACAGTCGTGAGGTGTTTTGATGTTCTTCCACTGAAGCCTTCTAATTGATCACAAGTAGGTATGGCCATGGCGTTAGATTCATACAAAAATATCCTGTCAGTAAGCTCTGGGAAAAGGCATCTGCTGACAGTCTGTGTCAGTATTTTTGTATTTATCACTTTGGAGTAGATTACCTCATTAGAATTGCCGGCGCAATCCAGTCTGGAGAGAAACCTAGTTATTGCTTAGCTAGGTACCACTTCTTGCGCACAACCATTTGCAGTTTCATCCAGCCATCTCTCACCTCCAGGGGACCCCAATCCAGTGGTATTGTGTAGACTCCAAGAATCCGTATACATTTCAAGTATCATTGGGTTCTGTGTGTCTGTATCTGTGTGTCTATGTATCTATCTTTATCTCTTTCTATTTCTATGTCTTTCTATCTGTATCTATCTGTGTACATTCATTTAAAAGTATTATAGAGCACAGTGATTTTTTTGGTGATTTTCAATTTTTTTTAGTTCAAAATAGTCTAAAAGCACAACGTCTCTCATGCAGAGATCCCTCAAATCAATTGCATTGGAAAGAAGTTCTCATACATGAGATGGAAGCAAAGAGCCTCCTGTCTTCCTTGCCTATGATTTCTCACGTATGTGATAACACATGTCACGTGCATTACCTCGTGGGAAGGGAGCCCTGCAGGGAAACTGGCATTGCCACAAGGTTCCTTTACATGGGGTCCTCCTTTCTTCCTTCTTTATCCCCAAACCCTTCTCATCACACAATAACCAGCCAACCTTTTTCAGCTTTCCTTGAGTGCGGCTATCACCCTGCTTTCCCTCTGATAAATTATTTTAAACCCCTCAATTCATTTAATAATAAGAAACTGAAAACATATCTAAGCAACTACAAGCCACATGTCCCTCATCTGAGTTCTGGTTGTTCTCACTATCTTTAATATTAAAGTCGACAGTCAAGGGTAACCCAGGTAGTATTTATGATTCTTTCTAAAGAAGTTAAGTCATGAGAGTGTTTAATAAGTACACTTTAATAAATACTTGCTTGAGTAAAATGAGTCTCTCTCTCTGTCAATCATCTGTCTACCTATCCAGCCATCTCTGCTTTTCACTTATACACAGGAGTGTATATCCCTGTGGTAACGAGTGTTATCTAATGTGCCAGGCACAGTGGACATTCTTTTTTTGGGTGCTCAGAAGGGTGAGTCCGGGGCTCGGCGTTTCAGGAGCACGTGATCAATATGAGGTGAGAGCAGCTCCAGAAATCTCAGAACTGGAAGGTGATGTTAGACATTGTATTCGCTTCCTAGGGCTTAAAACAACAGAAATGTACCGTCTCATAATTCCCACACTCCCTTCAAAGGCCCTAAGGGAGAACTCGTACTTGCCCCCTGCAGCTTCTGATGGCCGTGGCTGCATTCCCCGACCTGTGACTGCCTCTCACCACTGCCCGGAGTCAGATCGTCTCCTCCCTTTCTGTCTGTGTGTTTCCTCCTTTGTGTGTCCATCTTACAAGGATATGTGTGATTGCATGCAGGACTCACCCAGAAAATCCAGGACAAGCTTCTCCTCTCAAGGGCCTTAGCTCTCACACCCTTTTACCATATAAGGTAATATTCACGGGTTTGGGGGATTAGGACGTAGACAGACATATCATTTGGGGGGGCCGTCATTCGGTTCACAGCAGAAGTCATCAGTGAAGGGCATCCTACTTTGTGACTCCCCATTGATGATTGTCCCACTGTGTGGTTTGTACGATTTGAGAAATTAACGCCCGCAACGCGTCTCATTCCATTTCCAGAGAGCAGGGAGAGGCAGAGCCTCCTTACAGCTGAGCCAGAAATCCAATTCCTGCTCACTGTGCCTGTTGGCCTTCCTAATCATTCTGAAAATTATGATGGGAATACTTCTGATCTTTCTTCCATAAGAAAATCTTTATCAAGTTCAATAGTTTCAAGTTAAGTCAACCTAGCCCTTTCCGCCTCTTCTAACTTTTCATGTTCATTCCTAACATCTTCATTTACACTCGGTGAGTAACATCCACATATCTCTAATTTTACCGACTTCTGACTGTAACGTTTGCTCTCTGGCTTCCATCCTCAGGAGGTTCACAGAAACCGCTCGGCCAAAAACCACCTGTCCCCTCTTAGTCACAAACAAAAGGCCCTTTCCCGGGCATCCCCCTTCATCTCTTAGCAGCACCTTCAACCACCCTTCATTTTCAAAGCATTGTACGTCCCTGGCTGTCTTCCTCCTCTGGTTCCTCTTCCGCCTTCCAGCCTCCCTGCACCGTCTCCCGAGCTGCATGAGGCTCTGCAGGTCTTTCTCCTCCGTTGACTCCCATGCCTTTCTTGCACCCTTTTCCTTTTGTGACTTCATCCATTGTCATGATTTCCACTACTTTTCAATGTGGGTCACCCATCTTATCATCTCCAAGCCTGGTGTGGCTTCTGGAAGGGGCCTTTCCGTGAGCTTGCTGGGTAGCACCGCCTTCATTTGTTTCCTCCTCGCCCTGCTCCCCTGAGGTTTCCCGTTGCCATGCCTAGGGTGGCCACCCTGTGGCTTGGAGTTTTCTGAGTAATCTTGATTTGTTCTCTTGCATAGTTTCCCACATTTAGTCAGATACCAAATTGTAATAATTCAACCAAGTAATAGCTCACTCAACCTCTTGGCTTCTTTTCTTTCCTACTACCAACACCTCCGTTCAGGGCTTTTCCAACTTTCATGTGCAGTCAGGTCACATGGGGATCTTGTGATAAAGGCAGACTCTGATTCAGGAGGGCTGGAGCGGGGCCTGGGGATCTGCATTTCTAACACCCCTCCCCCCCCAGGCGATGCTGATGCAATCAGACCTTTATAGTTTCTCTGAGTCTCCAGGCTTCCCAGCTGATTTCACTGATTATAGTCCCTTCTTCTAATCCACTTTAGAGATTACTTTTATTGAAGATCAAATCTGATCATTTTTTCCCTCCTATCCTCAAAACACTTCTCTGACATCCCCTTCTATTACCTATCGAATAACAATCAAATCTCTTACATCAGCATTCAGCTAGCATTCCATATGTTCCATCGTTTGGATTTACATTAAATTCAATCTCAAGTCTCAAGGTCACCTTTAACTTTACCCGCAGTACTTGCTGTTCTGTACACCCCCTCTGCCATTTTCATGATTTTCACATGTTCTCATGCTGCTTGGAATGCCCTTTCTTCCACATCCTCATGGGTCCAAATTTTAGCAATTTGTCAAGGACAAAGTGCTTGAAATGCCACTTTTCACTGTGAATTCATCTCTTAGTACTTTATCAGATTCTCAGTTTTATCACTGATCACATTCATTCTTATTTGTGTGTGTGTGTGTGTGTATAAATTATTTCAAATACTAGAGTGTGAAGTGCTTGAATGATGATGCCATGTTGCATTTGTCTTTGATTGCCCTAAAGTACTTCCTATGGAGTCATCCCCATAAAATGCTCAATATACATATCGACATATAAAGTATGTAAATATAGTGGTTTTGATGTTTTTCTCATTATAAAAATAATATGGATTACACAGAATTCAGTCATGAAAGAAATATATTATGTCAAAAGTAAAAGTCCATCATGACCCAGTGCCCCCAAAGATAACCAAGGTTAACAGTTTGATGCATAATCCTCTGATATTTTTCTGTACATATCTTAACATTCATGCAAAACTGGGATAATAATAGACTTTTGTGAGCTGACTTTAAATGTAAATCTACCTCCTTAATTTTTAAATCTTCAGTGTGTTCTAAAAGATTGACTGATTTCACTGCATAAAAATCAATCCACTTAAAGTGGCCCAGCAATAAAGAAATCTGTTTGCTTTGAATTTCTGATTAGTTAAGCATGTCTATGTTCAGCACTTTCTCTGCCCCCAGGATCATACTAGACACTTCAGATTTGTAAGAGTAACACACAAACACTGCCCTAGAAGACACAAGCTGTTCTTATGCCTTCAGGCTAATGTCGGCCAGTGGACGAATGGAGGTACAGTGGTCACTCATTTTCGATGCCAGATTAAAATCATCATGTTTGATGACATGCACTCTCAGATCGTTAACTTTTATGTTGAAATTGAAGCTTTTGCATTATTTAGATCCATAAAGTACAGGTGACTCATTTTGAATTCTGAATGTGGACATTTTAGTCTGTCTAACGCACACATATATATGTATATTTGTTTTTGTTTCATGAATGAATATAAGTTTGGAATAAAAACAGAAAAACTTTAACAAAGACGACAACATCTTGTATGTGCAATAAAACTACAATTTAGGGAGAAGTATGGAGAAAAAACATCATAATGATCTGTGTCTTAGAATGCCAGTAAGTCAAGACACAATATGACACATTTGTTGAAAAGAGAATTCCTTTAGAATTTGTAATCAATATTCCCCTAAGAATTTTGAAGAGAGAAATCTTTTTTTTTTTTTTTTTTTTTGTGGTACGCAGGCCTCTCCCTGCCGCGGCCTTTCGCGCTGCGGAGCACAGGCCCCGGACGCGCAGGCCCAGCGGCCATGGCCCACGGGCCCAGCCGCTCCGTGGCATGTGGGAAGAGAGAAATCTTAATAATGATGAATGTTTGTTATTGCTACCCTATTTGTCATTTAGAAAAATGTTTGTGGTAGAATTCTGGAAGATAATTTTCCTGGATAGTGGGAGGGCAGGTATATGGTCAGGGAATCTAGAATTGTCAGCAAAATTGGTTGTGTCTTAAGAAGAAATACTTAAAACTAGAATGCCAAGACAGTAAGGGGAGAAAACTTTGAACCTGTATGAGATTTCTGCAGTGTGAGTTAGTGAAATTATAAAAAGAATATTTCTGCATCCTGTTGAGTGATTCACCCAGGGTCCCAAAATTCACAGGCCTGGATCTTTTGACTCTGTGTCTGGTTTTCTCTATCCTTTCATGCTAGATCTCTTCTCAGGACCCAACTCACCTCTTTCTCGCTTGACATCCTCTCTCGGTGATTTCAGCTGCGCTTAGGGCTTCAAGTGTCGGTAGACATAGTTTTGTAGGCCGTAGCTCTTCCCCTGAGTGCTAGATTTCCATGCTGGCACCCTGTTGGACATTTCCACAAAGAATATCAATCAGGCACCTGTCATGTACCATTTGGACTCTGGAACCCATCATCTTTCTCCAAAACATGCTGTTCCTCCTATTTTTTTCCTGTATTAATTGACTGCATCACAGTCATCCTAGGAGCTCAGACTTGAAGCATCTCCAATCTGCATCTCCTTTATACCCACCCTCCTCTCGTGCAGTCTCTAAATCCTACTGGATTTTTCTGAACCGTCTCATCAGTTCCTACCTTCCTACTCCCACTCCCATTTTCTTGATACAGGCCTTCCCCAACCCCCCCCCCCAACCCACCCCCGCACTGTCCCGATGGCCTCTGACTTGTCTTTTTGCTTTGTTTGCTTTTACCTATTCTACAATGAGATCAAAGTCCATTACCGTTTCACTCTCCATAACTTTCAGTCCCTTCTTCCTTTCCCCCCTCTGCTGTGGCGCTGTAGCCACGTCAGCCTGCTTTGAGGGTCCTGGGATGTGCCTCTAGGTAGACCCTCCACACTTCCTGAAATGTGCTCCCTAGCTTTGGCCTTAGCAGTCCTGCAAACACGAGGAGGCCTGCATGCCTCCTCTAAGACAATTCGTCTCTTCATTCCCCATGCCCCTTGAGTGTATTATTCTTTGCCATACTTGTTTCCACTAGAATAAACGATGCAAATATCAAAGTCTTCCTCTGGATTTTGAGCTTCTTATCAGGAGCCACCCATTATTTATTTCTCTATACCCAGGACTTACACATTGTGAAATGGGGATGAGCAACTCACTATATTGAATGATGGTTTAGATCTCTGTCAGGGCAGAGATGTTTATGTTATGTTTTATTTATGATACAGTCCAAGGGTCTAAACAGTGCTCGGCATTAGTACTCGCATTAAGTATTGGTTCTTGAATGAATTCCTTCTTACTGTTCTTTTTGGGGTGGGGGAAGAAATCTGAGGTTTAGAAGTTTTCAGTGTATTTTGATAATGACAGGATAGTTTACATGTTAATAAACAGTAAGGAGTTCTTGATGAATATGATACAGAACATAATAAAATTATCCCAGGTCAGACTCAGAGTTTCACTTGCTTGAAGCGTTGTCTGCAAGGATATAATGGTTGCCCTGGTGACCCTAATATTTTGAGAGGCATTGTTCTCTCAGATAACATCTAACAAATTAGGGCTTTTCTCACCAACTTGTTCTAGTGGCCAGGACTTTTGAAGGAGTCATTTTTCATTGATCACCAGTTGCTATGAGTAGCCAGGTCTCCTAAGGGCTTTTCATAATCACTGAAAAGATTTCCATGACAGGGATGTAAGGTGATGTTTCTACCATTGTGGCCTAGGATCATTTGACCAAAATCACCTGGGGTAGTTGTTAAACTGTAGCCTTGGGGATTGAAACTAGATCAGCTGAATTAGAATGGGGGGAGGGGCAGGGTCTGCAATCTGCATTTTAAATAAATACCTTGAATGATACTTCTGCCAGCTAAATTTTAAAATCCACTAATGGAAGAGAGAGACAGAATATTTTGTTTGAGAGAACGATTGAATGAGCTAGAGAAACACTTTGTATTTTTTTAAAGTAGATTAATAGCCTGGATTGGCAAGGGGTACATTATCTTAGGCTGTTCTCTGGTAAAATGAGCCATTCAATTTCGGGTGTTTCTCAGGCTCTGAGGAAGGGCAGAGTGCTCTTTTCCACTGAAATTTAAACACAATTGAGGAATGACTGAGGTCTCAGGTATAGAATTAAGGTGAAACCATTTCCATCACATGTACCCCTTGGTAACTAAATATATAGTTTTTTAAGAATATGGATAACATTGTTCACAAGGTGCTATAAAAACAAATGATCTCAAATACATCTAGTCCTGAACATTTTTTCTTTGTTTCTTGTGTTGTACCATGGAACTATATCAGAAGCGGACCACATTTTTGCATGTGTATAATGCTGTATTTAGAGTCTAACTTTCTGAGCAAGTACATCACATATATTATTGATGTGAACAACAGGGTGTCAATAAAGGAATGACAAAATAGTCTATAAATGCTGCATATGTGCACAGTAGTTTAATTATTATGAATGGTCTTAGAAATGGACATAGATTAGTTTTGCTCAATTAAAGGGCATTTTATAATAGATCTTCTAGACGTGAGTGCATTTTAAAAAGCATATACAGTACAACTAATACTTTCACACAGATTTAATGTAAACTATAACATAAATTTTAAGAGAATTAAACAAAATTGTCAATCACTCTGTTCCTTAGAACTTTAGAAATTCCTCTGGTAGGGGACCCACACAGTCTGGCCTATTTTCAGCTTTTCTACCGGCCATTCACTTGTTCATTAAATTTAAGTTCCTGAATTGTTTCAGGCACTGTTCTAGATGCTAGAGATAATTAGATGAATAGTCATTCTGCTTTCATGGAACTTATGTCTTTGTGAATTCAAATCCATGAAACCTGGAATAATATTCCCAGGGTTTTCTAAACAGACCTGTTCCTACTTAGTGTCAAGAAGAGAGGAGATGGGGGTATTAGGATAGTGTAACCAATTAGATGTGTGATCTTCCTTAGGCTTTACTTTCCCCTCACCTCTTAAACATGGGGTTTAGATTAAATTTTTCTCGGCAAAATACTGCTGCTTTTCTAGAAAAATTAGACTGCTGATACTAACTTTTGCCACTAGATGGCAAACATCTGCATTTGTGTGTCCAATGAGTGAGTCAAGTTTTGAAAATTAAAATGAGGTTGAAAGTGATTCACTTGATATGAAAAATAATGTTGTCAGTCTCACATGAATGAGAGGTAGCGGTTGCTCCTATGTGCCATGGATTCCATCCTTTAAACGTGACCATTTTAAAACTCCCTGGCATCTACTTTTCCATGTGGCTACCTGCTCTGTTTCTTTTCAAATGCAGGGCAACCCATTTTTGAAATGCTTTTTGAAAATCGCATATATTGCTGAAGTTATAACAGTGAGTCTTTAATGTACTTTTACCAGTGTTCTTTTTGTATGAAAATTAAAATAGTCTTTTCAAGCTGAGGCATAGATGAATACACTGGGTGGATCTAGAGAATGTGTTAACTTTATCAGATATAACATGAGAAACAAATGTTTCATTTTCCTGTGACAGAAGAAACAAAGATACTAGATACTCTCTGCCTGACTACTTCACTCGATCTACTTTTGGCTACAAGAGTCCAAAGAAAATGAAACGGGAACAGAAGTTACATCTGGCAAATCACATATATAAACCAAGATTAGCATCACTGTTACAGAACTGAAAGCTGGCCCAAAGCCTGGTGATGAAGAGCCCACCTGTATCCCCTTTTCAGCAAGGAAATAACTAACCAAAGCATGAACACAAGCATGTCTTTTGGAAGACCGAGGGTGCCATATCAAGTCCAAACAACACTAAGCTATGAAAATTAGTGCCCACTGACTCTAAATTTCTGGGAAACCCATACCAACTACACATACCGCCTTTGACTTTCTAAGACAAGATTGTTTTGAGGCAGCTAGGTTCAGAAGGGGTTATACAAATTTGCAGCAAGTCTTGACCCTAGATATGTGCTTATAATCTACAACGATGTTCACTTGTAAAACAGAGTTTTCTGGGCCAAGTTGTTCTTGGGATTCAAAGGGTGAAGAAGCCAGATCTTTTTGGAGGGTTATCAGGTACTTGGTGTTGTAAAGGATTTCACTTGAGGAGAGATACTGTAAAAGGACCAGTAAGGTTTAAATAGATGGAGACGCAAGGTAGAATATTTAGGCAAAACTTAACTTACATGTGAAAACCCCTTGCCGTTTTTGGTCTATACCATGAACACTCCATCTCAGATCCTTTGCACTTACTGTTCTGTTTGGAACGCTCTTTGTCCAGAAACCTATACAGCTTGCTTCTGCACTTAAGATATGTCCTCAAATATCACCAGCATTTTGTGATCACCTCATCTGAAACAGCATGCACCTCTTTCATCATTCACCATCTCCTTAATCTGTTGTTTTTCTCTTCTGAGCATTTATCACCACCTGATACAATACATATTAATTTTTTTGGTTTCATTTATAGTCTGTTTACACCCACTACAGCATGACTTCTCTGAGACCAAGGAATTAATCTTTTATTTTAATTGCTAAATATCCAGTTCCTAGAACACTGCCTGGCCCAGAGTAGGCTCCTGTCAAACCCTAAATGACTAAATGGATATGCAATGCGCTTTTCCTAGAGCCTGCAGGAGTGAAGCCCTGCTGACTGTTTTTTTTTCTTTTTTTGGCTTCTGGCATCTTAGTTTCCTGACCAGTGACTGAACCCCGGCCTTCGGCAGTGAAAGCTTGCTGTCCTAACCACTGGACCACCAGGGAATTTGCAGTGCCATGTTTATTTTTCCTATTTATTTTGTTAACATCTTTATTGGAGTATAATTGCTTTACAACGGTGTGTTAGTTTCTGCTGTATAGCAAAGTGAATTAACTATACGTATACATATATCCCCATATCCCCTCCCTCTTGCATCTCCCTCCCACCCTCCCTATCCCACCCCTCTAGGTGGTCACAAAGCACGAAGCTGATCTCCCTGTGCTATACGGCTGCTTCCCACTAGCTATCTATTTTACATTTGGTAGTGTATATGTGTCCATGCCACTCTCTCACTTAGTTCCAGCTTACCCTGCCCCCTCCCCATGTCCTCAAGTCCATTCTCTACTTCTGCGTCATTATTCCTGTCCTGCCCCTAGGTTCATCAGAACCTTTTTTTTTTTTTTTTTTAAGATTCCATATGTATGTGTTAGCATACGGTATTTGTTTTTCTCTTTCTGACTTACTTCACTCTGTATGATAGACTCTAGGTCCATCCACCTCACTACAAATAACTCAGTTTCGTTTCTTTTTATGGCTGACATATTCCATTGTATATATGTGCTGCATCTTCTTTATCCATTCATCTGTCGATAGACACTTAGGTTGCTTCCATGTCCTGGCTATTGTAAATAGAGCTGCAGTGAACATTGTGGTACATGACTCTTTTTGAATCATGGTTTTCTCAGGGTATATGCCCACTACTGGGATTCCTGGGTTGTATGGTAGTTCTACTTTTAGTTTTTTAAGGAACCTCCATACTGTTCTCCATAGTGGCTGTATCAATTTACATTCCCACCAACAGTGCAAGAGGGTTCCCTTTTCTCCACACCCTCTGCAGCATTTATTGTTTGTAGATTTTTTTGATGATGGCCATTCTAACTGATGTGAGGTGATACCTCATTGTGGTTTTGATTTGGATTTCTCTGATGATTAATGATGTTGAGCATCCTTTCATGTGTTTGTTAGCAGTCTGTATCTTTCTGGAGAAATGTCTGTTTTAGGTCTTCTGCCCATTTTTGGATTGGGTTGTTTGTTTTCTTGATACTGAGCTACATGAGCTGCTTGTATATTTTGGAGAGTAATCCTTTGGCAGTTGCTTCATTTGCAAATATTTTCTCCCATTCTGAGGCTTGTCTTTTCGTCTTGTTTATGGTTTCCTTTGCTGTGCAAAAGCTTTGAAGTTTCATTTGGTCCCATTTGTTTTTTTTCTTTTTATTTCCATTTCTCTAGGGGGTGGGTCAAAAAGGATCTTGCTGTGATTTATGTCATACAGTGTTCTGCCTATGTTTTTTTCTAAGAGTTTTATAGAGTCTGGCATTACATTTAGGTCTTTAATCCATTTTGAGTTTATATCTGTGTATGGTGTTAGGGAGTGTTCTACTTTCATTCTTTTACATGGAGCTGTCCAGTTTTCCCAGCACCACTTATTGAAGAGGCTGTCTTTTTTCCATCGTATACTCTTGCCTCCTTTATAAAAGATAAGGTGACCATATAACATGGGTTTGTCTCTGAGCTTTCTATCCTGTTCCATTGATCTATATTTCTGTTTTTGTGTCAGTTTTGTGTCTTGATGCCTGTAGCTTTGTAGTATAGTCTGAAGTCAGGGAGCCTGATTCTTCCAGCTCCGTTTTTCTTTCTCAAGATTGCTTTAGCTATTCGGGGTCTTTTGTGTTTCCATACAAATTGTGAAATTTTTTGTTCTAGTTCTGTGAAAAATGCCAATGGTAGTTTGATAGGGATTGCACTCAATCTGCAGATTGCTTTGGGTAGTATAGTCATTTTCACAATGTTGATTGTTCCAATCCAAGAACATGGTATATCTCTCCATCTGTTGGTATTATCTTTAATTTCTTTCATCACTGTCTTATAGTTTTCTTCATAGAGGTCTGTTGTCTCGTTAGGTAGGTTTATTCCTAGGTATTTTATTCTTTATGCTGCAGTGGTAAATGGGAGTGTTTCCTTAATTTCTCTTTCAGCTTTTTCATCATTAGTGTCTATGAATGCAAGAGATTTCTGTGCATCAATTTTGTATCTTGCTACTCTACCAAATTCATTGATTAGCTCTAGTTTCTGGTAGCATCTTTAGGTTTCTCTGTGTGTAGTATCATGTCATCGGCAAACAGTGAGTTTTACTTCCCTTTTTTCCTATATGGATTCCTTTTATTTATTTTTCTTCTCTGATGGCTGTGGCTAAAACTTCCAAAACTATGTTGAATAATAGTGGTGAGAGTGGGCAACCTTGTTTTGTTCCTGAACTGAGAGGAAATGGTTTCAGGTTTTCACCATTGAGAACAATGTTGCCTGTGGGTGTGTCATATATGGCCTTTATAATGTTGAGGTAGGTTCTCTCTATGCCTACTTTCTGGAGAGTTTTTTCTATCAAAAATGGGTGTTTTGTCAAAAGTTTTTTCTGCATCTATTGAGATGATCATATGGTTTTCCTCCTTCAATTTGTTAATATGGTATATCACATTGATTGATTTGCATATATTGAAGAATCCTTGAATTCCTGGGATACACACCACTTGATCATGGTGTATGATCTTTTTAATGTGCTGTTGGATTCTGTTTGCTAGTATTTTGTTGAGGGTTTTTACATCGATGTTCATCAGAGATATTGGCATGTAGTTATATTTTTTTGTGACATCTTTGTCTGATTTTGGTATCAGGGTTGTGGTGGCCTTGTAGAATGAGTTTGGGAGTGTTCCTCCCTTTGCTGTATTTTGGAGGAGTTTGAGAAGGATAGGTGTTAGCTGTTCTCTAAATGTTTGATAGAATTCGCTTGTGAAGCCATCTGGTCCTGGGCTTTTGTTTGTTGGAAGATTTTTAATCACAGTTTCAATTTCAGTGCTTGTGATTGGTCTATTCATATTTTCTATTTCTTCCTGGTTCAGCCTCGGAAGGTTGTGCTTTTCTAAGAATTTGTCCATTTCTTCCAGGTTGTCCATTTTATTGGCATATAGTTGCTTGTAGTAGTCTCTCATGATCCTTTGTATTTTTGCAGTGTCAGTTGTTACTTCTCCTTTTTCATTTCTAATTCTATTGATTTGAGTCTTCCTTTTTTTCTTGATGAGTCTGGCTAATGATTTTTCAATTTTGTTTATCTTGTCAAAGAACCCGCTTTTAGTTTTATTGATCTTTGCTATAGTTTCCTTCATTTCTTTTTCATTAATTCTGATCTGATTTTATGATTTCTTTCCTTCTGCTAACTTTGGGTTTTTTTGTTCTTCTTTCTCTAATTGCTTTACATGTAAGTTTAGTTTGTTTATTTGAGATGTTTCTTGTTTCTTAAGGTAGGATTGTATTGCTATAAACTTCCCTCTTAGAACTGCTTTTGCTGCATCCCATAGGTTTTGGGTCATCCTGTTTTCATTGTCATTTCTCTCTAGGTATTTTTTTATTTCCTCTTTGATCTCTTTAGTGATCTTTTGGTTATTTAGTAGTGTATGGTTTAGCTTCCCTGTGTTTGTATTTTTTACAGTTTTTTTTTCCTGCAGTTGATATCTAGTCTCATAACATTGTGGTTGGAAAAGATACTTGATATTATTTCAATTTTCTTAAATTAACCAATGCTTTATTTGTGACCGAAGATATGGTCTCTCCTGGAGAATGTTCCATGAGCATTTGAGAAGAAATTGCATTGTGTTGTTTTTGGATGGAATGTCCTATAAATATCAATTAAGTCCATCTTGTTTAATGTGTCATTTAAAGCTTGTGTTTCCTTATTTATTTTCATTTTGGATGATCTGTCCATGGGTGAAAGTGGGGTGTTAAAGTCCCCTACTATGATTGTGTTACTGTTGATTTCCCCTTGTATGGCTGTTAGCATTTGCCTTATGTATTGAGGTGCTCCTATGTTGGGTGCATAAATATTTACAATTGTTATATCTTCTTCTTGGGTTGATCCCTTGATCATCATGTAGTGTCCTTCTTTGTCTCTTGTGATAGTCTTTGGTTTAAAGTCTATTTTGTTTGACATGAGAATTGCTACTCCAACTTTCTTTTGATTTCCATTTACGTGGAATATCTTTTTCCATCCCCTCACTTTCAGTCTGTATGTGTCTCTAGGTCTGGAGTGGGTCTCTTGTAGACAGCATATATATGGGTCTTGTTTTTGTATCCATTCAGCCAGTCTATTTCTTTTGGTTGGAGCTTTCAGTCCATTTACATTTGAGGTAATTATTGATATGTATATTTCTATTACCATTTTCTTAATTGTTTGGGGCTTGTTTTTGTAGGTCTTTTTCTTCTCTTGTGTTTCCTGCCTAAAGAAGTTCCTTTAGCATTTGTTGTAACACTGGTTTGGTGGTGCTGAATTCTCTTAACTTTTGGTTGTCTGTAAAGGTTTTAATTTCTCCATGGAATCTGAATGAGATCCTTGCCGGGTAGAGTAATCTTGGTTTTAGGTTTTTCCCTTTCATCACTTTAAATATGTCCTGCCACTGCCTTCTGGCTTGCAGAGTTTCTGCTGAAAGATCAGCTGTTAACCTTCTGGGGATTCCCTTGTATGTTATTGGTTGTTTTTCTGACTCGCTGCTTTTAATATTTTCCCTGTATTTAATTTGTGATAGTTTGATTAATATGTGTCTCAGCGTGTTTCTCTTTGGGTTTATCCTGTATGGGTGTCTCTGTGTTTCCTGGACTTGATTATTTCGTTTCCCATGTTAGGGAAGTTTTAGACTATAATCTCTTCAAATATTTTCTCAGACTCTTTCTTTTTCTCTTATTCTTCTGGGACCGCTATAATTTGAATGTTGGTGTGTTGAATGTTGTCCCCGAGGTCTCTGAGACTGTCCTCAATTCTTTTCATTCTTTTTTCTTTATTCTGCTCCCTGGCAGTTATTTCCACCATTTTATCTTCCAGCTCACTTATCCCTTCTTCTGCCTCAGTTATTCTGCTATTGATTCCTTCTAAAGTATTTTTAATTTCAGTTATTGTGTTGTTCATTATTATTTGTTTGCTCTTTAGTTCTTCTAGATCCTTGTTAAATGTTTCTTGTATTTTCTCCATTCTGTTTCCAAGAGTTTAACTCATGTTAACTATCATTACTCTGAATTCTTTTTCAGATAGGTTGCCTATTTCGTTTTCATTTATTTGGTCTTGTAGGTTTTTACCTTGCTCCTTCGTCTGTAACATTTTTTTTTGGTCATTTCTTTCTTTCTTTCTTTCTTTCCTTCTTTTTTTTGATGGGTGAAGCTGTATTCCTGTCTTACTGGCTGTTTGGCCTGAGGCATCCAGCACTGGAATTTGCAGGCAGTTGGATAGAGCCAGGTCTTGGTGCTGAGATGAGGACTTATGGGAGGTGTCACTCTGATTAATATTCCCTGGGGTCTGAGGTTCTTTGTTAGTCCATCAGTTTGGACTTGGAGATCGCACAGGAGCTTGGGCCCGACTTCCCACCTGGGAACCAAGATCCTGCAAGCCGGTTGCTGGGGGTTCCTCCTGTCCCCTTAGGTCCCCGTGCCCTATCGGTGCCTGGTAGGTGCCCTAGTTGTGCAGAGACACGAATTCTGCATCCTCCTTTTCCACTATCTTGGCTCCGCCCCTATTTTTCTTATTGCAGAAGGGAAAACTGACAAACCTATCCCATATTTTCCTTTCAACCAGGGCCTTTTCTTTTGAACATCCATGTTGAAATAGTCACTAATAGCATCATTTACAGTGAATAACAGATTACAGGTTAACAGTTGTAGGCTTGAAGAATAATGAAATAAACTAGCACATTCAATCAAATTGAATACGGCCAGCTTTTTTTCCAATAATGCTATTTGACCCTGTTTTTCTGTTAGAATTAGGTAAGAGAGAAACAACTTGTTGCCTTCTTATTCTTTTCAATTCTATTTTTGTAAATGCCCACTGACTTAATTACGAACATATGCTTTAAAAAGGAAGTAAAGAAATTCTTCTCATTGTAAAATGGAAGAGGAAGATGGAGTAGAGATTTTCTGTAGTTGGGATTCTGTGTCATACTTTAGGAAGTCAGCGGTTGAGTGCCTACCGTGTGCCACTGTGCAAAACATGATACACAAGAGTATGTTGGCCTGGGATGCTCTTGACATGTCATAATATACTTAATTTTCTACGTTACTTTGCTAACATGATTTATAGTGGTTCAGTTATGCTGAGTCTCTCTAAAATAATGAAGTGGTATACTCTGTTAGCGTTTTCACAACCAAGTCCAGGTTTTGAAATATTGCTAAACATGCTTGAAGGTAATGTTTTCTGTCTTTCCATCCATCACACATTTATTAAGCAGCCGCTAATGCCAGGATGCTGCTCCGTGCTGGAGACAGAGTGATGAGGAAAGAAGACAGGGTCTTGCCCTAATGGAGTTTGAGGTTTGAGTGAATCAACTAATTTTTCTTTCTGTTGAGAAGTAGCTTTAAAAAGTAGTATAATGTAAGAGACAGTCTGGTTTGAAGGATGCTGATGTGGGCATAATCACGAGCAGATCAGCATCCCTAATACTGGAAATTGTGTTCTGTTGGTGGTTGGGTAGAAGGCACTCCCTGGAGATACGGTTTCTTTGGAACCTGGGCCTCACCAAATCACACACACACTCAAGTTTAGAAACTGTCTTGACCTCAGTTGGGCCTGAATTTTTCCCATCTCAGATCTTGAAACCATATGTGTATGTGAAAACCTTTGATGGTCTGGGCTCTGAATCAAGGCAGAAAACAATATTTGTGTAGGTGTGGCTTCAAAGCAGATATTTGGAAAGTTAGGAAGATATCTTTCTGGGATCACATAGGTTAGTGGTCAAATAGAATTTGGGATGGTCATGAGCTTGGCTCATTGATCTCTAAAAGGTAATGAGATGCTTGGAGTTGGTATCAAAGAATTCACTGAAGAGAGAATGTCTTTTGTTAAAACAAAATCAGTGATCTAGATAATAGGTCAGTTTTGATTTGAGGGTATCTACTGTTCCCTTCTAACATTTTAAAGAAGCTTCTGGTGTATGGTATTAGATGTCTGATATTAACCTTAAAAATTGTTTCAATCACAAAATGCCCTCATGCCCCCAGAATTTGTAAGGTCCTTCTGAGTGTTTACCAATTTACATTCCCAAGTTCTCCAACCATTATTTCTTCTTTTACCTTTTCCTTTAATCCAGTGTTTCTCAAGTGGATTTTCCTCATTAATGCCCTCCCCATCCTAGGAGCCTTTTAGACTTTTATTTCCCTTAATCATGAAAATTTTAATGCTATACATTTATTGTGTATTTGTTTATAAAATGTGACCATTTAGAGAGTCAGAAACCATTGCAATCTCTAAGACATTTTCACCCTCTAAGAACTCATTTTCACCCCCTTTGGGGTGATATCACCTCCATAGAATGCATGCTTTAATCATTTATAGCAGGACGATATGAAGGCAGGAGTGATTCCATGCCCCACCGCACTCACAGTCCCTCAGTCCCCTTTCTCTCTCCTCTCCCCAGAAGTA
This sequence comes from Aethalodelphis obliquidens, assembly GCF_003676395.1. Classification (NCBI taxonomy): domain Eukaryota; kingdom Metazoa; phylum Chordata; class Mammalia; order Artiodactyla; family Delphinidae; genus Aethalodelphis; species Aethalodelphis obliquidens. The sequence goes on from NW_020838017.1 coordinate 2,038,015, forward strand.
CTGCAGTGTTGACATGATTCCCTCACTGAAGTCTGCAGGATCCCTTCTCACCCCCTTCCTCCATGGCCATCTCTTAGTTGAATGCTCTGATCCTTCAGGACTGGTCCCTGTGTAGACTCACCAGCTATCCCTAGAGAAGGATTTCCATTAAAACGTCGACAGGGATGTCCCTTAATACTTGGTTTCTGAGCAGTAGAAAAGATCAGTATATTTTTTTCGGAGGCAAAATGTGAAAATCCAAGCACGATTTCATGTATCTTCCTGCTTCTTATTGCTTTTTTTCAGCCCCATTGGCTCAGGGAGTCCTAAGCTGGCTGTGTTCTTCCTGGCAAATCTGCCTGTTCCCAGCACCCAAGTGCAGTTGAGATACAGGACTGCCTAGATACGTCCACTCTGTTGTATTTTTAATATGATTTTACACAGTCCTTGCATTCTTGTGCCACCAAAGAGTTTTCAAGCTTTTGTAGTACCCCAGGCCTTTAGAAAGTCGCAGAGTTCCCAAGGCTGCAATAAAATGATAGCATCCTCAGTGCCCACCCTTCCTGGATCCCCATTCATGAGAGGCAACCATTTTCATCTCTTTAGGCTCTTTTTTCTGTTATTTACTTCCGTATTTCTAAATAGCATGCCCAGACGGCTATGTTTTGCTTTTTGACTTTTAGAATTTACTTCTTACTATATAAAATGAGGGCTGTTACTTCTTACTACATAAAATGTTTTAGCCTGTTAGAAATCATTTTACTCCCAAGAGAATCATTAAAATTTTTGTTATATCAAATTCATTACAAGCATGTTTTGACTATATGTTTTACTCATTACTGAACCATTTAGAGACCTATGATATTTTCTTTTTTTTGTATTATTTTTTGGTTTTCTTGGAATTAATAGTGTCTCATAGTCTCCCTTCCTCTCCTTCCTTCCCACTCCCTCCCTTCCCTCCTCTCTCCCTCCCTCCTTTCCTTCCTTCCTGTCCTTCATCTCCTCAGGAGTCTTCCAGCCTTTTGCTCTAGTCAGGACTAGCTGCTCTCTAGAACTGCCAGGTAGCTGTCCTCTAGGATTTTTCCGTCACTATACCCATCCCCATATTGTTTCTTTTCTTCAGAGTTCTTCAATTTTATTATCTGCAGAGTGAGAAGGATAATTACTATCCTGGCCTCTCCTGGTTCTCAGGAGCATTAAATGAGTGTATATGTAAGTACATATTAGAACTCTCATGTAGGACTTCCCTGGTGGCACAGTGGTTAAGAATCTGCCTGCCAGTGCAGGGGACACAAGTTTGAGCCCTGGTCCGGGAAGATCCCACATGCCACGGAGCAACTGATAAGCCCGTGTGCCACAACTACTGAGCCTGCGCTCTAGAGCCTGTGCTCCACAACAAAAGAAGCCACCGTAATGAGAAGCCCACGCACTACAATGAAGAGTAGCCCCGGCTTGCCACTACTAGAGAAAGCCTGCACGCATCAACAAAGACCCAGCGCAGCTGAAAAATAAATCAATAAAAAAAAATTTAATTTAGAACTTGCATGTAGTACACACCCCAAAAAGGTAATAACAACTTACTGCTACTGTGTATACTGTTTGTATACTCATTTATTTTTCCATTACATGTCTTAAATGGAAAGTTTCTATGGGACAATATGAGTAGAGTAGGAGCTTACCGTAGAATAAGTTAAGAGTCCTGCACAGTGGTAATGTACTCATACTTATTAGAATTACTATTAATGGTCTACCATACTGCAGACTTTTTTCAAGGGTCAATCAGAGCAGGTACCACTTGAAGGAGAGAAGGGTAGTTCTTTTCAGTGTGACTGAGGTTTGCTGGTTAGCCACTGCTGCCCTCACCTTCCTACACTCTGGCCCTGACAAGACAAGCCCATTTTCTATGAAGGTGGGAACGTTCTGTAATCTGAATGTAAGTTGTATGCTGTCTTTTAGGAGTGTTCTATATTTTATGAACTTCAATCATATTAAAATCAATATCATTTGAAGAAAACTGAATCATGAAAGAGTGAGTGTCTATGTTGGAATGGAGAACTCACTTGTCCAGGGTATTTAGCTAATTAATTAAATGGAAAGGCTGAAAATCAAGTATATTTAGATGTTTCTTTGCCACTAGTGAGGTTTGGAGATGTAGAGGATACACATATACATGTATAAACACATTTTAAACAAATAACCAAATGCCAGCTTGTTTCCCGTTGTTATTATTTCCATTGCAAATGTTTGCTTGGGTGCTTTAAAATCATACTGATGATATCAGAATAATATAAACCCAAGGGGGAGGTGTTTGTTGAAAAGAAACCAGGGTTCTTGACAAAAATAATTGGCATTTGAGGCTCTTCTAGGTTCTCATCATTAGTGGAGCCTCCACAGTAATTTTATAAGCAGCCCCTGTGTTGCCATTAGGAACAGGTGGTGTTTGTCAGCTGAATATCTAAACGTTCTGAATCTCTGGGCACAGGCACACCTCATCACTGCTATACTGTTTCATCTATTCCTTTGCTTGCTTTCTATTCATAATTAATTTTGTATTGAACCCACTGGCTTTGATGACAGTTAAATACTTGTTTTTGACATAATGAGAAGAATACTTCTTCAGTGAATCACACAAGTGGCCTACCTTTTTTAAAAAGGGTTAATCCCTTCCTTACTTTGATTTTTCGTAAACTTAAGTAATGTGAATATTCATTTAGGTTGCATCTACCTAAGGCAAGGGTTTACAACCATTTGATGTTATTTGGAACACACTATCTTCCATCCGGTCCCATTGGCCTCTGCTATGTGACATTACACAAGCATCAACCTCTACCTTATGTTTGCTCCAAAGCAGGTAGTAAAAAATCTGGAACAGAACAAAATAGTCGAGATCACATAACAGACATTTCGAGACAATGGAGTAGCATAGACAGTATGCCTAATTTTATATATTTCTTTAAATTCAGTCCAGCTGAGATTAAGGAGGATTAATTCAATGTATAGAGTAGAAGCTGAAAATGTATTTTATTTTATGATCAGTTTATTGGGAGCTCCTGCCCTTAATGGAACAATGGCTCTTAGTGCAAATACAACTAGGTTATAGGAAACCACAGTTTGAGCCTTTCTAGAGAATGATTCACTGACAATAATATAAATATTAATATTTACAAAATATTGTGTGCTTACTCTGTGTTAGAACAGTGCTAAATACTTCCCTGTGTAATGTATCATTTAATTCTTGAAACAATATACAAGATAAGTACTCTCTCTTGTTTAATGGATGGATATAGTAAACCACAGATAGGTTAAATGACTTGTCCAGATCAGGTTTCAAACACACGAGTGTTCGGTTCTGGTTAAAGACGTTTGCAACCTCTGGACTAAAAACATGAATCTCACAGACTGATCAGAGAAAAAGTTTTCTTTTTACAGAAGTTACTTCTTATATTCCTTTCTACGTGTCACAGTAACAGCTCATTAAATTTAAAAAATTAAGGCCACAATAAAAATACGAAAAGCAGGAAAATGAAAGTAACTGGAGGAAAAAATAAAGTTGTAAACAAGTAAGGGACCCAAATTTGGATAGGGAAAATTTTAATATATCTAAAAGTATAATTCTTTAGCTGCATTGCTGTGGCATACCCATGATAATTTTCATTACCAGTGAAGCTAAAAGAAGAAAGATCAGTAACTGCTTAAGCAGCAGCTAGAGAGGAAAAAAATTTTTTTTTTAGTAGTCAGACTTATAACCAGATTCCAATAATATGTGATTTTATTCATTTAAGTAGGATCATCCAGGGCTCTGAGTATAATGTTCTCTGTGCAACTTGGAAACTGATTCAGTGGTCTTATGTAAACAGTGCATAACTGATATAAAAGATGACAAGTAGAAATCCTAAATTTCTATATTTGGTATCGATTTTCCAAGTAGATGAAAATTAAGGGAAGCAGAGCAGACTGTTCAAATATGAACATGGGCTAGTGGGACATTGCCATTGTACCTACCTTCCTTGATTATCAGTCTGTTGAGAGAACTAAAAGAAGGGCTCTTCAAGAACAGAATTAAGTATTGTGGGGAAACCATATTTGCTCTGAATTTCAAAATCTGTTTTTAAAAGAATAAAATCTTAGAGACCATATTTCATATGGTCATGGGTCTTCAGTGATTATAAGGTTTTTTTTTAATTAAATGATACTTTAGTTTTATAGAATAATTTTTATCTACACTGACTTTAAAGTTTAGATTCAAACAAATTACAACATGTTATCAATACATAAACTAACCATTGACATGTATGGTAAAGTAGAAGGATATTTCCCCTTCATAAAAGATTTTCTCTATGGAACACCCTCTCTGGGGTGGGGAGGAGAACCTCTGACAGGCATTTCATTCGCTTCCTAATGAGTCTCATTGTTTTGAAGGATAACTATTCAGCAGTGTGAACTAGAATGAAATATTCTGGTATCTTTTTTCCAAGGAAAAATATCCACCTGCACTAATGACTGCAAGTTATCAGTAGTGGTGTAAACTATGTTCTCTTTTTGCTGCCAATTAATAGTTTTCTTCTTTTCAGAAAGTGATTTCATGGAGTGCTACTTTGTAAGTCAAAAGAAGAGGGGGAAAGTTTAAGTTAAAAAGTATAAGGTTTAGGGCTTCCCTGGTGGCGCAGTGGTTGAGTCTGCCTGCCGATGCAGGGGACACGGGTTCGTGCCCCAGTCCGGGAGGATCCCACGTGCCACGGAGCGGCTGGGCCCGTGAGCCGTGGCCGCTGAGCCTGCGCGTCCGGAGCCTGTGCTCCATAACAGGAGAGGCCCGCGTACCGCAAAAAAAAAAAAAAAAAAAAGTATAAGGTTTAACAAAGATTATGCTCTGACATGTGAGACTCATTCCATGGTTGGTACGTTACAAGCCTTCCAGAAGGGTACATCTATAACCCTTCTCCCCTCCAGCGGATATGGTTTGGCAGCCCAGATTACCGCCAGCTAGTAAGCTACCTCAGCTCTCCCTTTAGATACGAGGATGGACAGTTCAGAAAGATGAGGAACTGGGTCATGCCATTGTTGAGGGTGGAGGCAGGAGACCAGTAGGAAGGAATGTGGTGCCAAAATGGCTTCTCCAGTTCGTGGATAAAGGGTATTGCACAAGGGGATAAATTATTACTATTTGAGGCTTTAAAGTTCATTTGTAGAATGAAGAAAAAAAAACCTTGAAAAGGATGGAAACCCATATGGTATCAGAGGCAACTGCTAACAGGTTGACTAGGTGATTTTGCAGTCACCCTTACCTTCTGCTTCTGAGTTTCGGGAAGAAAGATGCATGTTAACATTTCATCATCCTCCTAAGATGTGAAGAAAACAATTTCAGCTGTGAATATGTGTTGCTCACACATGCTGTTTTCGAAAGAAAAAAAATGTGTCAATGGAGAAAGATTTTGTGAAATGAAATTCATAGACTTCATGATTGAATAAAGAATATGGGATATTTTAGAACAAGCGGTCTGTGCTTCTGGGTAAACTTTGTGCTTGTTCCATTTGGTTCTTAAAAGAAAAAAAAAGTTATTCCTGGTTGCGCTTCTCAATCGCTGCATCCTACTGGCCAGGCGTCGCATCCTTTGTTTCAGGAGATTGCCATAGATATCAAAAGGTTAACTTTGTAATGGACAACAAATTATGAGTGCATGGTGGTATGTTTATTATCCTAGACAGTCATTGTAAATTTATGTTTTAAGCCAGCATATGAGATTGGAAAATTATTAAAATTAATGTTTTAATTTTTGCTTTCCATAATTTTACACATAATATGTATATCCCCTAGAATGTAATTTGGTATCAGAAATGACTTTTGACTGTCCAAAGACATCTGTTTTCTATATTCCTAAATTTAAATTTTAGAAGTTGACAACGACTTATTAACTTTGAGTTCCGTAGGTTTCCCTGTAACTAAATACAAATTGAAAAGCACAAATCTTTAAGTCTAGACACATGAATACAATGAAGAAAAAAATAATCCAGGTCATGATTTTTGTTATAACTATTTAACAGCAGATGACCAATTGTAACAGATTTATTTTTCCTTTTCAACAGATTTTTAATTTACCTTCACCAAATATTTGCTTCTGAGCTAAAACCTACACAAGATAGGATGCCTATACACCTTAATAAGAAATAAAGCAAACTAAGTATCAGATTTCCTAGACTGCTCTATTAGTTAAAAGTTTCATAAATGACTGCTAAAACATATATACGTTAGGGTGTTGAAGCAGGGATGCTAAACTCAGATGCCTACAGCAGTGAGGCAGTGGGCCAAGTGGATGTAAAGTGTAGCCCCTGGGAGAGGGTAGGGACTCAGGCCAAGTAGATGGTGCACACCATTGTGAAGGTGACCCACTGCTCACCTGAGCCTGTCTTTATAACACGACAGTGCTGACCCTCTGTTGTCAGATGTTCTATGTGTTTAACGGATGCTTAAAATCAAGTTTTTAACATGAGTTTTACTAATGTTTAGATGTTGCTTTATATGTATATATTTATATGCTATAGATGTTTATATGTATTATTTTTTAAATATTGCATAAGCAAACAAAAGATTTACCAGGATCAGATCTATCTGGGTGGCAGGCACTTTGCAATCTGCCTTAAGGAACTCATTTGTGTGTGCACACAGTGTTCTATAAATTGTCTGAGAAGCATTTGTGATTTTTTTTAGTCTATTTGATATATTAGGGAGAAATTTGGTTTTTTCAGGTTATCTTTTTTTTCTTGAAAACCTTGAAAGGTTTAAAATTATTTTTATTTATCCTAACCATGTATAGGAAGAATGTCCTTTATTTTCTTCATAAAGAATAAGTAAAATATCACAACTTTGTACTACTTGGTTATGGTCATATGTAATGTGTATTTTTGTTTTTTTAAGAAATTCCATCTACATCACTCTAGAATGGACTTGGTCATTATTAATCTATTATTAAATCCAGTATTAACATACATCATACACCAAAAGTCAGTGAATAAATGCATGAAAGAGTGCTTACATGGATTTCTTTTCAATGTAGAAAAACACTGCAAGAAAGCCCCCCAAAAATGAACAGTTATTTTGTGCTAGCCACTAGTAATAAAATGATGAGCAAGAAAATCTATGTGTGTAATGGAAAGTACGATAATGGTAGTTATCCGATTTGTAGCATGCCAAGTATCAATAGATAAAATCTGCTTGCTTTAAATGAAGGAACTGAAATTTTCAATGTATTCTTCCTTTTACCCTCAATGTTTCTCAGGGAGAAATTATGTTGATATTGATACTGGAGTGGGACTCAAGTGTAACACTTGAGAAGGGAAACATCTCCCATGACAATGAGTCATTTGGTTGGTTGGTTTCCTCATTGCAGTTTCATGGGACACTGGTGCAGTCACTCTTGGTGTCTGCACATTCTAGTCTAAGGGTTCTTGTATTTTTTACCTCTGTCTGTTAGATGTCTATCTGACTTATGTTTTTGACGGTAGAGATATCTGTTCTCTCTCTAATCCATAGTATTGCCTCAGTGAATTTGACTTGATCTGACTCTATATGTCCAGTTCTCAAGAGGATTCTTTTAAGTATAGTCTACTTATTCAAGTCAAACAAATTTTAGTGCTGTGAGCTCCCACCCAACCTTTTCATATGGATTAACTTTTTTGGAAGAGTCAGGATGGAAATGCTTTTTGGAAGAGTCAGCATAACATTTCCATGTGTAGGTATAATTTGTATTGACATTTAGATTTTTCTTTGAGTTTATAACAACATACAAGTTGGATTTAAGCTTTGAGGTCAGGAAATCACAAGAGAAGAATATAAAAGAGTATTTAATTCATCTACCTTTTATTTTGAAGGATGATAGTTTAAAGAAGGATCAGACTGTATATGATTAACGTTTTCAGACTTGAGTCTGTAGTCCATATTGTTCATATATTCCAGCAATTCAATAAATTAAATGTTAACAATGTCCACATGTAATCGTCAGGATGCAAATGGGGAGCAATTTATTGTATTAGAAAGATTAAAATTGAAATAACTTCAGCCTTCTCACTCTGCTTTGCATCATTTTTCCTGGTATTATTTTACACCGCTTGAACTAGGGAACCATTACCTTGAACAAGCACAACTAGTGTGGTGCCAGTGAAAGCAATTGTATTTATATCTTTCTCCCATTGCTGCTTCATGTCATTTCAGTGGGACTGATCATTTCCCTGCCCCTGAATGAAAATCTACAGTCCAGTGACTTTCTGGTCCTCCTGTCAGATGCACGGACTGAACTCAGTGGTTAGACTGTATACTCCATCTAATGGTCAAAGGTCTAACATGGTTTTAGGGAAGGTCTTTTCTTTATTCTCAGGCTCCCTGAAGATCAGGACCTTTAGTCAAAGGAAGAGAGTGAGAAGGCTTCTCATTGTTGAAGACTTGAGCTCTCTCACAAAACCACATCTGGCTTAGGGGTTCCTTTTCATTGTTCCAGAGCACTCTGTTTGCTTGCCTCTATCTGAGGTAAACTTACCACACTTACCACAAACAACTGTTTCCCTCTTTATCGACAGGACTTAATGTTTTCTGCATCTGTGCTTTCCCAACGCTTTCCATAGTAGGCACATACGCTGGATGGATAAACTCATAACTGGAATGCTCAAAGTTCTTGCAGAGCTTTTAAGAAATTCAGATGCTCTGACTCTACCTGGGAGATGTGAGCCAGCAGATTTTTTAAAGTTTCACAGGGGATCTTGATTTACAACAGAGTTGAAAGCCACTGAGCTTGATGTTTAAGTTTTGGCAAACTTAATAGCGTCAACACAATTTAATTAAGGGAAATTTACACTTTTAACCTAAAAATGAGTTTCAGAATAAGGAATCTTATGAGGTCTTTCTAGTTTTTCCTCATTCTGAATAAAATTATTAAAAGTACCCTCTATCTTTTAAGATTGATAAGTAGGTATTGATTTCCTCTGGGACAGCTATGCCAACTTTCCCAGTTATTCTCTTTTAGTAAGTTTTATGCAAATGGTCAAAGTTTAAATGTATCTTTGACCTCAATATATCTTTATTTTTTAAGAACAAAGAAAGCAAAAGTTATATAAATGTATTATGATAGTAAAACATTGAAACATCAGGGCACCATGATGCAAGTTGTTTCCCCTTCGCATATTGACATGTAGATCTAGTGGCTGTTTGATAACTTCATGTAATCTCTTACAAGTTATTCTACTTAAAAAAAAAATCATGTTTTTAATGGTGAGAAAAGGCAAAAGAGTCTACTGGAAATGAGTAAAACCTCTAAGATAGATGGCGTGTAGGTAGAGTTAGTTTTTTATTTTTTTAAAGGAAATGGATAATACAACATTCCAATTTACTGATTTTTTTAGACTACACCAAATTTCTTTAATAATTCAGCAGATATTTATTGTGAATCTATAAGGCACATTCGGTTGTCATGAAATGGCAAGATTATGCTGTATGTTTAGCATGCTTGTTAAAACGAATTCTTCCTGATTTTATTACTTTTTGATTTTCAGGTTTAGTAAGCAGTTACCTTGGAAACATGGTGTCTATTAGTGATAACTAGAATATGCTTTTCATTTTCTGACTGCCTTGTATGAAATGCCACAATGTTTTAAGTTCTTTATTTGGGGTCCTTGACCTTTTCATTAGAGTAGAATAACTTGGGCGGGGGATAAATTTGCATTGAGTTATATAAACTTAACTATCTTTTTGCTAATAAGTACTTATCATTTAATTACACTTAAATATTAAACTATCCTTTAAGACTGTAGTCCCCAACCTTTTTGGCACCAGGGACCGCTTTCGTGGAAGACAGTTTTTCCACGGACCAGGCGGTGGAGTGTTGGTTTCTGGATGATTCAAATGCATTATATTTATTGTGTACTTTATTCCTGTTATTATTACATTAGCTCCATCTCAGATAATCAGGCATTAGATCCGGAGGTTGGGGACTTCTGCTTTAAGATACCCTGTAAATAATGTCAGTTTTAAAAATTGCATTGATGCATTACTTTTATATGTTTTAAATATGTGACTTTCTATTTATAAAAGTTTCTTTGCTCTCCAGAGATTGAGCTGTCGTTCTTGATTTGACCTCCAGAACGTAGTTTAGGAAATATTAAGTGTTCTTAACTTTTTATTGAGAAATTCCAACATCAGTGTGAGACTTACCCTGTGGAATGCTTCACCTCTAATATATTCTTTATCTCTCCATTTCTCTATATTAGGCTAGTTTTACAGTCTCTAGTTTTCATTGCCAAACCACATCGTACTGATGCCAGATTTTTTTTTTTATTGGACTAACGAATATGTTTAATTTTTTTTAACATGTGAAGAATTCAGCTTATAATTTATATTACACCATGGAATGTGCAAAATACAATAATTTTAACATGTGTACAGGTAATTATGCTCTGTAGATGACATGTCACCATTGCTAAATTATAACACAGATAACATTACAGAAAAGTGAAGGCCATGTTGACACCTTAGCCAAGAGATCATAAATGAGGCAAGAAACAGCTTACCAATTATGGCCAAAAAAAGGGGAGTTTATCTTCCTTTTATATTTTACAAAATGTTTTAATGCAAAAATAAGCAGTGGTCTCAATAATACTACCATAAGGAAGCTTTCTGATTACAATTTTTAGACATAGACTACGTTTTTTCTGTTGCAGACTTCAACAACAACAAAGTTGTGTTAGACCCTGTAAATCCTGAGGAAATGACTTGCCCAGTGCATGTATTTGGAGATTTTCTGGGAAGTCAGTAAACAGTCTTCTGTTTTATTTTCTTTTTTCTATTTTACTTATTTTCTTCGGAACAAGCGTTAGAAAAATATGGATTGTGGTTGTACTGTGTTGAGCTCCACTTTTTTATTTTTAAAAGACAGTCTCATGCCATTGAGAAGGTTAAGTTTTTATAATGATAATGACTTGTTAAATGGGAATAATACCCATTTAACACAGGAAAGCTGTGATCTTACAGAGCAAGTCATTGGAGAGATCATTTTGCAGTTGAGAAAATGTGTGATCAGAGAGGATGAGCCTTAAGTTCAAATATTCTGGGTGCCAGTTCTGTTTGATCTTGGCCAAGTTTCGTAACTTTTGTTTGATCCTTTGTTTTCTTATCTGTAAAATGGACGTAATAATACCAATCCCAAAGGGCTGTAGCTAGGACAAAATGAACTAAAGCCTGTTAGTGTCACCTGCATGGTGCCTGTATCTAAGGAATTTTGGGGGAATTAATTGAAATTCCCAAGAAACTGTCTTTCTCATTCTTTTCTTGGTCTTTTTAGGACATTCATTAAAAAATATGAACAGCAGGTGCGCAATGTTGATCCTCATATTTTTGCCTTTAAAAGAAAATCATATGCAATTAGGAAGTTAAAATTCTCATGATGAAGATAACTTGTTTATGCAACACTTTTGACTGGAATAGAAACTCTACCACACATGCTCAAAGACCACCTGGATTCCATTTATCCAAAGGTATCCATTAATCAGTTACCCTGCATCTAGCACAGCACTGTGGAGGAGGATGAAGAGTGGGGATGAGGGAAGATACAGTATCAGATTACAGTTTTTGAGCAGCATTTGGGAAAGCCAAGCCAAGTAAGTGAAACAATACAAATAACAATCGTGCAATGTATATTTGGGTGGGATTTTGTTATGAAACCATGTTACTAAAATTTAGAGTCAGAAACTATTATGAGGTAGGATTAAATTAGGAAATTTGTAAAAAGCTTCGATCAGAGTGACTGGTACAGAATAGAAGCCCAATAAGTAGTAGGTTTAAATGTACTTATAGGGCTTCCCTGGTGGCGCAGTGGTTGAGAGTCCGCCTGCCGATGCAGGGGACGCGGGTTCGTGCCCCGGTCCGCGAAGATCCCACATGCCGCGGAGCGACTGGGCCCGTGAGCCATGGCCGCTGAGCCTGCGCGTCCGGAGCCTGTGCTCCGCAACGGGAGAGGCCGCAATGGTGAGAGGCCTGCGTATCGCAAAAAAAAAAAAAAAAAAAAATATACTTATATATGTCATTATCATATTTTTCCCAAGAAATAGAAAAACATTCAAGAAAAAAGCCGTAAAACTGCAGTCCGAATGCTTCTTCCTTTGTGATGCCATCTTGAATATCCAGAGAGTATTAATCTGTTTCTCCACTGTGCTTCCATAAATTCTAGTCATACCGATATTAGTACTCCTTACACATAACGTGGCAGTTAGTGGTGTATCCTCCTGGGTAGACCAGGCATCCTCAGGGGAGCTGGTAAGAACTTATGCAGCCATATAGTCCCTGCCCCTAACACAAAACCTGGAACAGAAGAATTTGTTAATATTCGTTGCATTAAATAATGGGTTTTTGAGCTGGGCATGGAAAGAAATGTTAGATTTGCATTCATGGCAGGACATGAAGGTGCAGGGTGGTAAGGTCACTCCAGGAATGAGAACAATCTTTCAAGATGTGGAGATTGAAATGAACATCTCATTTTGTTCATTCATTCAACAAATAGCTATTAAGCAGCTATTTTGTGCCAAACACTTGAATGAAAGCAGATATAGCCTCTCCCTCTGGAACTTACGAACTAGTGGGAGAGATCAGCATTAATCAAACAGTTGTAAGAGTAAGTACGCATTTATAACTGTGATAAATTCCACACAGGAGAGGTACATGGAGCTCTAAGGCAGCACCTGACCTGGTCAGAGAGGACAGAGTGTATGTGCAGTTGGGTGATGAGAGAAGGGGGAGGATTCCTAACAAAAGGAGCAGCATTGCAGGCACCACTTGACGGCCTAAGAGAAGGCTGTGGGGTCAGCACAAGGGGATCTATGGACAGGGTCGTGGGTATCAGCCTGAAGAAGGCACTGGGGCCGGAGCAGATAGGGCCTTGGAGGCCGCATTAAGGAGTATTGACTTTCTTATGAGTCAAACTTATCAGAACAGTCCAAACCACTGAAAGACCTTGAATCTCTTTTTTGAAATTTATTCAAGTATAGCTGATTTACAATGTTGTGTTAATTTCTGCTCTACAGCAGTGATTCGGTTATATACATATATACACATGTATATACATTCGTTTTCATACTCTTTTCCGTTATGGTTTATCACAGGATATTGAGTATAGTTCCCTGTGCTATACAGTCTACAGTAGGACCTTGTTGTTCATCCATTCTACATATAATAGTTTGCATCTGCTAACTCCAAACTCCCAATCCACCCCTCTTTGTTGGCAACCACAAGTCTGTTCTCTGTGGAAAGACCCTAAATCTTAAATGAGCGGTGACAGGGTGGCAGAAAACACCAGACGTTCATTTTGGCATTTTGAAAAGCAGACTCTGGCTGCAGCAGGGGTGATGCAGTGGAGCAGGGCCAGAGTGGATTCTGGTTGAGGTTTCCAAGGGGCTAGTGCAGTCCTTGGAAGCATAGACACCAGTGCTGGTGATGGAGACAGAGCAGTTGGATACCGGGACAAAGAAGAATTAATAACTTCACTACAAGTGAATTAGGAGTACTAAGAATCAAGGTTAAATAGCTAATATGGGCACCAAATGACACAGCCTTAGGCCCAATAGGTGAAACCCAATGCAAATGCTTTTTCACATTTCTGCCTTTACCCACGTTTCCCCCTTAATTCATTCACTCAGTCGTTTATTCAGTGAATCATTTACTTATTTATTCATTCTCTCAAATATTTGTTGAGTGCCTACTATGTGTCAAACACAATGCCAGGTTCCCTGGCTGACTTTAATTTCCCTTTCCTCTGTCTCTCAATTTATTATAATATTTCTCACCAGAGTGCAGCTCAAAGCCTCATCTTCCAAGAGCACTTCGTGGATCTCCCCAGTTAGAAATAGCAGCCTTAGGACAGGAATAAAGACGCAGACATAGGGAATGGACTTGAGGACACGGGGAGGGGGAAGAGTAAGCTGGGACGAAGTGAGTGAATGGCATGGACTTATATATACTACCAAATGTAAAATAGCTAGTGAGAAGCAGCCACATAGCACAGGGAGATCAGCTCGGTGCTTTGTGACCACCTAGAGGGGTGGGAGGGGAGACGCGAGAGGGAGGAGATATGGGGTATATGCGTACGTATAGCTGATTCACTTTGTTATAAAGCAGAAACTAACACGCCATTGGAAAGCAATTATACTCCAATAAAGATGTTAAAAAAAAAAAAAAGAAAGAAATAGCTGCCCTCACTTGTCTTCCCTCGCGAAGAAACAGCCCGGGTCTCAAGCATTAAGTCATTCCACTTTACCTGTAAACCTTGGTCAAAGAGCTTCTTTTTCACGTTTGGCTTCTTCCACTGGAACAGAGACCCACAAAATATAGGCATATGTTAAATGATTATTCAAATGAGTCAAATGAAAGAAAACAAAGGTGGGAAGTTTTTCACGGGGCAAAATTAAATTTTCTCCAAATGATGATCAGATTCCCATGATGCTTCTAGCTTTATGTACTATTTTTATTATTTTTCCTGTACAATCTTGAGATACTCTATTCCTTGTAATTGTGTTCTTTCAGAAATCTCTGATGTGTCTTTCAGTGGCATGCTGGAGCCAGCTCAGGAGAGCCAGATGTGCCCATCTTTTTCTAGCTCCTTCTTCAGTGATGTTGCTTTGGTAGCTTGAAATTGACAATGATGGCAGTGTTTTCACCATGGAAATTGGCACATGCTATAAATCAGAGATGTGGCTTTTTTTCTCAGAAAGCTGGTTGTTAATTATCTTCTAGCACAGCATTGCTATGAATTCAAAATACAAAACAAAATTAAGTTTGGTGAATTAAATTAGTTCTCAAACAGATGTGTGTGTGTGCACCGCGCGTGTGTGTGCATCGCGTATGTGTGTGTGCACGTGCAAATTGAAGTGACCTGAAGCTATTTGTAAGACCTGTGGAAAAAGTGAAATTCTATTCTAATCTTCATTTTGTACTTCACTCACTCAATCACTCATTCAACCAATGCACTTAACTGGTGAATGTAGCAGACGATTGTCTCTTTCCTCAAATTGATTATAACTAGTTGGTGAGAGACAGCAGGAATTCCTTCTCAATATAATGAAGATGGATTCTAAACTAAAGGAGAGGCCATGCAGATGAAGAGGAGGAAATAGATTTAAGAACTATATAGGAGACAAAACCAAGAGCACTTGATAAACCAGTAAGAGAGTGAGGAACAGAAGATAATTGCCAATTTCCTAGATGGTGCAGGTGGTGGATGGTTGTTTTTCTCTAAAATGAGAATGCAGGCAGAGATATGGATTGAAGAGACATGTGGGTTGAAGGGAAGGCAGAGGTGGGTGAAAGAGATGAGTTTAATTAGGGGCATGTTAACTTGATGTTATTTTAGAATACTTAGGCGGTGCTTTGAAATATATATGTATTTGGAAATTGGAAAGAGATTGGGTTCTAGTGAATTAAAGTAATTACCATGTAGTGGTAATTAAAGCTGAGTGAGACTATGATGGAGTGTTAGTCAGGATCCCAGCAGGAAACAGATGTCATTCTCAAATGGGTAATGAAGGAGAATTTGATGAGAAGACTATTCATAAAGGTTATGGGAAGGATTAAGGAAACCAGCTGAGTTGGTGAAACACTGGGATTAGCAATAGCAGAGAGCTATTACCACTCAGGCCTGAGGGACCAAAGGGAAGAAGATGGACAAGTGGAAGCTGAATCTGTAGAAGTGGCTGCAGGAGAGAGTTGCCCAGTAGTATCTATAGCCTTCAGTACAGGAATGTAGCCACTGCCAGAACTTGGCCCAGCAAGAGAAGAGGTTGGGGGATACATCTGATGTCCTCCCTCTCTGCCCACCCTCTGCCCTTTGCCCTCTGCCTCCCATTAGCCAAATCCATAATAAAACCAAAGGGCAAGGAAACACCTTGAGGCTCCATAGAGGTCATCTTCCTTGGGTGCAGAGCAGGGTAGAGAAAGGTGGAGAGTATGATAGTGGATTTAGAATGGCAAGTGGAAAATAACCAATGAGATGATGTAGAGACTGAGCCAGGACAGAACCTTAAGAAGCACCAACACTGAAGAGACAGGTAGAAGGAGCCTGAGAAACGGCATCCAGAAAGACTAGATGCAAACCAGGAGTGGGTAGTTTTGCTGAAAGGAAGAGTGGTCTAAGAAAGAGGAAACAATTGTCACATGCAAGGGAACAATCTAATAACAGAAGTCCAAAGAATGCCCATAAAATTAGCCATTTAGGGTCCTTGGTGACTATTTTTACTTCACATTGTGATTTTCAGACAAAGTTATGAAATTGGTGGTAGGCACAAAAACAGATTTTTAAAATCCAATGTCAGTGTTCTTGAGTCAAATGTGAAGAGAGAGGTAGAAAGTGTGCCACCCTCAAAGGTGGACCCCTCCTCCCCCCACAGTATCTCCTGTTCCATGTGTGCTCCTGTGTCTGCAAGCACACATTGTGAAAGGTACCTGAGGGGAGATGGGGAAGTATCACCTTGAGTCCACCATGACATTATCCAGGAAAGGAAGACAGTGGTAACTGCCAGCAACAATAAAGGAGTAGGCCACTCCTTTCTGAAGTCTCTTGGAATCTGACAGTAGCAGACACATGTGCAAGAGTTCAGTATTTTCCATTTTAAAACTGGTGGTGAAGTTATAGTTGAAAACTTCCCTAATATGGGAAAGGAAAGAGTCAGTGAAGTCCAGGAGGCGCAGAGTCCCATGCAGGATAAATCCAAGGAGAAACACACGAAGACACATATTAATCAAACTATCACAAATTATATACAAAGAAAAAATATTAAAAGCAGCAAGGGAAAAACAACAAATAACATATGAGGGAATCTTCATAAGGTTAACAGCTGATCTTTCAGCAGAAACTCTGCAAGCCAGAAGGGAGTGGCAGGACATATTTAAAGTGATGAAGGGGAAAAACCTACAACCAAGATTACTCTACCCAGCAAAGATCTCATTCATATTTGATTGAAAAATTAAAAGCTTAACAGACAAGCAAAAGCTAAGAGAATTCAGCACCACCAATCCAGCTTTAAAACAAATGCTAAAGGAACTTCTCTAGGCAGGAAACACAAGAGAAGGAAAAGACCTACAATAACAAACCCAAAACAATTAAGAAAATGGTAATAGAAACATACATATTGATAACTACCTTAAATGTAAATGGACTCAGTGCTCCAACCAAAAGACATAGACTGGCTGAATGGATACAAAAACAAGACCCATATATATGCTGTCTACAAGAGACCCACTTCAGACCTAGGGACACATACAGACTGAAAGTGAGGGGATGGAAATAGATATTCCATGCAAATGGAAATCAAAAGAAAGCTGGAGTAGCAATTCTCATATCAAACAAAATAGACTTTAAAATAAAGGCTATTACAAGAGACAAAGAAGGACACTACATAATGATCAAGGGATCAACCCAAGAAGAAGATATAACAATTGTAAATATTTATGCACCCAACATAGGAGCACCTCAATACATAAGGCAAATGCTAACAGCCATACAAGGGGAAATCAACAGTAACACAATCATAGTAGGGGACTTTAACACCCCACTTTCACCCATGGACAGATCATCCAAAATGAAAATAATAAGGAAACACAAGCTTTAAATGATACATTAAACAAGATGGACTTAATTGATATTTATAGTACATTCCATCCAAAAACAACAGAATTCACCTTCTTTTTAAGTGCTCATGGAACATTCTCCAGGAGAGACCATATCTTGGGTGACAAATTAAGCCTTGGTAAATTTAAGAAAACTGAAGTCATATCAAGCATGTTTTCTGACCCCAACGCTATGAGACTAGATATCAATTACAGGAAAAAATCTGGAAAAACTACAGACACATGGAGGCTAAATAATACACTACTAAGTAACCAAGAGATCACTGAAGAAATCAAAGAGGAAATCAAAAAATACCTAGAAACAAATGACAATGAAAACACGACCAGCCAAAACCTATGGGATGCAGCGATTCTAAGAGGGAAGTTTATAGCAATACAATCCTACCTCAAGAAACATCTCAAATAAACAACCTAACCTTACATGTACAGCAGTTAGAGAAAGAAGAAGGAAAAAACCCCCAAAATTAGCAGAAGGAAAGAAATCATAAAATCAGATCAGAAATAAATGAAAAAGAAATGAAGGAAACAATAGCAAAGATCAATAAAACTAAAAGCTGGTTCTTTGAGAAGCTAAACAAAATGGATAAACCATTAGCCAGACTCATCAAGAAAAAAAGGGAGAAGACTCAAATCAATAGAATTAGAAATGAAAAAGGAGAAGTAACAACTGACACTGCAGAAATACAAAGGATCATGAGAGATTACTACAAGCAACCCTATGCCGATAACATGGACAACCTGGAAGAAATGGACACATTCTTATAAAAGCACAACGTTCCAAGACTGAACCAGAAAGAAATAGAAAATATAAACAGACCAATCACAAGCACTGAAATTGAGAGCGTGATTAGAAAGCTTCCAACAAACGAAAGCCCAGGGCCAGATGGCTGCATAGGCGAATTCTATCAAACATTTAGAGAAGAGCTAACACCTATCCTTCTCAAACTCTTCCAAAATATAGCAGAGGGAGGAACACTCCCCAACTCATTCTACGAGGCCACCATCACCCTGATACCAAAACCAGACAAAGATGTCACAAAGAAAGAAAACTATAGGCCAATATCACTGATGAACATATGTGCAAAAATCCTCAACAAAATACTAGCAAACAGAATCCAACAGCACAGTAGAAGGATCATACACCAAGATGAAGTGGGGTTTATCCCAGGATTGCAAGGATTCTTCAATATATGCAAATCAATCAATGTGATACACCATATTAACAACTTGAAAGAGAAAAACCATATGATCATTTCAGTAGATGCAGGAAAAGCTTTTGACAAAATTCAACACCATTTATGATTAAAAAAACCCTCCAGAAAGTAGGCATAGAGGGAACTTACCTCAACATAATAAAGGCCATATATGACAAACCCACAGCCAACATTGTTCTCAGTTGTGAAAAACTGAAACCATTTCCTCTAAGATCAGGACGAAGACAAGGTTGTCCACTCTCACCACTACTATTCAACATAGTTTTGGAATTTTTACCCACAGCAATCAGAGAAGAAAAAGAAATAAAAGGAATCAAAATCGGAAAAGAAGAAGTAAAGCTGCCACTGTTTTAAGCTGTCACTGTTTGCAGATGATATGATACTATACATAGCGAATCCTAAAGATGCTACCAAAAAGCTACTAGACCTAATCAATGAATTTGGTAAAGTAGCAGGGTACAAAATTAATGCACAGAAATCTCTTGCATTCCTATACACTAATGGGGAAAAATATGACAGAGAAATTAAGGAAACACTCCCATTTACCACTGCAATAAAAAGAATAAAATACCTTGGAATAAACTTACCTAAGGAGACAAAAGACCTGTATGCAGAAAACTATAGACACTGATGAAAGAAATTAAAGATGATACAAACAGATGGAGAGATATACTATGCTCTTGGAATGGAAGAATCAGCATTTTGAAAATGACTCTATTACCCAAAGCAATCTACAAATCCAATGCAATCCCTATCAAACTATCAATGGCGTTTTTCACAGAACTAGAACAAAAAGTTGCACAATTTGTATGGAAACACAAAAGACCCCAAATAGCCAAAACAATCTTGAGAAAGAAAAATGGAGCTAGAAGAATCAGACTCCCTGACTTCAGACTATACTACAAAGCTACAGGCATCAAGACAATATGGTACTGGCACAGAAACAGAAGTATAGATCAATGGAACAGTATAGAAAGCCCAGAGATAAACCCACACACATATGGTCACCTTAGTTTTGATAAAGGAGGCAAGAATATACAATGGAGATAAGACCGCCTCTTCAATAAGTGGTGCTGGGAAAGCTGAACAGCTACCTGTAAAAGAATGAAATTAGAACACTCCCTAACACCATACACACAGAAAAACTCAGAATGGATTAAAGACTTAAATGTAAGGCCAGACTCTATAAAACTCTTAGAAGACAACATAGGCAGAACACTCTATGACATAAATCAGAGCAAGATCCTTTTTGACCCACCTCCTAAAGAAATGGAAATAAAAACAAAAAGAAAGAAATGGGACCTAATGAAACTTCAAAGCTTTTGCACAGCAAAGGAAACCATGAAGATGAAAAAACAACCCTCAGAATGGGAGAAAATATTTGCAAATGAAGCAACTGACAAAGGATTAATCTCCAAAATTTACAAGCAGCTCATGCTGCTCAATATCAGAAAAACAACCCAATCCAAAAATGGGCAGAAGACCTAAAGAGACATTTCTCCAAAGAAGATATACAGATTGCCAACAAACACATGAAAGAATGCTCAACATCACTAATCATCAGAGAAATGCAAATCAAAACTACAATGAGGTATCACCTCACACCAGTCAGAATGGCCATCATCAAAACATCTACAAACAATAAATGCTGGAGAGGGTGTGGAGAAAAGGGAACCCTCTTGCACTGTTGGTGGGAGTGTAAATTGATACAGCCACTGTGGAGAACAGTATGGAGGTTCCTTAAAAAACTAAAAATAGAACTACTATACGACCCAGCAATCCCTCTACTGGGCATATACCCTGAGAAAACCATAATTCAAAAAGAGTCATGTACCAAAATGTTCATTGCAGCTCTATTTAGAATAGCCCGGACATAGAAGCAATGTAAGTGTCCATCGACAGATGACTGGATAAAGAAGATGTGGTGCATATTCCATAAAAAGAAACGAAATTGAGTTATTTGTAGTGAGATGGATGGACGTAGATTCTGTCGTACAGAGTGAAGTATGTCAGAAAGAGAAAAACAAATACTCTATGCTAACACATATATATGGAATCTAAGAAAAAGAAATTGGTTCTGAAGAACCTAGGGGCAGGACAGCAATAAAGATGCAGACGTAGAGAATGGACTTGAGGACATGGGGAGGGGTAAGGGTAAGCTGGGACGAAATGAGAGAGTGGCATGGACATATATACACTACCAAATGTAAAATAGCTAGCTAGTGAGAAGCAGCAGCATAGCACAGGGAGATCAGCTTGGTGCTCTGTGACCACCTAGAAGGGTGGAATAGGGAGGGTGGGAGGGAGATGCAAGAGGGGGGACATACGGGGATATATGTATATGTATAGCTGATTCACTTTGTTATGAAGCAGAAACTTAACCATTGTAAAGCAATTATACTCCAATAAAGATGTTTAAAAAAAAAAACAACTGGTGGTGAATTATTTGACATAAATGTTTAATAGTACTAGGCTTGGTCTCCTACAGTTTGAGTAGGTAGTTCAGAATGCAAAGTATGACCTGGTTGTGAATTGGACAAGGAATCCCAAATCATTGCATGGGATAGTTTAGAGGAAAAAGATAAAAGACTTTGTATTTAGTAGGCAATGTCAGGAGACTAGCATTTTGAATTATGAGTGAAATGCATATAGGGAAGGGAATAGTATATAGAAAACATTCCCTGAATGTTTGTTAAGTAAAACAAAATAAAACTTAGTTGCAGAAACATTTAGTCATGAAAATACTTGATAGGAGAATTGTTCTCTTCTTAAACTGTTGGTCATCTCACCAAAGGATCCGCAAAAGTAACATTTGCCCTGTATGTTTCTAGTTGATTTTTTCCATTACAAAATATAACTTCATTAGCAAACCAACTACACCAAAAATTTTAATAGGCAAACGTAGCCATCCCTTTGATAAATTCCTTTCAAGGTCGTTATTCTCTCTGCCCTCTTTTTCTACATATTATATATACAGTTATGTGTAGTTTTCCTTACTAGCTTTATATGATGGGCATTCTATTACTTTATAGCCATCACTTTTAGTGGCTGAATAATAGTCTGTCCAGAAGATGCAAGATGGTCTTCTTAGCTTTCTCCATGTTACTGGGAGTTTGTGTTTTTTCATGTTTTTCCCTATTATCAATATACTTGTGATGAGGACTTTGTACCCAGAATTTTTCCCCTTGAGTATTTGGTTGTTTCCTTAGGAAATCTTTTGGAATTCCTGAAATCAATTTACTAGGGTCAAAAACATTGGTAGGGATCTTGATGCAATTTACAGCTAGTTGATATTACTGTTGCTTAAGCTCGCCTTTGAATAAATACAGTTTTACTTGCTTCAGCCCTTTGCATATCTAACAAGTCCCTCAACCAGGTAAACCTGGTGGTTTTTAATCTTTAGGCCTGTAGAATGCAAATGGTAGTAGCTCTGGGTAAGAGGGAAATTAACAAACAGACTTAAAATCCATTATCCCTGAGTACGAAGTTAAAGATTAAGTCTGAATACATGATTCTTAAGTCATTATCTGTGATTTATTTCCATCTAATAATTATTTGCTGTAACACTTCAAACTAGATCAAAAAGGCTAGCTGTGATCTCCGTAGTCATACCCACTGTAACATATGCTATAAAACCGTGATGTAACTGTTATTAACCAGTACTTGTTTAATGGGTTTAACTCTTGCCCCAGCAAACACCGCAGAGCTCAAGCATGTGGCACATATTTTCTGTGCTTTGCTCTCTTACACTTCTGAGAATGTGCTGATTTTTCATATCTGGTGTTTTTAGTTGGCTAGTCTGATTGCATTTTTCTTCTCTTTGCATTTAATTATTTTTTCCCTTCTGTCAGTATTTTCTGCCCGTCTTTATTATCATGAGTTTTTCTCACCATCTCACGGTAATTCTTTTGCATTTTCCAAAACTACCTACACAAGGATTCTGCCATCTTTATACTTCTTAAACATATTAAACATGTGATTACAGTTAAATAAAATACATGTTCAGATCATAAAAAAACATTTGATTGAGTAAATAAATGCACAGACAGTCCTTTAAATATTTTTGCACTGTGCAATAATAGGTGAAATCTGTAATTTTACACATTTTTTGAATTTTCACTTCTGATCCCAAGTTAAGTCAGTAAATGCCCCAAATGCATAGAGTTTCATAAACTCTCACAAGCTACCACCATGCATCTGTCTAAGATAGGCTCAACATTGATAAGTTAATAGGTTAATTTTCATGTAACCACTGGATACTTTTTCATTCATTGGCCAAAGTGATCAGAAGAAAACCATGTTCAGCTGGATTTTGGGAAAATATTGACACAGATAAACTGGTGGACTCACTATTTTTTCTTGAGATTATTTTTAGAGCAGTTGTAGGTTAACAGAAAAGTTGCAGAGAAGATACAGAGATTTCCCATATACCCACTGTACCTGAACATGCATAGCACTTCCCATTACTGTCAGTATCCCCCACCAGAGCGGTACATGTGTTGCAATTGATGAACTTAACACTGACACATCACAATCACCCAAAGTCTGTACTTTACATTATAGTTCACTCTTGGCGTTTATTGTATATTCTGTCGATTTGGACAAATGTAAAATGACATGTGTGCATCAGTATAGTATCATACAGAATATTTTCACTACCCTAAAAATCCTCTAGGCTCTGCCTATTTCACCCCTTCCTATCCCCCCTACTCCTAGCAACCACTGATCTTTTAGCTGTCTCTATAGTTTTGCCTTTTCCAGAATGTCATACAGGTGGAATCATACAGTATGTAGCCCCTTCTGATTGGCTTCTTTCCTTTAGTAATGTGCATTTTAAGTTTCTTCCATGTATTTTTATGACTCGATAGCTCACTTCTCTTTAGAGCTGAATAATACTCCATTGTCTGGATGTACCACAGTTTATTGATCCATTCACTTACTGAAGAATATCTTGGGGCTTCCCTGATGGCACAGTGGTTAAGGATCCGCCTGCCGGGCTTCCTTAGTGGCACAGTGGTTGAGCGTCCGCCTGCCGATGGAGGGGACATGGGTTCGTGCCCCGGTCTGGGAAAATCCCACATGCCGCGGAGCGGCTGGGCCCGTGAGCCATGGCCGCTGAGCCTGCGCATCTGGAGCCTGTGCTCCGCAACGCGAGAGGCCACAACAGTGAGAGGCCCGCATACCGCAAAAAAGAAAAGAAAAAAAAAAAAGAATCCGCCTGCCAATGCAGGGGACACGGGTTCGAGTCCTGGTCTGGGAAGATCCCACATGCTGCGGAGCAACTAAGCCCGTGTGCCACAACTACTGAGCCTGCGCTCTAGAGACCATGAGCCACAACTACTGAAGCCCACACACCTAGAGCCCATGCTCTGCAACAAGAGAAGCCACCGCGATGAGAAGCCTGCGCACCGCAACGAAGAGTAGCCCCCGCGCGCCGCAACTAGAGAAAGCCCGCGTGCAGCAACGAAGACCCAACACAGCCAAAAATAAATAAATAAAATAAATAAGTTTATTTTATTAAAAAAGAATGTCTTGGTTGCTTCCGAGTTTTGGCAATTATGAATAAAGCTGATATAAACATCCATGTGCAGGTTTTTGTGTGGACATAAGTTTTCAGCTCCTTTGGGTAAATACCAAAGAGCATGACTGCTGGATTGTAGGGTAGCGTATGCTCAGTTTCTTGAGAAACTGCCGAACCGTTTTCCAAAGTAGCTGTACCATTTTGCATTCCCACCAGCAATGAATGAGAGTTCGTCTTGTTCCGCACCTTCACCAGGATTTGGTATTGTCAGCGTTTCAGATTTTGGCCATTCTAATGGGTATGGTGATATTTCGCTTGTTTTAGTTTGCATTTCCCTGATGACATATGATCTGCGGGGAAGACTGAATTTTAGAAAAACACTTTCCATACCTAAAAATAAGTTTTTTTTACCTTCCAGATACAAATATGTGTGTATATACGTATATCTTCAAATATCTAAGTAAGGATATCTTAGTTACTTTTAATATTCAGTGAATAATAGAAAAGCATTTTCAACATACCGAAAATCATAACATCTGTTCCTCTTGGTGGACATCGGAGTTCCTTTTAAACGAGTCTCTGCTTCTGATCCATACATTACAGTACTGAGCCAAAGTTTTCACCGTGAATGATAGAATAAGACTTTCATAACCCTTACATATTGAAAAGTCTAATGATATTAACTCATTTATTCACTTGTTCATGAAATATTTATAGGTACCTACTATGCTTATAAAATGCTCTGGGGTACAATAGGAGTAAAATTAATTTACATAATAAATCTATGCAACCTAGCTTATTTACCCCCTAAGATAAATTTATAGGTTCATAAGGGTCACGTAACAGGTTTTTGTTCAGTCAGTCCTCCACAGATGATCGAGTCTGCCTCATTGATTTTCATTTCCAGGAAAAGGATTTTTAAAGCCTATAAAGTAGTAATTAAATTGCCTGAGGATAAAACTAGGCATGCCAAATAATGAAATTAACAAGGTTCAGTGGCTCTACAAGACACAATAGCCTCTTTAGGAACAAGGAAATAAAGAGTATCACTAAAAGGTACTGTGTGTGGACTTAGGTTGGAGCAAAAATAAACTTGGAGTTCAAGGTCAGGCCCTGCTTTTCAAAGTGAAAGACTTATTACTGTCGGTTAGTGTGAAGTTCCCTGAGGTTGCTTGCCTTTCCCATGCGCTGTAATTGAAAGTCAAGGATAGCATCAGTTACCACTTGAGTGTATAATGATTCATTTCCTTCTTTAGTGCTTATTAAGTACTATGAGAGATACAAAGAGATAGTGTTTTGTGCCCTTTGAAGAAATTAAGCTAACAAGGACCTTTTTCCTACCTTGTGGGATTTTGAACTGCTGTTTAACTAACTAAACTTCTGGGCCATGATCCTAAACTACTTTCATTTCCATTTTACTGTATCCAGATACTTTTTCCCAAGGGTCAGGGATTCTTCTGCTGAGAGTACATCTCCAGGAGTGCTAGAAGCTGTAACTGTTTATGAACTGTGAGTTAATAAACACTCAGCAAGCCCCTGCCCTGGGGGGAGAGTGGGGACCATGGCTCCCCTTGGTCCTCACTCAACCCAACACAAACTTTTTGTAACCATCTCTCTCATCCTCAAAGAATGTGGATTTGAAGGGGACTAAGATGATTTATGGATGCTGTCAAGAGGGTCTAGAGGGGGAAGGGGAAAAAGACAAGTGAGAAGTTCAAATTCAAAATCCCATCTGGAGGTGGTCTGTTAGGTGATGACCTACTCAGTCATTCCATAAGCAGTTTTGTTATCTTCTGGGAAAATTCTGGGAACATCTTGTTATTGGTTGATAACTTCTCAGGGGCATTCAATCAGCCGGTCTGTGCTTCAGTGATTTGACGTGATAGATGTGAAAATGCATTCATCTTCTATATTTATAATGAAATACATGAATCCTCTTCTTTAGTCATCTAGGTTTCATTTGCGTTTAATCTTACCTAATTAGCTGCCGCTGTACTGCGGCTGTTTGCTACAAGGAGAGTTACTGGGGAAAATGCTCTGCATGTAGATTGTAAGCAGAGCTGCTTTTGCAAAGGTGAACTAATTTTGGCCTATCCTGACCCCATGGTATGCCATTTATAAGTACTATGCTAGGATATCTACTTTGTTTACTTTGAAAAGTTGGTTTTGATGCTCATTTATGAATATATGGTATGATAAACAGCAGGATATGTATGAAAATGGAATGTATGAAAGCCAATTATGGTATCATTTAATAATCTAATTTAGAAAGAAGATGAGTTTTCTTTGGTACCACAGACTTGAAAGAGAAACTCAAATTCCATCGAATGCATTTTCTACCCAAAGATAGTCTGTCAAATAATACACAAATATCACTGTCTAAGCTGCTTTCATAGGCTCTTTTATTTTTGAGCACTGGGGCTTCCCAGGATATTATCCTGGGTCCTTTTATTAATTCAACAATTTTTTATTAAGTTCTGTCCTCTTCGTTACCCTCTCCCACCGCACTCTGGGTTACCTTAACCCCAAACATGACTTTATCAGTTAAGGCTTTTCAGCCAGCCCAGTGCTCTGTCTTCATCTCTACCAGTGTTATTAACTGTCCGATCCATGGCTCCTTCAGTTGCCCCAAACCTCCACTTCAAACCCAGGACCCAAACTTATCTCTCCCCAAATATCAGAACCTCTACAGCCACCTTTATCCATGGTGTCAGTGAATGGAACTCAGAGGCTCTCAGTTGTTCAATTCAGAAAGCTCAGATCAGCCTAAATTCCCCTGCTCTCACTGTGAGTCATTTAGTCATGACAATCCCATTTCCTAAATATCTCTCTTATCCATTCTCTTTCTTTTAAAAGCACCTCTATGGCCTGAGTTCAGGCTCTTCTCATTTTTTGCCTCAACAAATGCACTTAATCCTTAGGCTTCAGTCTTCTTGTCTTTTCTACCTCTCCTCCTCCCCCTACCTCAAAACTTGCTTTTGAAGATCACAGTCTGATCAAATCACTTCTTTGTTTAAACTTTTTCTTTGGTTTCCCGTGAGTTACGCTTGAGCCTTGATAATGCCTGGTAACTTCTGCACCGTCATCTCTAAAACAAGCCTCTCAGTAGCTGGGCAGGCAGTATATTGTGATCTCATACTCCAAGTCTTTACACGTCCTATTTTGTCTACCTGGAGGGCCATTTCTTGCTTTGTCTGTATAGCTAATTTCTGTTCCTCTTAAGAGAAACATCTTCTCTTGGATATTTCCTAAGACCCCCCATCTATATAGGAGTAGAGTTACTATGCTGCCCTTCTGTATTCCAGGAACCTTTTGTTCATGACTCTTATGATTTACCACATAGCACGTGTGTTTATATGATAATCTGGTCTGTTTCCTCAAATATGTAGTGACTGCTTTGAGAGCAGGAACTGTGTCTTGTTTACCACTGTCTTCATAGGAATGGGCATATTCAGTGGCAGTCAACAAATATTGAGCACCTACTGTCTGCTGGGCACTAAGTGCTTATAACACATCAGTAAATGAAACAGTGAATGAAAAATCCCTGCATACATGAATTTATGTTCTAGCATATATAATATTTGGTTGTTATTGAGAGAGAAAGAAGGAAGCAAGAGGACAGAGAAAGAAGGAAGGAAGGATACCTTGAGATGAAATGATGGAATTGTAATTGCTTTGAAAGGAAACAGGAATGGGTATTTTGGTTGAGAATTTGAGATTTCCAAATATCATTCTGTAGAAAGCGAAGCAGACCTCTTGAGATCTCCTCGTGTTTTTTTCTCATGCTGGCTGCCACCTTAGGACTTCATTGTAGGACTTTACTGCCTGTGGAGGGCAGTATTGTTCCCATGTATTTCCAATTAATAAATGTTTTATAAAACTTAAAGAAAATTATATGAACGTTTATTTAACTTTTTTTTAGAAATTTAAAAGAAAACTAGTAATGTTCAATGCTTTTAAGGAGGGCATAAAAAGTTTCCCCACTATTGCTGGTGGGATTTTCTTATCCCAAGGAAATCCTGAGTGAATAAGTGAATGAATGTTTGCATTGATACCTATAGCTTTCCTACAGATCAATATCTGAGGTAGGCATTTGGAAGTTTCATATTTATTTTTGGCAAATGTCCATAGTTTTAAAAAGATGCTCTGCTGTTTTTCATGCTTTACAGATAAAGTCTAGAAGGTGAATCCCAACATGTTCAGTGCCTAGATTTAATTTTGAACTCAAATGGACCTTTGCTTTTCCTGGAAATAATTTTATAGCCTTATTTTTTTAAAATTATGTGCTATATATTGTAACTTAGGCCGAAAGTCTAAACTTTTCATAAATTTATTTATGTATTTATTTTTAGCTGCGTTAGGTCTTCGTTGCTGCATGCTGGGCTTTCTCTAGTTGCGGTGAGCAGGGGCTACTCTTCGTTGCAGTGTGTGGGCTTCTCATCGCAGTAGCTTCTCTTGTAGCAGAGCATGGGCTCTAGGTGCATGGGCTCAGTAGTTGTGGCTCACGGGCTCTAGAGCACAGGCTCAGTAGTTGTGGTGCACGGGCTTAGTTGCTGGGCGGCATGTGGGATCTTTCTGGACCAGTGCTTGAACCCGTGTCCCCTGCATTGGCAGGCAGATTTTTAAGCACTGTACCACCAGGGAAGTCCTACCTTTTTTTCAGCATTTCCATAGTGTGATGTTTTGCACTGCTAGGGCTTTATGTAAGGCCTTGTTAGGAGGATCACATTTCTCTTTTGAGAATTAAAGATATGTGGTACTTTCTGAAAATAAGTTTGAAAGATACTGTAAATAATAATGAGACAAATTTTTTTTAAAAAATCTGTATATGCACATGTGTGCATGTGCGCGCTCATGGGCGCATAAGAAAGAGAGGGAGCGAAATCTTGGCTATTTAGGTTAGTATTTTAAAAGACAGTAGGATTGGTTTGGAAGAGTTTTCTTGAAGTTTTCCAGCAGATTGTAAACACATTAATTTAAAAGAGACCACTTTCAGCTAGTCAAGGCGTCTTTGAACTGGCTAGTTTGAGGGACACCAGCCATTTGGAACTTGGAGGTTCCCAAGGGACCGTTGGTCCTGAGCGTTCGGGGGTAGAGGCACCAGGATGAGCACGTGCTTCCCCGCGGCAAACAGAGCTGTGGGTCCTGAGCAGCTCTCGCGAGACCACCATGAACTGAGCGGGCAGGTGGCCCCTGCCCCGTGGCATTTTACTGTGGGCAGCCCGGCGGTGTGTGGGGATGACACAGCTTTCTTTGCTCCTGTGTCTGCTGCTGTACTCTTTCCTCTGTTTCACCCACCTGTCCGAACCAGCCAGGGAAAAGTCGCTGGTCCTTGTTTTGTTTGAAAGTGAAAGAGCCTTATGAATTTCTCTCACTTCATTAATTGCACTCAGATACTTTTTTTATATGGGATTTCTTGTCACCTCTTTTTCAAATGTTATGCAGATGAAAAACGTCAAAGAAATGGTTCCTTTTTCTAGGGCAGACATATTAAGTTTAGTAGTAAGATAGGCTTCTGTCTTTATGCCTTGTTGTTTTCTCCAGCACCTTCTCAGATAAAACCCAGACTTGAGTGTTACTCTTACTCCGTCTTTATTGGGAGGTATGCTTTTGCCTACCCAGTTTTTTGTTTGACCTTATCACTGAAGGAAGCCCCCATGAAGTGACCTCTCATGGGATTTCCAGTTCTAGACCATGTGAGTGACTCACCAGATACAACATAGCTCACACAGGAAGTCTTTTTTTCTCTTAAATAAGTGGCCTCACATAGTCTGTAGTCTACTGAGTAATGCAAACTTGAACTTCTGTCCCAGTTAAACAGTTCTTGATGCCTTTGTCATGCTTCGTTCAGAGCTTTGAAATAATACTACCATCTCTGCTCTGGGACACTGTCTTCTCCCCCACCCCCAGTGGTCTTGGGGACCTTGGGGATTGTGGTGGCATGGAGAGCCTTTCTGATTGGACTGTTGAAGTGGCAGAAGACGAACGGTGACCAAATAGAAATGAGAGTCCAAAAGGTTCACCAAAACAGCTCAGGGAATCTGAGACTGGAATCTGAAACTAGAGAGCATGGACAGCATTTGATCGCTGCTGCTAAAAGTACAAAGCATTTCATCTGTTTGAGATGAAAACTAGAAGGATTTTGGAATTATGCTTGCAGATTTCTAAGGCCTTATTGTCTTCCTGGTGCTTTGCTTCCTGAATAACTGTGCTCCCCACTGGGGTCATTGAAGTAGGGAATGGAGGAATCACATGGTGTAGGTCACAAGGAATAGAAATGGCAGATGTAACCACGGATCTTAAAGCTCGTTAACGGCTCCTTATGCACTGTATTTCTTCTTCAGCCATAAGCATGTTGCATTTTAAAATATACCAAAACACATTCTCACCTAAACTGTCTTGCATGATATTATATTTTAAGTACATTAACATTTATTTCTACCCCGGGATGTTTCTTAATAGTTAAAAAAGATGTAATCTCTCAAATGATAGCTAAAGTGTAATTGAGATGTAAAACTTACATAAATTATAAATAGTGCAGATTTTCGACACATGCATAAACACAGACATATTCAAGTAAAGCCAACTCTGTGATTTCAAATTCGTATCCAGCTGAAAATGGAGCTGCCCTTTATAAACTAACTAATAAAGAACAAGATTCTGCTTTGATTTGCTCGAGCTGAACAAGGCATTATGCTGCTTATCTTAGCGTGCTGACCCTGGTGGAGTCTGGAGTCTGATTTTTTATATTTTCCTGTGATACACCAAAGTTTGTCATATAAGCTCCTTCCTGTAGATTATCTGTATGACATGGAGTCATAGTGAACCTGCAGTTACTATGAAATTGATAGAACTGTTTTGTCAGTCCCAGCAGTGACTCAATATTTGAGTTACGAGAAGCTTTTCTGAGCTACGGAAGGTTTAAGAGATCTATATGTTAGAAGAGATAATGGATATTTTTATCAAGTTGTGAATCTCTTATAAAGAGCATCGAGGCTTTCTGATTGTGTGCAATCAAAGAAAACATACTTATTTCACAGTGTAATGTTTTTCAGTAGTGATGGGCTTCTGAAACCTATTCCAGAATTCTGAAAGGGCCTAAGCAAAAGGTTGCCCAAATGTGCACCATTCATCAAAGAATAAAAAACCAAATCAACAGAACTTAGGGACTCTGGAAACAAAGAATGTCTCATATGGAATCAAAATACAACTCTGATTGTAATGAACAATAATCACCGTCCTTCTAAAGAGTTGTGTAAGTTGAGCCTAGCTTATTATCCAATTTGTTAAATAGTTGCAGCAGTATCTTCTCTTGGAGTACTTAGTGTGAAAATCTAGATTCAGACACATTAGTGGCAGTTACTGAGAAGGGCGCATGGCCCTGGGTAGCCCAGCAATTCCATTGAAGGCCACTAGATCATGGTTAGTAACAAATACAGTTTTGAAACAGGTGCCTTGGGTCTGGGTTGGATTGGAACTCCTGGGTTATCGTAGGTGGTCAGGTCAAGATGTGGCTGTCTTTTGAGACCTAAATCCAAATGGCTCTACGGACTTTAATAATAACACTAGCACTTTGTGGGAAAATGTATTTTTATATTTAGTCACTTGTGGGAAAATGTAAATTTATGGAGGAAGGAAAAGTAGAATTAGAATTTGTGGTGCTTCTGAGGACAGTAGCTTCTGGGGGGCGCTGGGGTCAGAGCTTTGGATGCTACTGGCCAGCACCAGGACACTGGACACCTGGAAGTGTGTAAGGACAGGAAAGGGGGAAATTGAAGTAGGGTACAAAGAAAGGTAAGAGAGGGCTTGTGCACAAATTCTAATTATTTGTGTTTTTTAGAATAATGGAGAAGGCAGTCAACCAACATACTATACGAAGTTGATCTTAAAGATGTCCAGGTTGTTAAAATTCCTTTAAACTTAGGTTTCATTGGGGTATTAGGATCTACTATAGTCATTTCGAGATTGTTATGCCTGGGCCTTTGCACCTGAATGGTGCAAGCTGGGCATGTCTAGGACGCTGGGGCTGTCAGTACAGAGAAGGTTTGCTAGGGAGCAAAAGGCAGTCGTGTCTTCAGTTAGGACAAGGCATCTGCCCATTAGATCTTAGAAAATAATGTGCAAGAAGATGGTGTCAGGAAGTTTAAAAGACCTCACTACAAGGCCAGGAGGCTGGTAGGTTTAGACATGAGTGAAAAGTGAAGAAGCTAGTACTTGAAAATGAATCACAGGGGAAAAGAAAAGAGGACAGGAGACCAGCAAATCTTGGTCTGCTGGTCTCAGACAATGTGTGTGTCCTGTTTAGGAGAAATACTGGCATTAAGGGCAGGACTAACTCTATATGCATGTGTTAGGTCATTCCACCTTGGAGGAACATAAGGCATTTTTATCATTAAAGTGATGTTTAAAGGGTCAAAGTATTCCTATCTCATAGTCATATCAGTACTTACTGAATGTAATATTTTTTTGTCAGAGAACAGGTCTCAGTGCTCTGTTGTTCTTTAGCCAGTTAACAAATGTATCCTTTCGAATAGTGCTAAAATGGCACGTCACCCAAACTGTACCTAATTAAGTAATTTCTTAATCCTTGCCTGGAAACCTGTACTATTAGCTCTGACGTCTTTATGGTTAAACTCCGTAAAGAGTTCAGTCTCCCCTGGGTGATTGAATTTGCATTTACTCTTTGTAAGGCAGACGGTACTCTCTTTGACAGTCATTCCATTGCTTAGTCCTCTGGGTATTGACAGCTAAATTTATAAATCAGCAGATTGAGGACAGAAATGGAAAAATAAGCAGAAATAAATTCTCCTGATAGTGATGATTAACTAGAGGAAAGGTTTATAAAGTTTCCCCAAATTATTGGTTATTATTTTAAGCATGCATCATCATTTGCTGATGAATAGATCTGAAATGGAAACAAAATGTGAAAGAACATTTATAATTGGAAAAATTATTAGAGCTCTTGGTTCCTAGCCGAGTTAAGCAGAAGTAAGACAAAACAAAAAAGGAAGCAAAACCATGACCATTACCTAAATCGGAGCTAGTTTTCATGCTTTTCTGTGTCGTTCTGAGTAAGGCTTTGGACACTTGTACGTTTCATCAGTATCGCTAAGATGTTTTAAAGTCTCTTTTCCCTATAAAAAGGTAGAGGGGCGAGTTGACATTTCTTTTGCTTCATTTTTCATTCAGAGCTCCCAGTATTTCTCTACATTTGAGCAGAATGGAATCTACAAATGGAGGGTATAAGAATTAGTAGATTTACAGCTGGACACATCTGTCTGCAAACCAATAATAGACCGGTTTTCAAATGTTGGGGAGGGGGATGGACACTAAATGGACCAAACCAAGTGCCAGGACATTTTGAAAAGGTCCGTAGACAGTGGAAATGCTTGTGACCTGTGATAAAATAAAGCAGTGAAAATCCTTACAAGTAAGTTCTGGAGAGAGACTAGGAAAGGATTTCCCAGGGTGTTAAAGCTCTTCCTTATTTTTCGTAGCTGTAATTAATAATTTTAAATAAGACAAAATTCTTAATTCTTGCCCTGACCAGCTTATTTTATAAAGCTGTTTGTGTGTGTAAGAATCCGTACCCTTCTCATTAGCCGAACTCAAGTTACCATGCACAGGTGAAGAATCTTAAAATCCTCGAGAACAAACACTTAAGAGAAATGAAGATACAACTCCAAATACATCATTTATGTCTTTAGCATACGGTGCTATTTGAATTTCATTGTATACCTAGAGAAGAGGCGGCCCATATATTAATTGTCAAAGTGTATATAATTGTGTGTTTTCTCAAATGCTTCCTTTCACATAGCAGGGCTGAATGTCAGGTCCTGTCAGATTGTATGACGTTTAGCATTGAAGACATCAAATGCATGTTAGTTCTTGATGCGGCGTAGATAGACACGACGTTTTTCTTTCTTTCTGTGTTCTTGAAGTTAATGAATTTTTCAGGTTGAAAGGTATGGACTGTCTCTGGAAACAAATGTGTGCAGCAAGAACTGGCCTGGGAGAGAAAATCAGAATACTCATTTCCTACTTAGAACCTGTGTAGTTTCTTTTCTGGTGAATTCTTTGTGCTGGTTTCCTCTCTCTACCCAACAGTGGGCGTGCCAGTTGTTAATACGCACAAGGCCTTCTACCCAAGGCTGAGGTTTAAAAAAATGTATTTACAAATAAGGATAAAATGTCAATTTAATAGATGCACCTATCTTTAACATTTTGTGTTTAATTTATTGTGAGATAACAAAGCTTACTTTATTCCATTTAATAGTGAATTTCAAAAGTCTGAGGTAATTGTTCTCACTTATAAAAATATTTGAAGTGAATTTACAGTAGTTTTCTCCTCCCATATGTGACTTGCAGCTTTTGATGTTCGAGGGGCTGAAAGTCATTTATAGAAGAGTCATGTATTTGAGGAATAATCTGATGGTTGCATAATTTCTCATGAGTCATATAGTCTCCTAATATGGTATCAAAGTGAATATTTCTTACTGAAGTCTTCGGCAGCTAAGGAGAACTTTTTTTGTAGTGTTACGGGTATAAAATTGATACCAGTTCTTCTAAATAAATAATTATGAGAACATCAAGTCTGGAAAAAATTGCAGTAAACTATTACATTTACATAAGCACAAATGAAGTTGGAATTGCAAAGATCACATCAAAGTGTCTGTGGGGAAGAACAGATGCTAGGATGAGATTTGGGGGACTTTTTTTAAGTTGACTGTGACATCAAAAGTTGTATATAATAAATACAGAGTACTTTGTTGGAAACTATTTACTTTAATGAAGATTCTAAGAAATGGTTAGGAAGTGAAAATTTAAAGAAAATTATTATTTTTTTCGTTTAAACATTAGTCATATAATATTTTGACTTGTCAAAGGCTAGGTATGCCTCAAATTGGTTGAGTAGAAACTTGAGTCATCACAGAGAATTTGAGAGAGACTGAAAGAAGAATCAATTAAACATTTGTTGAAGTCTTCCTTTTCTCCTAATTGTATTATTTGAGCTCTTTCGTATAAAATGTGTTTCATGTTTTATAGTTAACAAAATCTTTCTACACTTACTGTGTTATGCAATGCCTACCAAAAAAAGAGCTTGTGAAACATTCACTTTTAATACTTGCAATCATGACCTTTTTGTACTAAGAACCAAGCATGCCAGGTACGTCATGTATATGTCTTCTTCGATTCTTACAAGAACCCTTCAGCTTAGTTATTAGTATTGTTGCTTTAGAGATGGGCTAAAAGAAAAAAAAAAAAGAAAAAAAAAGCCTTAAGCTGGTTGTGGGTCTTCCCTCAAGAGTCACACAATTCCTATGTACCAGAGAAAATATGAAAGCCCATTATATTTTAACTCCATATGGCTTCTCTCTATATATTTTT
Source organism: Aethalodelphis obliquidens (assembly GCF_003676395.1). Taxonomy (NCBI): domain Eukaryota; kingdom Metazoa; phylum Chordata; class Mammalia; order Artiodactyla; family Delphinidae; genus Aethalodelphis; species Aethalodelphis obliquidens. The sequence continues at coordinate 2,073,764 of NW_020838017.1, forward strand.
AATTGCTCTCTCTTTTAAAAAAGAAGAAAATAAGATGAAAAGAGTTAAATAACACACACACACACACACACACACACAGATTCTACTGGATACAACCAGTCCTACAAAGGTAAGCAAGACATTTTGCCTTATAATAAGAGAGAGAGGCATCTCATATACAACTGTAATAAAAAGAGTGTTTTTAATAAATTGAGGAGGATATAAAATACTAGGGATTTATAAAAGAGGAAGCAATTAATTTGTATTGGAGGGAATAAGAAGGACTTCATTAGAGGCCCTGATGGACGAGCTTGGATCTGAAAGGTGGGTAGATCTTTGTTAAGGAGAGAGAGACGTCAAGTGTGAGGAGTAGATAGGGATGGAGATGGAAGACTGCAAGGCAGGGGGTAGGGGGTGGGGTGGAACTAGATCAGGGAACACCTGGAATGTCACGCTGAAAAGTCTGTTCAATTCAGTTGATCTCAGAGAATTTAGGGGGGAAAGTCAACTGAATGTTAGAATGATAACTCTGATGAAAGAATATAACATGTTTTAGTTGAAGAAAAAGAGAATTAAAAGAGAACAGAGAATGTTGCATATGTCCTAGTGGCATACAGGAGGGACCTGAAATAAGAGAGTTGGAGTGGAAAGGATGGAGAGCCTCTCTAAGGTGAAAGGATTGGATTAGATGATTTTTCGTTTGATGATGATTTACTTGTAGGGGCACATGGAAAGAGAAAGAACTAGGATGGTACCAAGGTCTCTGGCATTAGTGACAGGGAGGATGGAAGGTTTGGAAGGTTTAGGGGGATGGATGATGATTTCATTTTGTGCAACAGGCCAGCAGATTTAGCACCGAGGAGATGATTGACACTGGAGGTGGTTATCTTCATGAAGGGTAATCCGATTGTAATGTGGAAGAATATGTGAAAGTTGGGGAAGTTGAACCATACAGATATGAAATAATAATTTTTCAGAAACTTGTCTAGCTTGGCAAAGGAGAAAGAATGAAGACACAGGTGATGCTAGCTTGGCTAATAAAAATGATGCTGGTGATCATAGCTGAGAGTTTTTGAGCTCTTCCAGGGGTCAGGCATTGCCCTAAGTATTTCCCCATTTACTCCTCATTGCACCCTTATGAAAGAGATTGTATTATTATTTTCTTTCTACTGATGAAGGAAAAAAAACACATAGAACGTAATGGAAAGTGACTACGCATATAACAGACACGTTTCAAGACTAAGGCATCTGAGTTTAGGAGTGAGAATATGGATTAACAACAGGAGCTGGAATGTCATTAATGTTTCATGGCGCTCTGCGTACTGCTTTATTTTACAGTTGCTGGTGGATAGTGTGGCCACCCTCTAAGGCATAGGGTGGAGGCATAAGTTTGATGTTTATTCTCTAATGCCCCTTCATTAGAAAAGCAGGCTGTTTAACATGGATTTGTGACTCTTTCCAAGATTATTATGTAGGTATGATTAAGAATAGAAACCTCAGTGCCTCAAGTTAATGTTTATAAAAGTGATTAGAACAGTGCTTAGTAAGAAGTCAAATAATATTAGCCATTATTATTAGCATCATCATCCATCTTTTCATCCATCCATAGAGCCAGTAACTATGGAGTGCTGTTTACTAAGCACTGGGGATTTGAGATGAAAGACAGAGCCTGCCATTAAGGAACAGTCCAAGGGGGAGGAAAGCAAAGCAGCCAACTGCAGAGGGTACTGATCCCTTAAAAATAAAAGATGGAGTTAATTATCGAACATCTTAAGTGGTGTGTGCTTTCTAAGCCCTGAAGACAGAAGATATAACAAATAGAATTGAATGCATTTTTATTTATAACTTTTATACCAAATGAAAAATCAAATTAGGAGCTTATTAACCTGTGAATATAACTTGTAGCAAAATAAAGGGAAACTGTCTTGAGTGTATAATGGTATCAATTAAACTGTTAAGAAATTAGTAAACATCTCAGATTAACGATCAACGTATGTGACTAACCATTTGCTAAAGAGTGATCAACATGTCTAAACAAGAACAAAAACACTACAATTTAAACAGTAATCAGAAAAATATAAATTAAAACCATTATGAGCTAACTTTTCCTTTGTAGATTAGACACACATTTTTAAGACATTTTCATTGATAATGTGCAGTGAAATGGGCTAACTCATGAATTACCAACAGCAGTATAAATAGTACAATCCTTGAAAAAACAACTTAGTAATATGTGTAATACTGTATGGCCTGTTCTACAGCAATACTGTTACGTGTGGTGAAAGCGATGTGCATTTCCATTTCAGCCCTATTTAAGCAGGAGAAATTGGAGTAATCTAAATGTTCATTTAGAAGTGGGGAATGATTAAGTAAGCAGTGACTCTATAAGGGATCTTTTAGAAGGGCGTTAGTAATATTATTCAATACCATGGAAATTGCCCATATAATATTAAATAAATAAAGCAGGATACAAAAATTATGTATGTAAAAATATAGGCATTAATAAAAAGAGAGGACATATATATTGTTTTTTTAAAAGTAGATAATCTTTTTAAAGGTTTTTAAAGTCTTTATTGAATTTGTTACAATATTGCTTCTGTCTTTTGTTTTGGATATTTGGCCCTGAGGCATATGGGATCTCAGCTCCCCAACCAGGGATCGAACCCGCACCCCCTGCATTGGAAGGCGAAGTCTTAACCATTGGACCACCAGGGAAGTCCCGAGAGGATATATTTTGCTATTGTATTGGGTTTGGGAGTAGCAGGTCTACAAGTGACTTTTTTGGTTTTTCCACATTTTACAAATTTTATTTAATTAGAATCTATTCATGAATATGTGTGTACGTAATCAATTTCATCACCAACTTAAAATTGATTAAGATTTTAAAATATTTACTAAATGACTTCACTTTGATTTTTCAGAATAGCTTGTAAGATAGGGCTGGTAATATATTTTTCTTTTTAGAGATAAAGAGGGATTCATGACTTCCCAATACTAAAAATATTATGTTAGAAAATGTCTTAAGAATCTTTATACAAAAAAAGATGTAGAAAGACAGGATTAAGTGAAAGTGGCTTTTCTAAGTTAGTTTCTATATGTATTTTCTTAGAATATTCCAAGAATTTGGGGAGAGAGAGAGGGAAGGGCAGAAAGGAAAGTTCTGGAGGAAAAAAAAAAAATGCATGCATTTTTTTCAAGAGCAACTGAGTGCCAGAAAAGCAAACAAAACATTTACAAATTCTTAATACTATAGTAGGAGCTTTTGGTTCAAACAGGAAAAAGAGAGCCTTCAAGTTGGAATCAACTTATCAAGAAGGCATCTTTGGAGTTGACATTATGAATTAGAGTGTTTTTCTTGGCCTCTACACTCTTTTTAGTATCTTCTCAGTTTTGGGCTGGGTCATCATTCAATGCTAGATGCATCCCAGCCACACTACGGGGTGTAAACCCCACCCAACACTTTGTCCTTGAGAAAACACACACTTCAGGTCAGACAGACCTGGATTCCAGTCTGGATTCTGCCACTTCACCATCACAAGGTCTTGGGGGAATTATTCCAACTCTCTAAGCCTTGTTTTTATACTAAAGGCGCCTTGTAAAGTGATTTGGTGGGATTAAATGAAACAACATAGGAAAAGATTTAGCAAAGCGTCCAACCCATCATAAATGCTCAAGAAATGTTTCTTTCCTAGATCAGCCACTGTCAGGGTGTTGCTTACTCTGCTCTTGAAAGGTTCTGAAAGGTGGACACAGTGTTCCTATATAATTCACTTTCTATCAGAGTCTTAGCCAAATGATTAACTTTATTTTTTAAATAATTATACATGAAATAACATACTTGGCAAGTTATTAATACATTAGGTTGGAGCCTAGCATATATTTCATTAAAAGATATCTCAAATATAGTGAATTATTTTGCCAAGAAATGATATGTAGTATTTGTTACAAACTTGGGGTAAAAATACTTGTTTTTTTAGAACATGAACACTTTATCAAGTTTGTAACAAATATTTAGCCCAATTTTACCTCATAAGAGAAGAGATTACCTAAGTTGCCTAAAAATTGAAATAAATGTTCTTTCGTAAACATTCAAAATGATGTTTCAACAGACTTATTTATCATGACTAAAATATTGCTGTTGTTATAAGATAATTTTAAAAGAAGTATTGGTAATAATCTTCCCATAAAACACCAAATAATTTTACTTCAGGCAAATAGTTAAGTTTTTTCAATGTGGTTGTAAATCATCTAAACCATGAAAAAGGATACTAGAGGATGGACTAGAAATAACAAACTTAGACCAAAATTCTCCGTGGGTCAATATTAGGAATTGAGAGCCTTTCTACTTTTAAAATACTCTGTTCTGTGGGTCTTCGGTATCACAAAGTATAAAGTTGAGGAATATCAGATTCTTTTCAACTAGAGGATGAACACTGAGCCTTCCATTTGATTTTTAACACAACGGCTCTGTTTATTATAACCGTTTGTTACCATAAAAGTATAAACTGAAAGGTAGCAATGATGGGTGAGTGTAATATATTACGTTAAATAAACTTGTCCTGCGCGCAGTGCAGGGAAAGCTCTGTTTACATTACAGTAAGCTGTTTTCTGCTACATTTACAATTCTGCTGGGCAAGTAAATTAAGAGGGCTTATGACAGCTCAATTTAGTTTATCTGGTCAACCCCCCAAGACATTATTAGTATAATTTTAGCATATTTAACTCTATTTAGGTATTTAGCAATGCAATACCAACAAAGTCTTTTTTATTTTTAAAGGAAAGAATGTTTTAGCTTTATCATTTAGAAAAAAGAACAAAAGAAAATTACTGGGCCAAAACCTGAACAATATAATCCAACATCATCAAACTTGCAAAGAAGGTGATTATAAAGATCACTGTGTGAGGCTGAAGGAGACTTGAAAAACGGAAGGATGTTTAACATAAAAATAATTTTTCATACTCCTTCCCACAGATTGATTCTGGTTTCAACTTTGGTTTGATCCCAGGGTAAAAATGGAGGAGTTGAAAAGAGGTGTGGAATTTGCAGATAGTTCTAAATTCTATTCTGTATTAAGTAGAATAGATACCAAGACAAGAAATTTACTTAATGACAGTGTTTTTTTCCCCAAACTTCATTTTCTCAGCTTTCTATTATTTAGGATGACTTGTCACTTTCTGCTCTGTGTGTGTGTGTGTGTGTGTGTGTGTGTGTGTGTGTGTGTAGTTGTAGCATAAAGTGGCAGGGCAGCAACGTGCAGTGGAAGGAGACATGGGTTTGGGATTAGAGCACCCAAATTCAAGTCCCTGCTCAGCCATGTGTCAGGTAGGTGCCCACTTACACTAAGTAAATTGTTGGAGGCTTAGTTAAGGCTCTCAAATTCTGGAAACTCAAAATTATATGGTAAATATGGGTTCCCTGTTCCTGTTAATCATATAGGGACCTTTGCAAGTTACACATTTTGTGCCTTTCAAGCCACTGTTCTTTACCTTTTCCTCCAGCCAAATAGATCCCACTTCTCTTAAGCGTCTCATGGCTCTGCATTTGCACATGCTGTTCCCTTTGTCAAGAATGCTTTTCCCCCTCCTCCTCCAGGTGAGAGTTTTATCATACTTCTGTGCCCATCTCAAATTCCCCCTCTACCCTAAAGCTTTTCTCTAAGGTACCTTTAGTTATCTGTTGTTTTAAAAATATATACTGCTTCCAACAGACTCACAGACATAGGAAACAAAATTATGGTTACCAGAGGGGAGAGGGAGGGAAGGAGAGACGAATTAGGAGTATGCGATTAACAGATACAAACTACTATACATAAAATGGATAAGCAACAAGGATTTACTGTATAGAACAGGAAATTATATTCAATACCCTGTAACAACCTATAATGTGATATAATCGGGAAAAAATATAACTGAATTACTGTGTTGTACACCTGAAGCTAACACAATATTGTAAGTCAATTTTATTTGAATTAAAAATATATATATACTGCTTCTAAAATTAATATAAATACATTCTATAAAAATATAGAAATAAAAAGTTAAAAATATCAACCATAAAATATCAACCATCTAGACATAGCTCCATGTCTAGCGATAAATATCATTAGTATTTTAGTGTAGTTTCTTCCGATTGGTTTATGCACACCCATTCTCCTCCTCCAACAAGTAGGCAGTTACAACAACAAAATCAACTCAGGAACTGGTATGTATATACCTCTGTATTCTGTTTTCCACTTAATATTAGATCATGTGCATTTTTAAAAGCTTTAAGTATTCTTAGAAAACATTATTTTAATATTTTCATAATAGTCCATCACACAGGTAGAGTGTAATTAATGTAAGAGTTCCTCTCTTGTTGGCCATCGAGGCTATTTAACATACTTTTCTTTTATAAACAAAGGATTCTTGTGCACATCTAATACTATATCTGTAGGACAAATTCCTAGAGGAAGAATTCCTGGGCATGTGCATTTCTAATACTTTTGAAATATACTGCCAAATGGGCCCCTAGTGAGGTTGCATCATTTTTCACTTCTGCTAGCCTAGTGCAGTAGTGCCTGTTTTCACTGAGCTCTTCCTGCAAGGGCAGCACTCATCACACCGTATTTTAATGATTTACTACTTGTCTGTCTTGCTCCCTAGACTACATACTTCTAGGTGGCAGGGGCTGTATCTTATTCATTTTGAATCCTAGGGTCTAGCGCAGAGCCTGCTCTGGAAAATAAGTGCTGAGTTAAAATCTACAGAATGAATTATACTTTCCCACTTTTTGTTTCTAATCTATTTGTCGTGTATTTCTATAAGTTGATTCTTAATTGTTGATGATATTAAAAAAATATGAAATTCTGCCATTTCTGTCACTTCGTTGAACAACCCTGTCATTTCAGTATGTTAATTTTAGGACTGGCCTCGTTCGAGCCTATGACAGATTTCCTCTCTCACACAGTGTTAGCTGTGTAGAGGATAAATATGGTCATGAAAACTGAGTTTGTAGCTATCCCACTTTTGATTATGAGTGTTTAGAAAAAAATCATGAAGCTAGGTGTAAAAACATCCTTTAAAAAAGGATATAGACTTTTTTCACAATGCTTGGGAGTTCCTTGCTGCTGGTATAATTTTCCTTGGTTACTCAGGCTCATAAATGCCCGCAGTGGTGATGTATTCATTTTGTATCATGTGGCATTACAAGATGTTGATAATTTATCTTTGGTTAGGTGTCTCTTCTTAAATCCTTTAATCATTCTTCTCAAGCCAGTATTGAGGTATTACTTATAAAATAGAACATTTGTGGATCTGATCCTAAGAATCACATTATAGTGGTGAAGTGATAGATGGAATGTGTCGGTGCTAAATGGCACTGTATATTATCAGCCCAGTAAGTGCTCAGTGAGTGGAGAAAGCACACCCTAGCCATCTGAATTTGAGGTAAAACAGCCTATATTTTATAATCCGGCAGAATTAAATTTGTAAGTTATACCGGACAATACCAAGATTACTGCCAAGGATGCATATTGAGGTAAGAAGAGAGTGTTAAGTCACAAACGTGGCCTCTCATGGTATTGAAGGCACAGAATGGGGATTTGGATGCTGGCTTAGATGTGGCCGTGGGCAGCTTACCCCAGCTCTGGCGCCTTCCTTTCCTTCCGGTATACCAAGGATAGGAATGGTACAGACTCACTTCACAGATGTTGTGCAGATTAAATGAATTCAGCGCCTGTGGAGCACTTTAAACAGTGCCTGGAACATATTTTTTTAATCAGATTTTCTAATCAGGGTTGCAAACTTCAGTAAGATCGTTTTAATGATTTTAACCTGGTAGCCAATAAAAAAAAAATCCAGCCAAGGGATGGGAAAAAATAAAAGAAAATATACTGTACAATGCAGTATTACTGAATGCAAAATAGATGAATAAGGTAGTCAAAATGAACATAATACATAAAATATTTGATCTTCATTTCCTAAATCCTATTGCCTTTTTAAATTGAATACTATATTTTAATATAACTTTTTAATTAGATTTTAGAAATAAAATTATCAACTGATTAAATGCCATATACTTAAAAATTAAGGAAAGTGTGAAATTTAAACAGACTGGCCTGTATTGTATTACATTATACAACATTCTTGCATAAATATACTTTCCATAAAATAATATGCCCATCCTTTAAAAGATAGTGTTTATCCATTTCCCATAACTATGTAATACAAATTGATGCCCACATGTTTTAAATCAAAGTCCCATTCTACCCAGATTTTGGACACATGAAACAAAAATTCACAAGTTAAAATAATTGTGAATACATGTGTCTTAATTAGTTTTTAACCTGAGTTTGGATTCCATAAATGTAGCAGAAATCACTGGCCATTTATTCAAGCTAATCGGAATATGTTTCTTTAAAAAGTTTGTGTTTATTATTAAACAGTTAACAGTACTCTCATTACCCAGCCACGAATAGCTACAGCAATAAGTGACTGATGACAGTTCCACGGGGTTGCAACTAGAGTGAGAAAAAGACCAGGAATTCTAGAAATTAATCGCTTCATTAAGCCCAGATTTTAAAAACAATTTCCTGTTTTAAAATATCTCTGCCTGAAAAAACCACTGAACTGCTGAATATGTTCCAGTATTTCCAGTATCAATTTTCACTGTAGCCAAGATATTTCACCAAGATGTAAGTTCACTGTAATAATGTTGGATCAATCAGAGTCTATTGCCTGATGTCAGCAAACAAAGAAATAATGGAAGTGTCAAAATGCATTACCCAAAGGGAGTATAAATTGTAAGAAAACTCTAGATTAATATCTGACAGTTACATTTGAAAAGAATGTCGTTTCTATTCCAGAACGCAGTGAAGTTGGAAGGATGAAGCAGACTCTTGATTTAGCCTTGCTTCTAATTAAACGATGGTGGGGAGAAGGATGGTAAGAGAGACGAGGAGGACAGGAAGTCTGCTCAGAAGCCCCGAAGTTCAAGCTCAGTGTACTGTCATGAACATAATTTAACTTCTCCATCTTATTTCAGCCCTACTTCCAAGAAATAAGAAAGAGGAAGTCTTTTCGCTGTTAATCTTTCATTCCTACCTCACAGTGTTTATCATTGTGAACATAGAGCTAATTCAGAATAATAAATGGAAATGACTTTGTTGCTATCCCATGTGTTGTAGCAAAAGCTAAGCTAAAATGCCTACTTTTAGAAACAGATTTAATTTTTTAATGTGGTTTCATCTAAATATATGCGCATCTCTACAATAACATCCATGTTCTCGTTTTAAATGGCAAAGCTACATCTCTGTACAGTTGTGCAAACTGTTGCGTGACCACATTTCATATCATGTTAGAAACGAGATGTTGCCCACTTATATTTCCGCACACTGAACACAGACACGTTCCAAAATGAAAGGACAAGTTTAGCTGTTAAAAAAAGGATGCCCATAGATGTAAATTATACCTTCTACTAGACAAGACATTAATTATGCATCCTATTAGACAATCTTAGATACTGCAAAGATTCTGAAACAAAGGATTCTTAGTCTCATGAGCAAATCTAACTCTGTCAGTTCAGAAACAGGCACCAAAATGGATGCACCAGGGATTTCTTGGGGGAGGTGTCTGTGAAGGCTGAAGAGGAAGGGTATGGGGCTAGGCAGGAGGACCTTCAAACCACAGTGCAGGTCTGGCATCTCTGAAGGGGGAGGGAAGTAATAGGATGGGAGAGTCTCAGACTACAGTGCAGTTTGGAGAAAAGCTTGGCCAGGTTGATAGGAAGTCTCCGAGGCACAGAGATGGGCAGAAGTAGCCTGATTCTAGGACCTGCCCTTGCTTGACCACTGGCTAGGAGTGCCTGGAGGTGGGGGAGACAGGGGTCCTGGGCCTGATGGAGGGCACGTGGCCTGCTGTGAACACCACAGCGGATCAAAAAATACAATAACTCCGGGCTGAGGCAACGACCCTTCCCAAAGCAGGTTCTATCAACGGGAGCTCTGAGCAGGCAACGTTGTGGCCACCTTAATGACTAATACGTAAGAGGTAAAAATTCATCTTTTACAAATGAGCTGCATTTGAAACCTGTTTTGTTGTTCATAGATGTTTGCGTGTATTTTGTGGTTTGGTGTCTGAGTGTCAGCCCTCCTGTTTCTGAGTGCCAGCAGTGAAGCAAGCGGCTTGCTACTGCCACTCCACAGGAATCTCCTGCTTGTTGCATCTTTGACGTTCGTATGATCCTTTCCCGGTTCTAACCAGGGCAGTCAGTGGGAGTTCGGATTCAGCCCTCCACCTGGCTTTTTTGTATGACCTTAGGAGGGTTACTGAACTTTTTAATCCTCAGTTTTCTCGACTTGTAAAATGGTAAGAATAAAATAAAAGATGGAAAGTGAGGATTTAATGAGAGAACACATATAAACCTCTCAAGATGCTGCTCGGCATGTGTTAAGCACCTTAAAGCTTTAGCAGTTTTTATTGTGACTGTAATTTTTGAGTCTTCTTCTATTATCTATCCATTTCATACTCTTATCCAGAAATATCTGGGTTACTGTATATGTTGTATTGCTTCCATTTGAGCTGAGGAGCTTTGCTTTGAAAGCTCCAACTGAGTCTTTCAACTTAATATTTAATAGAGAATAAGTGATGTCAGAGGTCCATAAAGTACCAAATTAGGCCCGTGTCTAGTGCTGTAGATTTTAAATGTGACATTTTGCCTATTTGCAAGCAAAATGCAAGTTTCATGAAGTGTACTAAGCTTTCATACTTCTGAGAACAAAAATAAATGTCAAGGACCCTGGGGTTTATGGATAAAAGGAAGCGTGTTACCTGTCTGGATGGAGGCCAGGACACCTGCAGTTCAGAGACCTGGTTTACTAATCAAGAAGTGATACACATTTTGTTACTTTTGTTGCTTTGTGAGAAATGCTCACCATAAAATGATAAACTGCTTGAGAATGTGCATGATGGATAGTGTAAAAAGTAAAGGATTTCCCTGGTGGCGCAGTGGTTAAGACACGGGTTCGAGCCCTGGGCCGTGAAGATCCCACATGCTGTGGAGCAACTAAGCCCGTGTGCCACAACTACTGAGCCTGTGCTCTGGATCCTGCGAGCCACAACTGCTGAGCCCACGTGCCACAACTACTGAAGCCTGCACACCTGAAGCCCGTGCTCTGCAACAAGAGAAGCCACCGCAATGAGAAGCCTGCACACCGCAAGGAAGAGTAGCCCCCGCTCACCGCAATTAGAGAAAGCCCACGTGCAGCAACAAAGACCCAATGCAGCCAAAAATTAATTTATTAATTTTTTTAAAAAGTAAAGTATTTTGAGAATTATAAAGAGTGGGATTCAATACAGTATTGTATGGACCCAAACCAAGTGATTTGTGAAACTGTTTTATCACTGGCCCCTGCCAGTTATGGAAATTGCTCCTTGTGTGAAAGTATAAATTTGTGGGTTTCAGTTGTGCTGCCCTTGTATTTTGTCCAGGAAATTACATACCACAGAGACAGATGAGTATTAGTAGCTTGCATATAGTCGGCAGAAAAAAGAATAGAATATATATCCTAAGAAACTATATAAAGAAAGGGTAGAGGGCTTCCCTGGTGGCATGTTGGTTAAGAATTCGCCTGCCAATGCAGGGGACACGGGTTCGAGCCCTGGTCCGGGAAGATCCCACATGCCGCGGAGCAACTAAGCCCATGCACCACAACTACTGAGCCTGCGCTCTAGAGCCCGTGAGCTACAACTACGGAAGCCTGTGCGCCTAGAGCCCGTGCTCTGCAACAAGAGAAGCCACCGCAATGAGAAGCCCACGCACTGCAGCTAAGAGTAGCCCCCGCTCACCCCAACTAGAGAAAGCCTGTGCACAGCAACGAAGACCCAGTGCAGCCAAAAATAAATAAATAAAATAAATAAATTTTTTTTAAAAATTAAAAAAAAAAGAAAAGGTAGAATATATAGTATGTTGAGTGCTGATAAATCTATGGAGAAAAATAAAACTGAAATGAAGGCTTTGGTTTTGAGTGACAAGGGTTACCATAAACTGTGACTGTTTTTCCAAAGGCCCATATTTTAAGATGCTGGCTGGGTTTAGGGGTGTAGTGTGTGGCTGGGAAGCAGAGCTAAATGCATGGTCTGGGTGATGTTGGGATGGTTCTTACTAAAAGAGCACTAACTGTGTGTCACACACTATTCAGGGACTTTACACATATTCATTGAGATTAATTCTCAGAGCAGCCCTATGAGGAAGGTACTTCTGTCTCCATTATACAGATGGAGAAATTGAGACACGGCATGGTTATATAACTTGGCTGAAGTCACGAAGCTAGTCAGTGGTGGAGTTGGATTCAGACCCACGGAGTCTGGCTCCAGAATATGTTCTGAAAAGGAAACTCTGTCTGGGAAAGAAGGGCTGGCCCCTGTTTCTCCATTAGCTTGTCAGGAAGTATAAGGAGTAAGTATTAGGGAAGAATGGAAAGGTAAAAGAAAAAAATGGCTCAGGGAAGAAGTGGATCCATATATGCTTTTTCTCCTTCTCTGTTCTCTCTTGGGCATGGGCTTCCAACTCCCATTTTTTTCCCATCGTAACTGAAGGGTTGATGCTTACTGGGGAGATGCTCCAGTGTATTAAGAGAGCTGTACCTTAATTCATCTTTTCCGTGGTGAAAACCAATGAACTCACTTCGTATTAGGGGATGGGTTTGCCCAGCACAGACCATTTGAGAATGATTTGTAACTAGGGAAGCTAGTGGTTGATTTCAACCCAAGGCTGCATATTGTATTGTCTTTTTTCTTCTTCATTAATGCTTTGGGCAATTATCCTCCATCTTTATATATTATTGATCTTTGCATCTAAGTAAAACATCTTTCCTTAACCTAAATTCCTTTACATCAAAAAAAAGATTCTATACACCTTTTTCCAAAAAAGATTTAAGGCAATTTTCAAAAATACTTCATATATACCACAATAAAATGAAATAAAGGAGATAAGGAAAATAATAGGAAAAAAAAAGCAGAACTGGCAATAAGTTAACATCAATTCATGTGTACTTAAAAGTGATGGGAAACAAATAGGATTATAGACTCCTGGTAATCCACACAGAAAGGAAAATATAAAGTAAAATGCAGTGTTCTTTGGGTTTGAAAAGATTAATAGAAGTGTAGTTATCTGTGTGCCACAGAGAGAAACTTCCATAGTTCTTTATATAGAGATATTGTGTGAAGTAATGAGTATCATCTGTGATACTGATGGTAAATTAAAAAATGTATACAAAAGATACATTGGACTGTTTCTTAAAATGACCTTTATTGAGGTCTATAACATAATATCCAAGAAAAATTCAGCCAAAACAGTTCTGCTAGGGTCAAACATGACATGGTTCCCATGTGCATGTCCTGATTACTCTGGCTTGATTCAAGGATCAAATTCAGTGTGTTTGCAGAAGAAAGTTCAAGATTATATTCTCTGACAAATGCTTTAAATTTAGATATGATGTGCCAATAAAGAAGGACAGACTTATATGAGTTATAGTTTCTGATCATGTTTATTTTAAAAATTAAATTGTTTTTCTTTTATTGTATAATGAAAGCATTCAAATTTAGAAATTGTGTATGACTTCCTCTGAGAGGAGATGTAAACTGATGCATTTTCTGTTCAATATACATAGATGATAATGACGTTTGAGTCTCAGACCATCTCAGGGAGAAATAAAGATGACAGAAATTGCAAAAGCTTATGTTATTCCCCCCCCCCCCCCCCGCGGTACGCGGGCCTCTCACTGCTGTGGCCTCTCCCTGCTGTGGCCTCTCCCATTGTGGAGCACAGGCTCCGGACGCGCAGGCTTAGCGGCCATGGCTCACAAGCCCAGCTGCTCCGCGGCCTGTGGGATCCTCCCGGACCGGGGCACGAACCCGTGTCCCCTGCAACGGCAGGCGGACTCCCAACCACTGCGCCACCAGGGAAGCCCGCTTATGTTATTTATTTATCTATCTATCTATCTATCTATTTATTTATTTTTAAACAAATTACATTGTGGGAGAATTGGCTTCCTTTACACCTTCACGGTTCCTTTACATCTGTTTTTCTTTGGTGTATGCTTAGCGAACATTCTACACAAGCAAACCTTAGAGCATGTGCTTGTCTCTCTATATATTGATGCAATACATATATGTATGTGTGTATGTATACACATATGTACATATGTGTATGAAAGTCCCTTGACAGGATGGGCTCTTCAGGTGGTATTTCAGGTTGATTTACCATGTGGTTTCATCCAGTACATGCAAACATAGACCCTTTCCCTTGGAAGGTCACTAGTAACCGTTTTCTACCCTAATTCTCTCCCCACTTCCTACCATGGCCCATCCCCAGCATATCCCAGCCCCTCCCAGCTCCTCTGGGGACATCTTTGCCACTTACAGGTTGCCTACTTTTCTTCACTGTTTCCCTTCCTACCAGGTCTTTCTACTTCACATTCTCAATTCCTTCCCCTTTCAAAAGTAAATAAGTAAAATGACAGGAAAAACCAACCTTTCGTCGAACCATCCTTGGGCCCCTCCACCCCCAGATAATACCATGTCTATTCAAAGGTAAGTAGAAATATTAATTTTTAAAATTAATTTGATTTAGCTATGAGTTGAGTTTCTGTTTCCTGCATCCATTTAACTAGTAAATAATTGTGAAATTTTTTTGTCCTTTTCTCTGAAACATAAAAAGCATAAGTGCTGAATTTATTTAAAGTAGAAAATGAGATTTAGGGGCATATACTAAATTTGAGAACTCAGGAGGCATTCCTTTTATTTTTCCACAAACCGTTTCCTCTGAGCAGAAGTGTTTACTGGTTTGTTATTGTTATTTTGTTTTTCACTGGCAAAATAAATAATGTATTTTGGGTTATACAAGGTTAGTCATATTAACAAGAACCAGTTTTTGTTACCTAAAGTTATTTGTTTCAAAAGTTGTGATTCTGAAAGCCCATTGTCATCAAAAGAAAAAAAAAGTTTTTCGTATTTATGTTTGTTCCAGATCATAAATACTTTTGTTTTTTATAATATAATGCATCCCAGGGATACAAAAAACAGTCAGCATTTCATTTTGTACATTCACACTTTTACAGCTGCTTGCAGGGTATGTGTAAAAATAACTGGACTACAAGTTCACTTTTCTGGCAGATTAGGATAGCAACATAGATGATTGATATTAAACTACTCAGAAATGCTCTAGTAGAGATAACTTTAAAATGTGTAAGATAAAGTCTTAGATTAACTTTATGTACATAGTGTGTTTGCAGCTAAAAATAATTTTATAAAGTTTTGAACTTATATCTCAAGTTTGGTTGACAACTATTTCTGCAGCTTTTTTCTTAATTACATTAACGTAAAGTTTTAAAATCCCATAGTGTGAACTAAACTTAATTTGTACATTTTATGGAATCCGTTTTGGACATTTGGTATAATATTTCTTATACTTTGACAAAATTTTCTGATCACCATTCAGCAAGTATATGACAAGAGGAAAAGAGAAAATTAATGAGTCATGATTCCTAGAAAAAGCAGTTTATTTTATGTAGCTAATATACATGACTACATTTTGATATTATTCCAGACTATGCATAATTACTTCATTAATTGAACAACATAGATGGCCAAGTGGAGGATATTAACATCTTCTTGTAGTGGTTGTGATGATGACATGAAATAATACTAAGCTCCTGGCACAGAGTCTTGTATGTAATAAATAATGATAGTAACTAGTAAGCAAATAAATGAAGTGAATAAGTAAAAAAATACAACCGGATTATATTAGTGTTGCAATGATATGAGACCTTATTTTCAACCAAGGAGAGAATTTTTTTCCATATATAAGCTAATTTTAGTAAATTTTCTTGGTGAGGTCTGAAAGCCTTCCAAGGCTTTTGTGACAGTGTTCCATTCTGCCTCTCCTTATTCCTCCTTGCACATTCCTTTGCTCTTTTCCTAGAAGAACTGCACTTCTCTGCCATCCTATTTGATGTTAGCAGCCTAGCTGACTTTTCGGAATCAGGCTCTCCCAGTTGTGATCTATCACTGCCATATTCATTTTTCTTAAATAGTACTTTCACAAGACCTCTTCTCAGCAAGTAAATGTTCAGCTATCTCCCATTTGCCCTTACAGTTAGAATCTAAAAGCCAAAGTATCTTACGTTTCCACCTCTCATCGGCATGCGTTCTCTGTATTTGCTTGGTGTTTCTTCTTCCCGTGGTGGACTTTACTTCCCATTCCTGCCAACTCCTTATAGCCTCCACCGCCATGGGAGAACTTCTCCCCTTGTGTGGACAGTGCTGTTTTCTCGTCCCCAAAGCCAATGTAACGCTTGACTCTGCCATAATAGAAGTATAGCTGCAGTTTCATGTTTATTCTGGGTGTGATGGATTAAAGATGACTGCAAATTATTTGACTTTCTTCCCAGGGAGGTGTGATGTCTGTGTGCCTTTCCCTTGGCCATGGGCAAGCTCTGTGATGCTCTGACCGACACAATATGGCAGAGGGACACTCTGCCTTAAGAGATGGGCAGCTTCGGCTGCTTTTGTCTTCCTAGAGCGCTCGTTCCCCAAGCCTCCGTGTAGAAAATCTGACTACCCTGAGGTGGTCCTGTTTCTTTTATGAAAGAAAGGACTGTAATGGGTTCCTGACTCTAACGTATGTTTTATATATATAAATTTATTTTATTTATTTATTTATTTTTGGCTGCATTGGGTCTTTGTTGCTGCGCGCAGGCTTTCTCTAGTTGCGGCGAGTGGGGGCTCCTCTTCGTTGCGGTGTGTGGTCTTCTCATTGCGGTGGCTTCTCTTGTTGCGGAGCACGGGCTCTAGGGCACGCGGGCTTCAGTAGTTGTGGCGCACGGGCTTAGTTGCTCCGCGGCTTGTGAGATCTTCCCGGCCCAGGGCTGGAACCCGTGTCCCCTGCATTGGCAGGTGGATTCTTAACCACTGCACCACCAGGGAAGCCCTAACTTATGTTTTAATTTGAGACTTTCCCCAAAAGAGTAGTCTCCAAAGTACAGTGTGAAAGACAGTGTGTTTAGGTGTAGGAAGTAAATATTATAAATTGCATTGCTAAGTATTTTTGTTGAATATTTTAAATTTCCATTGGGTGCATCATTTATATTTTAGTAATGTGTGATATGTAATACATGGTTTTGATTTATGTATGAATATACATCTACTTGAGGTATAATATATATTTTAATGAAAAATTGCATTGTTAAAGTGTTCAAAGTTCCAGGAGTCTGTAAAAATAATCCTGGACCTCTGTGTGTATATGTACCTACCTGTGCCTCCTAGAAAAAGAGCAGTAATTAACTTCTGATGCAGAGTTACAAGTCCCTGAAATGTGGAGAATGCACGTATAAAGGAGACGTGAGCCAAAGGCTCTCCTTGCAGATTTCCAGATCTATGCCTCTAATTTGATTTATTCTCCCCAAATCAGTTCCATTTCTTCAGGTGCCTACATAATTTCTCTACACGTTTCATCATAATATCAAAATGTAAAATGGAGATTTTATATTTTCTGAATTTTCTTTATTTATACAGCAAGCAAATCAATCTTGAACACCCATGATAGCTGCATAGCGCTGGGCTAGGTGCCGATGTGGCAGAGATGTGGAAATTGTGGTCCCATCTCTCAGCTCACAGAACGTTAGTGAAAGCTATGCTCTGGGCTGTCTAGAGAGGAGTGAGGTAACAGAGAACTTTCCAGGCTTGTGAGAAGGCGTAAGGGAAAGGAAAACTCTGGAAATGACCCAAGACATTTAGAGGCCAGTGAGCTGTCCATTCTGGTTACAGCATAGGATATGTGTCCAGTAAAACTGGACTGAAGTTGGAAGGATGAGATAGGAGTAGAGAGTCTTGAATGACAGGGTGAGGACCTTGACGACCCCTCCATAGATGTGAGATACAGCCCAGCAGGTGGTTGAGCAGGCTCCAGATGGAGTAGTGAAGGTGCTTTGCTTATCAGTTTCCCCCTGTGGTGATCGTACTTTTGTTCGCCATTTGTGGCTTCTGTTCCACAGCCAAGCTAGGAGGTGTGCAAGGTTAAGGGTCATTGTTTTGCTCTTCCGTGTCACTACAGCCACGTTGATGACCAGGTAGCTTAGATTCCGATGATGCTTAGTTGGACTACATAATTCCAAACCTTCAAATCTGAGTAGTGAAATGTATTTCTGAGAAGGAAGATTCTTCACTTTCAGTTCATTATTATGTAGCATTTATTATTTTAAATTATAAATTACACTTCTATTCCAATTTGGAAGATTCACCAAAAATCCCATAATATGGACAGGATGATGATATTATCTGTAGTTAACAAATGAAGAAACTGGGTCCAAGAGGTTTCAATCAGCTTCTCATGGTCACTTCTCTGATTAAGTGCAAGACTAGGAATAAAGTTCACATGTTTGGAATTCTGTCGCTATGCTGTCTCTAGTTACTCTAAAGATATTATAATCCTGGAGAAAGAGAAATTGAGCTTTGAAAATAATAAAGAAACATTGTGCTGTTGCCCTCTTTAAATGGAGTGGCTGGGCCCGTGAGCCATGGCCGCTGAGCCTGCGTGTCCGGAGCCTGTGCTCCGCAACAGGAGAGGCCGCAACAGTGAGAGGCCCGCGTACCGCAAAAAAAAAAAAAAAAAAAAGGGTGATAAAGTATACTGAATTTTTTTCCTCTGGTAATTTAGTATTTTTTCTTTAACAAGGTACAGTTGGCAATTAGGAAAGTGACCCTGTCACTTTAAGAACTCCATCCATGGGAGCTGCATGCCTTGAAAATGAGTGCTTGTTTTTCTTTTATTTAAAAAAAAAAAAAAAAAGTCTCTGGATGAACAAGTCCCAGAGATAGGCAAATGCGTACAGGTTGTTGAGTTAAATGCCTTTAGATCTTGAGTAAGAACACACAGACATTAAGAAAATTAAGAAAAATTAATAAGAAATTAAGAAATTAAGAAAAAACATATCTGGGGAAAATTATTGCTGTGACACTGGGTATATTCTATAAGCTTTACTTATTGACTTTATTTAAAAAGCATAACACTTTTGCTGAGATAGTTTGAATCTTGAGTTGAAGGGAATTATGATGAATGTCATGCTCTTCTTTGGCTCAGGGGGTTAGATCAGTTCTATTTTAAGGATGACACTCGGGGAAATAAAATAAAACTGATCATTTTCTCCACCAATTATGCTAAAAGCACATGGCCCCTTATAATTTTCTTCTTTAAAGAGCTCCAAAACTTAGGCTTAGTAATGGAATAGGCTTTCCTATTCTTGTATAAGGCTTAAAGAAATCTCTGCTTCTCCCTATTCTGACTCACTGCTGTTTTCCCAGAGTGCGTGTCCATTTTGGATTAGCAGTTGAGAAATGATGATTTAATAGACTCTCACTGCCACTTCTGAAGTGACCATGATTCTTAATTTTATTGAGAAGGGAAATAAAGTATAGCAGGTTATGAGAGTAATACTGAGTTTTCTCTGAAGCTTCAGTCTTCAGCTGTCTTTATCATTAGAGTGTGTTTCTACCATTACATAAATGATAAATATATTTTTTCTATAAATAATGACTCAGTAGCACTAATTTTAAAGTATAGTTTTTCAACAAAAATTAATTTTGTTGAAGTTAATATCTGGCATTATGTTTCTGGCAACATGAGGGTGATAGTTGCCAGTCCTCTATGAATGAAATTTGCTGTTTTAGGAGGAAATGAAATTTGCTGCTTTGTTCGCTCCTAGACACAGCAGTAAGATCTTTGAATTCTTTGCTTTAAATGGTACACTCAAGTATTTGGAACGATGCCATTTTACTGTTTAGCATTTGACATACCGAAAATAAAAACAGTGGAAATTGAATGTCATTCCTATGACTCTATCTTCAAATTTAGTGTCAAAAATATGCTTTAAATGGTTAATGTGTAATAACGATGTAGTCTCATGTGCAAGAAAACATTGAAAAGACTTAGTATGACCCTGTCACTTTGAGAACTCCATTCCTGGGGAATTCAAACACAGATTGCAAACTATGAAACTCCGGTACCTACTGTGTGGATCCTAAGGTCCGCTCTCTTAGCCAGATTAGGAAAGATAGGACCAGAAGCCCAAGTAAAGCAGGAGACAACTGTACACAAGTCCAGCAGATTGATTAGCAGACAATTATTAGTAAACAGTATCAACTTACTAACATGTTCCTACAGAAAGAAAAATTATACTGGGATTATAAAAGCCAGAATTAATAAGGGAAGACCAGAGGTGGTTAATTCATGTGAAAGGCAAGTGTAAAGAGAACAGTAAATCTGACTAGGAGTCAGAAGTGCTAGTTCTAGTCTGTAATTGACATCTATCCAACAGGGAAATCTGGGTGATTTATTCAACCTGGGTTTCAGGGTCTCCTCCTCTAAAACTAGCACTTAGCACAGAATTGTTATGAAGGGTCAGATGATACAGTGCATGTTAAAGTGTTTTGCACTTTCCTGACTCTTTCCACGTAGAATAGATCATACTTGTGTCTTTGTCTCCCTTCCTCCCATACCTTGTCCTTGCAGTTTATTCTATTCGTTTATTTCACATGTCCCTCTCTGCCTTAAATCATTAAGGTTTGATTCTGAATCATCTTATCTCCAGCTTCTAGCACATTGAAAGTTCTTAATAAATGTGTGATTAACATTATTTTCCTAATCATTACTATCACATAAGATCTTCACACTAACTTTAAATAAGTAAATAAATTTGGGGTATGTTCTGGATACAAACCTTGAGCACTTTCTCAGATTCCTTTCATGGCCTCCTTTCCAAAAGCACCACCTGTTTCTGGGACTGTGTCCACCCCTGCCCTTGCCAAGTTTCCTGAACAGGCTGGAGTCTGCAGTGAAACCCCAGGGCTGTGTGGCCCTTGCACCCCACCCACTGAGCTCTATCTGTGCCATTCACCTTGTGAGGGATTGAATAGTGGTCCCCAGAAATGTATGACCAAGTCCTAACCCCTGGCACCTGTGATGGTGACCTTGTTTGGCAATAGGGTCTTTCAGATGGCATTAAGGATCTTAAGATGATCTCTCTAAGTCCCATAACTGCTCTCCTTATAAAGGAGAGAAGAGGGCGATCTGAGCTACAAAGACACGGATAAGAAACACGGGGAGAAAGTGATGTGAAGATGGAGGCAGAGGGTGGAGGGATACAGCAAGAGCTGCCGGCAGCCACCAAAAGCTAGGAGAGATCCAAGGAAAAGATTCTTGTTCACAGCCTCCCCAGGGAACCAACCTTGCCAACACCTTGGTTACTGAGTTTTGACCAACTGAAAACCAAAGCAACCAGCCAGAAAACATCCCTGTTCTTCCTTCCTTCCTTAGACTGTGCCACGATGTGGTTTCTTCTTGCACTCTTTCCAGGGAAGCCTCAGTGTCTACCTGTCACACTTGCCAAGCTCCCTGCATTATCTCTTCCCAGTTCATTGTGGAGGCCAGCACTATAATAACACCATATGGCATTGTTTCATGTTTTCACAATTAGATATAAAGTCTATACATTTTTATAATCTCTTAAACAGTCCTAAGAAATGGGCGTCCATTCACTACACTGATATTACACTGATTATATGAGATAACTCAATGACTCCTTAATTGTACTTGGAAGAATTTCAAAATAACTTCTGCATTAATGAGACTAAATTTTAGTTGGTATTTCATTGTTGCTGGACTCTCTTCTTTTTTTTTTTTGGT
This sequence comes from Aethalodelphis obliquidens, assembly GCF_003676395.1. Taxonomy (NCBI): domain Eukaryota; kingdom Metazoa; phylum Chordata; class Mammalia; order Artiodactyla; family Delphinidae; genus Aethalodelphis; species Aethalodelphis obliquidens. The sequence continues at coordinate 2,095,458 of NW_020838017.1, forward strand.
CAAAGAGTGGCTTCAGGAGCTCAGCTGAGCTGGGAGAGGGCTGAGCTGCCAAGTGTGGCGTTGCCAGAACACTCCATCAAAGCGCCAAGCCCAAACTGAAAGAGTTAAGCCTTTAATCACTTTACGAGATGACGCAAGCAACAGGTTAAAGTGGGAGAAAGTGCTGACGGCCCCTCACCCATTTTCCCCTACGGAACGGCGCACTGGTGGGCGTCAGGTGGGTCAGCCCAGGTGGCTCACTGTGGAGCCAGCCCGGAACTATAGGCTCCGGCAGATTTATGGACCCTGGAGTGGGGAAGGGGTAGCCGAAGGGGTAAAGGAGTGGAAGAGTATTGGGACTGAGTCAGAGTTGAGAAAGGTGTCTTCAGGGTTTTGCTCTCCTCCTCCACGAGGAGGTTTTGGCAAAGACTCTTGAAGAAGACAATTGCCCAAAGCCTCCGATAAAGAGACCTAGGAATGAAGGCACCAGGGCTAGTTACGGAAAGCTGTGTAAGAGCACGACCAGCCAGAGGAGGGGGTAAGTCTTGACTGCAACTCCTTTCTTATAAATTGATAAAAGTCTACAACTTTATGCCGTATTTACATCAAAAAGTTAAATTAAAATAAATAATAAAAATAATAAGTTGGTAATACTTACACTATGCTATTGTATTTGGGGCTATAAGCAGAGCCAGTGATACTGCCTACTCACAAGAATAAAGTTAAACTATATTTTTACTTTTGTATTAGCTTTGGGGCACCAGAGTACCAGACAGATATACACAATTAAGAGGAGGTTCTGCGAAGAACAACAAAACTGTTAGGAACATGGGATGATTTATTTGCTAAGTAAAATTAAGTTGACAAAATACCTGAGAACTGTGGGATAATATCAAACATTCTTCTGTTAGTGTAGGTGCAGTCCCTTTAAGAGAGGGGAAACACATGGGGCAGAAGAAATATTTGAATAAATAATATCTTTTTTTCCCAAAATTAAACAAAGACAGCAGTCTACAAACCCAGTAAGTTTAGTAAACCCAAGCAAACGGAATACAAGGAAAACCATACTGATATGCAATATAGTCAGACTGCTGCAACCAAAGATAGGAGGGAAATCTTTTTTTTTTTTTTTTTTTGCGGTACGCGGGCCTCTCACTGTTGTGGCCTCTCCTGCTGCAGAGCATAGGCTCCGGACGCGCAGGCTTAGCGGCCATGGCTCATGGGCCCAGCCGCTCCGCGGCATGTGGGATCCTCCTGGACCGGGGCACGAACCCGTGTCCCCCGCATTGGCAGGCGGACTCTCAACCACTGCGCCACCAGGGAAGCCCAGGAGGGAAATCTTAAAACATCTAGAATAGAAGGTGCATAACCTACAGGAGAACAAAGATAAGAACAGCTAACTTCTCATCAGATACGACGGAGGCCAAAAAGATGATGGAGTGAGTGATGAGAAAAGACCTGTCTACTTAGAATTCCACATCTAGAAATCAATATTGTTCTAACATGAGGACTCAGTAAAACATTTCAGGCAGACAGAAGCTAAGGCACTGTGTTGACAGCTTATTTGCACTAAAGGAAATACTAAAAATAAAAGAAATGATTTAGGCTGAAAGGTAATACCAGATGAAAACTCAGATCTGTAGAAAAGAATGAAGAACAACAAAAGAATGAAGGTAAAACAAAGGGCTCTTTTTGGTGTATGTCTGTCTGTCTGTTCTTGTGTCATATATATTTATTTATCTGTAAAACTTAACTATTCAGAGCTTATATATAGCAATGCAGTGGGAGATGTATAGCATATGAGCAGCATCTCACAGTACTTAATACAATCTTACAAAAATAAGAGATATGATTTATTGAGTGCCTCCTGTGTGCCTGGTTACCATTCTTTATACATATAGCTCAAGTTTATAGCCCTTACTTTATAGACTAGGAAACCAAGGCTCAGATAAGTGAAGTCACTTCCCTAACACCCTACAGCCTCTAAGTTGCAAAACAAAAATGTCAGCCCTTGCTCTCATATACTCCAAAATGGATGAACAAGGTTTTAACATTGTTTGTATGAATAGGAGACTGAAAATAACTTGATTCTATACATAGGAAACTTTAATAAATTATTGTGTTTCCATTTGGTGGAATATTATGCAGCTGTTGGAGTCAGAGACCTAAGTGGGCTAACCTAGAGCAATATCCATGACATCATTTTAAGTGGAAAAAGTCCAGATTGAATATAATGAGAATAGTGTATTTATGTCTGTGTGTGTGCATGCGCGCATGTATGTGTATATATATATATATATATATATATAATTAAAAAAATGCATATTTTGATGATTTTATGCACAAACACACATTCAATACATATACACATAGAGACCAGCTCTTAACAATACATAAGAACTGCTAAGAGATTTTGAATCTAAGGAGAAGTGCTTTAGAACTTGAGGGTCAGGATTGAAAGAGAGACCTCCTTTTTTACAGCACTCACTTTTGGTGTTTTTAAAATTTTTACTACATACTAGGATTTCTTCGCCTGATTTTAAAAAGCCTGGTTCACTACACTAAATTAATGGAGGACTCACACATAAGCTTATTAGGGGCAGAGGCCATTACTTCTTTCCTTTTTACCCAGCTTAATGTGCTGGTATATAGGCATTAATATTCATTGACCTTAAATTAAAAGGGTGTTGGTAATATTAAATAGTAAAATTTCTTTTAAATACTGGTATAGGGCTTCCCTGGTGGCACAGTGGTTAAGAATCCGCCTGCCAATGCAGGGGACATGGGTTTGAGCCCTGGTCCGGGAAGACCCCACATGCCACAGAGCAGCTGAGCTCGTGCGCCACAACTACTGAGCCTGCTCTCTGGAGCCTGTGCACCACAACTACTGAGCCCATGTGCCACAACTACTGAAGCCCATGTGCTACAACTACTGAAACCCGCGTGCCTAGAGCCCGTACTCTGCAACAAGAGAAGGCACCGCAATGAGAGAAGCCCGCGCACCGCAACGAAGAGTAGTCCCCGCCCACTGCAACTAGAGAAAGCCCACGTGCAGCAATGAAGACCCAACACAGCCAAAAACTAATAATAATAAAAAATAAATAAATAAATTCTGGTGTAAGAGACAAACACAGAAATATATAGGACTGTTTAGAATAATACATAATGCAGGAGGTAATATTTGAACAGATGCTGAATGGGTAGTGTTTTGGGGGCTGAGCTGTGAAATAATATCATTTTAGGCAAGAATGATACACAGATGGGGAAGCAGAAAAGTGTACATATGTGTTGGTGAAATGGAGTCTTTTTTTGGAAAATGATGAGCTGATGAAGGTAGGTTGGTGCCCTATGTGGAGCGAAGGGGGTTCCATTGATGAGTTTTGAACAGGGTGTCCCTCAGACTTAAGAGTATTTCAGAAAGATTAATCGGCAAGGAGTTCTTTCTCTGACGCAGAGTTTTAAGTCAGTCCTCTTTGCCATTATAAGGACTCCCTTCGTTTTCTCTTCTCCTTTCCTACTCTTCCAGCCTCCCCTCCCATGTTTTGACTCCACTTCCTTTTCCTCTGCTCTCTTTTTCTGGCATTTCTTCCCCTGCCTGGGCATGGCAGTGGCAGCCCAGTGACACCCTCCTGCTTTTCTGAGCTGCTCTGCTTACTCATAGAACCAGTATTCTCTCACACCACTGTTGAATATATCATTTCTTTTTTTTTTTTTCATTTCTCTTTTCTGCATGTCTTTTTTTTTTTTTTAACTTCTGTCCACATGGACATGAAACTGTGGTGGGAAACAGTATGGATCTTTCAGGGAGAAATACCCCCACAGGACTTGAAGCCAACAAAAGGGACAGTTTTCATATTTCTGCTCCACAGAGTAGCAGGTTGGAGCTTGGAGTAGCACATACCCTACCAGACTACAGTTTCTCTTCTCTGCAAAAAAAAAATAACATTTTTTGCCTAGAATACCTTTCTCGTCCCCACTCTGTCCAGCACCCTCAGTTCACCTGGCTAACCCATGCTCATCCTTCACTTCTCAGAATGGATTCACTTCCTCTAGGGAGGCTTCCCTGACATCCCACACCCAGGTTGCATCTACACAACCCTGAACGATACATTTCTGTTATTACACTGAGGAGCAGTTGCCTGTTTGTCTGAATTCTCCACTGAGCTATAAATTTCATTCAGTTTTGTTTCATGTCTGTCATATTCATCTTTTATGACCACTTCCTAGCTTAGATGCTGGAATTTAGTAGACTCTCAGCAAATATTTGTTAAATGAATGAATGAATGACATGATATAAAAATATAGCAAGGTATTTCCTTATTGTTTTCTTGAAACTAAATTCCTCAGAACTTTTTTCATGTCTAGCATTTTTTGTATTCATGGAATTGTAAAACATTGCTTTTTCCCCCAGAAGACACTACAGTATATCTGTGCTGACTTCATAATCATGTTTGTAAGAGGCACCATTTGAATCAAATGAATTCTTTAGTTTTGGTTTATTGCCTTCTGAAGGTAAATTTGAGAGGGGTAAGGAGACTATTTTGAGGATACTAGTGTGAACTTAGCAATAATTAACAGATTTGTTAAAGTGTTTGAAAAGACCACTTCACAGAAAGTCAGTATTACAGGTCTTCCAGCTATTACATGTCTGTTCTACATCTTCTACATTCTAATTATTCTAACCTTTATTATACAGGAAGGCATTAAGGATTTGCTGACTAAAATGAGGCTTAAGAATATTGCACCAGTAGAAAACTGCTCCTTTCCAGAAGCTGTTAAGAAGCTCTCACTGTCATAAGCTCTCATTGTAATTCTAATCTGCTCTTCTGTGCTTCTGTGAAATTAGCTAATCATACCCTGCCTGGGCTCCCAGTGTGGTCTTTCGTATCCTGCACACCACCGTAAAAGAGGCCGTTCACTGTTGGACTTCCCAATCAGATGGAGCCCAAGTAGTTGAATATGGTCGCCCCGCAAAAGAGTGGACGGGTTTGCAGGAGCAAATGGGAGTGGTTTGCCCTCCTCTTGCAAAGCTTCTTCAGCTGGGAAGTCGTTTTTGACAAGATGCTTTGTCACATGCTTGACATCTTTTTTTCTTTTTTTTAATGAGGGAGTGACTGGAAGATAATTTAATCTGAAATGCTGACACCTACGTAGCTACAGATTAATGGGATACTGTCTGAAAACTTATTTCAGCACCTCAGAGACAGAGTCTACGTAAACAGAAGATGGTATGAATAAAGTAGCGGCACGTCGTGCCCCTGTCTTGGCTGTTTAAGTAGGCTGTGGGTAGACCATTGCCCTTGCTCTGTGTCTACCCTCACATTGGCTGAAAAGATAATTTGGTATCACGGCAAATGTGGACCTTATAAGACCAGGATATTGCCTACTTGTAACACAGTTATTAATTTAGCGACCTATCTTTTGGTTGCTTATTTTATATAGGAAGGAAAACAATAATTCCACTGCAGTGGACGTTGTTGAATCACGTAAGGTTATTAACAAAATGTGTAATCTTCTCAGCTTTGAAACATTTCTTCGGGATCTCCAAAAGATCTTTATTTATTTATTTATATTTTTTTTTGCGGTACGCGGGCCTCTCACTGCTGTGGCCTCTCCCGTTGCGGAGCACAGGCTCCGGACGCACAGGCTCAGCGGCCATGGCTCACGGGCCCAGCCGCTCCGCGGCATGTGGGATCCTCCCGGACCGGGACACGAACCTGTGTCCCCTGCATCGGCAGGCGGACTCCCAACCACCGCGCCACCAGGGAAGCCCAAGATCTTTATTTTTAAAGTGTTTCTAGGATCTCACTCCGGCAAGAACAACACAGTTACAAGCATGGAAGGGAGTCAGACATGGGGACGGGGGCAGGAGTGGACGTGTTGTAAGGGCTAGGCATCCTGCCTCGACCGAGGCAGTGACATGGTGCGAAGCTCACAGTGTGAAACTTAGACCCTCAGGTTGCTGTGTTCTGAGAAAGCAAAGTTAAGATCTAAAAGGAATCTTATGGCAAAACCTTCTGTAAAATAAAACCTCATATAAGAGAAAATAATGTAAGTGAACTTCAATGCATACATTTTCGTAAACCTGTATGTTCACCTGTCTGATCTTGCTGGCAATCTTGAAGTCAACTTGATCTTGGCTAAACATTTCCCCGTTCATTATGACATAAGGTCATAATTAATATTCTGAAACGGAGCATTATTAATTTTTATCTATTGTGTTTATCTATTTTATCCCGCTATGAAAACATTACTTTATGGACAAATTTCATTATCTTAGGATGCCTGGGAACCCAGCTGTCACCTGTGTCTTCGCTGTGTCTCAGATTCGTAGGATTAGGGCACAAAGCTTACCTGTCCACAGGAGTCACAGAGCAGGCCGGGAGTTTGCTGTTAAATGGGCAAGGCTAGACTTTTCATTCTTGGACCATATGCCACCTCCCATCTCTTTTCTGAAACATGCACCAATCTTGGTCTGCCTTTTCCTTGTCTCTTTTTTTTTTTTTTTGCGGTACGCGGGCCTCTCACTGTTGTGGCCTCTCCCATTGCAGAGCACAGGCTCCAGATGCGCAGGCTTAGCGGCCATGGCTCACAGGCCCAGCCACTCTGCGGCATGTGGGATCTTCCCAGACCGGGGCACGAACTCGTGTCCCCTGCATCGGCAGGCGGACTCTCAACCACTGCGCCACCAGGGAAGCCCTCCTCTCTTTTGATAAGAGATGTGGGAATAGAGAAGTATATCTCCACTAGGGAAGGATATAAATTCCAGCTCAATGATAAATTGCAAATGAGATTTGGCCTCAGTGTTGGGAAGCATCAGGGGATGGCAGGGCTGTGGCCCCCTGGGGACCCATCCCGTCCTGAGCAATAGTCCCTACATAACTCCTACTCGTCCCTGCCATGCATGATCTGGGCACAGTGTGGACCAATTTCCCGATTATTTCAAGAGAAAGCAGGTATTAGGTTTTCATTTTAAAACTTCTTGATTTTAAAAGATTGCTCCCCAAAAGCATGTGTGTCACCTGTGAAGTTTCCTTACTAAGATCCTTGACCGCAAGCTCTAGCCCTGCGTTTGCAGATGTGAGATGGACATTTTCACTGAGCAGTCTTTGCTTTCACCTCGAGTTTGGTTTCACTAATGCTAAAGTGACTACCTCCTCTTAAAGCTAGAAAAGTTGCTCCTCTGCTTAATATTTTATTTCAGTTAATGACCCCACCCCTCCCCAGTGCTCCTTTTAATGTTATTTTTAAGTTCCTCAGTACTGTTAGGCAAAGTCTATATTTTTTTCTTCATAATCCTCTCAAAATTATCTTTCCCTTTTCATCTCCACTAAGCACCTACTCGGGTTATCATCATTAACTTATTCCTGAACAAATGCAATAACTTGGCTACTTTTCTTCATTCAAGGAGAGAAATTTATTAGTCGGTGGGTGTTGAACATTGTGTGATGTGCTTGGGACACAGCGCTGAATAAGCCACATTCCCCGACTGCTGTGATGGTTCTCATTCAGCTGTCTTTTTTTTTGCAAAATCTCCCGTACAGACATCAGGTGTATCTTCCTTAGTTTCTATATTGATCATGCCCCACCCTCTAGAACATCTATAAATCCCTCCTGCTACCAAATGGATTCTAAACTGCTTAGAGTTGAAGGCTTTTCTTAGTCTAGCTGTGGTCTGCCCTGTATTCCAGCCTTCATTTATCACAGTGCCTTCTGCGGACATGACAGTCTTGTATCTTAACTCCCAGCTTACTTCTCCACAAACCCCATCTGCTCTCCATCCTGTTACCCTCCAACTGTCCCCCACAAACAATGGAAAATATCTAGTTCTTTTCTATCTATGGGAACTTGATCATGACATGGTTTAGAACAAGCGTTGGCAAACTTTTTCTGTAAAGGATCAGGGAATAAATACTTAGGGCTTTGCAGCCCACATGGTTTCTGTTGAAACTACTAAGTCTGTAGTTGTAGCCTGAAACCAGCCAGAGAAGATGTAAAGGAAAAAGCGTGTTCCAGTAAAACTTTATTTACAAAACAGATGGCTGACAGGCTGTAGTTTACTGACTCCTGACTTAGAATGTCCTCCTCTATGTCTGTGTTGCCGAATTTTCTGTTCTCTGATGCTTTCTCATCGTCACCACCAGAAAAGAATTCTTGTTTTGATTTGTGGCACTCGCCTCTATCATATCTACTGTAACAAAGTGGTTACCTCCTCAGCAAGGTGGCAGATTCCTGGGTGACAGGGTCAAGTGTCATTCTTCTTTATATCTCCTGCATTCAGTGTTGAGTGAATGAAAATATGAAGACATGAAAATTATATAATGTAATAAATCAGCATTACCTCAATAAAAAATAGATGTAAAATTTTAGAAATAAAGATTTGCTCTGTTTCACTGAAATTTCTGGATTTTGACATGTATCACAATTCCAAATGTTTAGATAGAACTTAGTGAAAAAAAGCAGTAAAAACCAGTGCAGGGAAGACCAAATTCTTGTTATAGTTAAACTACTCTTTCTTCCTTTCAAATATGGAAACCAGGAAGGAAAATTGAAACCATACATGTGTTGAATTTTGTAGCGTCAGTCAACTCTAATTAAGTGTAAGGAAAAAAGCTCTCATTTAAAACATTAAAGTATGATAGACAAAGCTATTTTCTATGATTTTTGTGCATGATAGTTTAGGTAAAGAACATTCAAAATCCCAATTAAAATCTCATTAGCCTTTCAAATTAACTATAAAATTATCATTAATAGTATCTATGATAAGCCTGAAAATCTCAGTGAAAACAAATTTTAAAAAAGAAGAGAATTAAGTAGTGTCTAATTTTTTAAAGTATTGTAGGAAACCTAGTATAAACTTTTTTTTCATAAACACAACAAATAAATTCTTAGATTTTGGAAGAAGAGCCCTCATGTATAATATCAATAAAAAGGATAACATATCTGGGAAGAAATTCAGTAATAAGTATGTAGGAACCACATGAAAAACTTCAAACCTCCACTATTGGCCTAAATGAATGACTGAATACATGGAAACACATGGCATGATTTTAGGTGGGAAGATTTGGTATCGTGAAAATATCAAGTCTCCATAAATTAATCTCTAACTACATTGCATTCCCAATCAAAATAACAGAGTACTATTTTAGGAATACTTAACAAAGATGCTAGAAAAATAAACCTAAGATAATATCAAATTTATTAGTCATATCAAATTTATAAATCTTAATCTATAAAGGAAAAATATTTTCCTTTCAAAAAATCCATACTACTGTATATACAAAGTCAAATGACAAACATGCTTGTATAATAGTTGCAAAAACAATAACAATAAGAACAACAACAACAGATAGACAGAAGAGAAATATCCTTAAAATACAAAGAGAGGAATACAAACCACGAAATAGAAAATTAAGCGTAGAGCAACTCACAGTTAAAGGAATTTGAATAAGTAGACAGTAACCATATGGGAATAAAGCTCAGTCTCATTACTAAGTAAAGAAATGCACATTAAAATGAGGTACTTTTTTTAACTACCAGATTGGCAAAGATTAAAAGGTTTGTTAATTCTCAGTATAGTAAGGGTATCGGTAAACGGGCACTCTTCACAGCCTCTTGATTGAGAGTATAAATCGGTATAGAGCTGTTGATAGGCAGTTTGGTTAACTTTGAAATGTGAAATGCGCATCTCCTTCAACTCTTCCCAAGAGTCAAATTCCCCCCCTTAGGAAGATTTCCTACTTGTGTAATTTTGAAAGGTGTTATTGAAATTACAGTGGTTACACCTAAATGTTCATTAATAGGAGACCCACTGAATTATGGTAGATGAGTACTTTGGACTACTAAGTAGTTATTAAAACGAATTAGACAGTTTTGTAGGTATTGATATAGGACAGTCTTCAAAATATAGAGGGAAGAAAGCAAGATGTAGACTGTTCTATACATGTTGTTACAGTTTCTTCTATATAAGTTGTTTTGCACTCGATATGCATAAAAATTTCAGAAGAGTTGGTAAGAAATTAGTGTCTGTAGCATAGTGTCTATAGTAGGTCAGGAGATGGTGTGGAAATTGATTTTAGATTTATCAAAATTTATATCTATTTTCAATTTAATCATATTCTATTTTTATAACAATAGTCTTGTTGCAAATAAAGATTACCAAGCTTTGCCTAGATACTTTGCACTAGAGAAAGGCAGGATGCAATTTTTGAGTATGAAAAATACTTAGTAGGTTAGTAACAACACAGCTTCTCATACTAAGTATCACTTATATCCCTGTAATGAATGTAATCTAAACCTTAACATATTTTCGGGACCTCCTGCCTCATAGCTGGGTATGGCAGGAATCACAGTTGAATTTGTTAAACTTTTTTTTTTTTTCTCTACTCCTGATTTCCTGGAAGGTATTTTTGCCCAAACGCACTTGGCCTCACTGTACTCTCTCACTCTTTCCTCTACCCCGCCCCCGGGAAAATGAGTTAGCAGAGATGTGGGCAGAATAACCTGGTGGGGTGTTTGCTGCTCTGGGCCAGGCTGTGAACTGGGGGGTAAAGCCCCCACCTTGGCAGAGGGGGCCTGCCCGGTCCAGAGCTGTCAGCAACAAGGTACGTGAAGTCAACCTCAATCAGCCTGTTCTCCAGGACAGATTTTATCAGGGGGATGAAGGCCTCCGTATTCTGACTCTTTGGTCTTACTGTTCATTTGTCCAAAACTCATCTGAAAAGACAGATGGTACTTATTGAGTCTCCTCAAAACTCCATTGTTATACTGTTCAAGACCTGAAATAGTCCTGAGAACTCACCATTGCGAGCCTCTCAGTGTATAGGTGAAGAAACTGAGGTTCAAAGCAATGAAGAAACTTGTACAATTTGGGACAGTAGCTGAACTGAAACTAAGGCACAGATTTAGTTCTCTTCCAGTAATTAAAAGAGTTTGGGGGCTTCCCTGGTGGTGCAGTGGTTGAGAGTCTGCCTGCTGATGCAGGGGACACGGGTTCGTGCCCTGGTCCGGGAAGATCCCACATGCTGCGGAGCGGCTGGGCCTGTGAGCCATGGCCGCTGAGCCTGCGCGTCCAGAGCCTGTGCTCCGCAACGGGAGAGGCCTCAACAGTGAGAGGCCCGCGTACCACAAAAAAAGAAAAAAAAGAGTTTGCAAGGAACCACTAATATTAAAAACAAAAGACTCTTAGGAATTGTGTTTCATGTAATTTATTAGAAATCTACAACGGATGGACTTATACATTGCTGATTTATTAATGGTTTTTATGTAGACTCATGCAAGATGACCAATACAATTTCTCAGTAAGACATCTGGATCCACCTGAAAGATCCCCAGTTACTATTTGGAGGACTGTGTTTTTGTTGCTAAACTAGACACAATAGGCCAGGCTTTACTTGGCAGGTTATTACCTTGAACCACAACCCAATTATTACATGGGTTTTATAAAAAATCCTGTCCATCCTGTACTGAAAATATCTCAGCTAAATTAATCTCTGTGGGAAGTTGCTCTTACCACATATTTATAAGCTGGAAGTTTATTTATAGTTGAAGTTTCTTGAAAACTTTGTTTAAAAAAAAAGTAGCTTTAAAAATTATTTGGATAGACTTCCAAACACACAGTAGGGATTTGAAAAGCACTAAGGCTCATAAGGGTTTTGTATTTAGTTAATAGGTTCCTACTGAGCAGAAGATTAAAATCCCCAGCTTGCAATGTGATTTAACTCTAAAGTCAACTAATCCAGGTTCTGCGGTTTAATAGTGTCCAGTAGGGTCCTTAAATACAGACTGTATACTAAGGATAAAAGCACTAGTTGAGCCTGGCTGAATTCATGTTATGTTCACTTCAGTAGACTGTTAACCTGATATTGAACATACATATGTGGATATTTGCACATATGACACCTAAATAGGTTACCAAAAATATTTGCATATTTTCAGCTTTTTACGTCATCTCCTCCCTAGGGAAAATGTTTCTTCCAAGCAGATACAAATAATTTCTTTGCCCCCGGGTCTTCTTTTTTAATCATCTTGATATTAAAGCATTCATTGCCGTTGTTCACTATTCCATTTTTCCATGTCTGTCTGGACTGGGGCAGTCGGTCCCTCATATCACAGCTTCTATTCTAATGACATACAAAATTCTTAGTGGCTCTACCTGCAGTTTTGCAAAATTCACATAATAGGTACAGGACTCATCAGTATTTATGTTGCTTCATGTATTGTTACTGAGTTTGTCTGCCAACTGTACTACAAGAAGGAGGGTTACATCAGTGTCCTTAGAATTAAACTCATTGGAATCCATGTAGATATTTGGGTTTTCTGTGCATTAAACCATCAGCTCTTAGACAAAAGCCCAGACCAAGAGAGCAGCTCAAGAAACAGGCAGGCAGTGGACTTTACCCCTATCTCTCTTCCCTCTAATTTACCTTCCTTTTAGCTGAAGCCCTCCTTAACCACTCGCTCCAGTGTGCAAATTTGACTCTTTTCTGTGAACCACCCTCTCCTTCGCACCTCTGAAATACTTCTGTTTATCCTGAGCTGGTCTGTGGTGGGACTTACATTCTCTGTGGTCACAGTGGAATGGGGGTTAGAGCTGCCTAAGTAGCAGACAGGTCCCGCTTGGGTGTCAGCCTTACCTCCCTTTGAATCCAGTTCTGTTCTTTGCCAGTTGTGAGCCCTCAGACTAGTCACACTCAGCTTCAGATCACTCGTGTGTAAAGTGGGGATGATAGTAATAACTGCTGTTGCAGAATACTGAAGAATCAATCAACAAATCCATGTAAAGTCCCCAGCGCATAGTAAGCACTCATTAAGTATTAGCTATTATTGTTCATGATGACTGTGCCACTGCTCTTGTTTTTGTTCATTCCTGCACACCCTGTCTTGGATTTCCCTTCTCCTACCCAAATTCAACCTATAAAATAACTAGGATTACAAGGGCAAAGGGGTAGAGAGTATATCTGCTATTACTGGGTTGTCAGAGGGACCAGGGGTCCTGGAGCAATATTTCCTGCTACCGCCAGTGCCTAGTTCTGTGCTGTGCTGGAACCTAAGGACATTCATCATCTTTCATGCATTCTCTAAAAAGATGCCGCCACCACGCCTTATTTTCTTATGTGTCTCTATATTTCACTTTTTCTTGGGGATGTAGATGCAGAAATCATTCAAGGCACAAACCAGATGAAAATAGCATAATGGTGTCATCTGAGGGTAGGCTAGCAGGAACTGGCCTTCCACAGTACAGATACTATTATTTCCATTCTATGTGTTAGAATTCCAAGGCTTGGAGAGACTGAACCAATTATCTACATTCAAATTACAGCCCTACACTTGCTAGTTTTATGAATTTATTTTTATCTTACTAAGCCTGTTTCTTTGTAAAATATGTATAATATCTACCATGTGGATTATGTTAGAGATTGAAGAAGATAATAATCTGAATAATGGCTGACATAATCTATCATATATTATATATGTGTATATGTATATACACATGTATACATATATATAACACATGGGGATAATAAATATTTTTCCTGCAATGATAACTTGTCTCTTTTTTCTCCAGATTTTACTACAAATTAATTTTAAGCAGTTCCTTGTCTTGATACTTACAGTTATCCAACACAGGTGAGGCATTTTGAACATCACACAGTTTTTATGTGGGAACCATAATTACTCTGAAGTTTTGTTTAAATTTTATTTTTTTAACCTTCTGCAGTCAGGATCCTTTTTTTAGCAGACAGTTATTGAGAGATAGTTTATTCACATGTTCAGCTTTATAAGACAATACAGATTGCTTTTCAGAGTGGGTTAAATCAGTTCACACCCACGCACAGGGCATACAATTTCCATGAATACACATTCTCAACAATAACTTTTGTTGTTTGATGTGTTTTTTAAAAACCTGTTTCACAGGTGTAAAATACCATTTCATTATGATCTTAAGTTCCATTTGAGTCTGGGTTTTGTTTTGATGAATCCCTGATGTTCTCTGCTGAAGAAAAGCTACTACTGAATCCATTCTGTCTGCCTCATCATTGCTTTTGAAAACCCACTTTCCCTGGCCAGTCCTCTTATCTGTGTGTGTACGTACATTTGCTGAACTCCACCTCTTATGCTTTTAGTGAGGAGTATTTTGGTTTGGGTGTATGCTAAAATACCTAGGCAGACCCAGAAAACACAGTTGCATTGAAGTTCCCAAATATGGCCTATTGAAAAGAGTAACCAGGATCTTGTTTTTGGAGAGTAAATTTAGAGAGAAATGTTATTCCAAGGAATGTGAAACGGTGATAACTTTTTGGAAGATCGTTGGTGATGACGATGAGGGTCAGTCTGGTCATTCCTTTTATGCTTTGGAATAGGGGTTCAAGGCCCTGCTTTTGCAATTACTTTTCATTTTATCCAGTGTTCTCTAGGGATTGTAAAAAGGCTGATTAATATACATTCCAGTTAAACAGACTTTGGAAAAAATATGTCAACAAAGACATTATTAAGTAGTGTTCCATGCGGTAGTAATGATGGCAAGTAGTGACCGAGCAGGGCAGCGCCAGAGACTGTCACTAAGCCCTGCAACACACTGAGGATGTCGGTTGAATGTCTATTTGTGCTTCTTTCATTGTCTTAGTACTTTGCTTGTTCATGAACTATTTCCCCAACACATTACTTGGATGAGTAAGAAGTAGATCACAGTGTTGTTCCGAGGTCTTCCTTTCCTTATCTGGAAGTTGCTGTCTTTAAAGAATAATAGAAAGTGGAGAGACTCTCTAAGGCTGTAATACTCTACATCTATAATACTCGCTTTTTGTCCTTGCCTTCTTTTTCCTGAGGTGATAGGAGAGAGGTAAAACGGCAGTATGAGTGAAGCCAGGGCAAAGTAATGGTGATGGACCTAGCAAGGAATGAGGCCATTGCCAATGCTTGGAGAAAATCAGGAGGAGAAACTGGGTATGAGTGACAACTGGAATAATAGAGACGGCAACCGGTCAGAAGGGATGTGGCCATGGTGCTGGAGCAGGGAGCCCACCATGCCACTCACTAGGTCTCCAGTGGAAAAGTTCTAGAGTGTCTTGGGTTATGAACCAGGCCTGTCTGGGCAGCATGGGAACAACTGGGGTACAGCTAATTACTAACTGATATAAACATGTCTTAATAACTCACTAACTGCTATGACTCTCTGTCATAGGGCTGCAAATGGAGCAAGATTGAGGTCCCAGTGATGAGAACTGCTAGTCAGATATGGACATTGAGCACTGTTGATTTGGGGAATTACATATTTGCTTTATTCAACCTTTTTTTAATCATATATAAGTCCATATCAAGACATTTGCCTGGTGGAACTAAAGATCTTGCAAGCGTCAAGTTTTACTGTAAACAATAAGAATTAAACTTATGCTAGGGATTTAGAGATTTTGAACTACCTAGCGCTTTAAATTTGATTATTAGTCACACGCATTCTTGGCTTTTGTAGTCACTGTATTTATTATTCAAGATAACCTAGTAATTACAAAAACAGATTGCAGGACATAGTTTGTTCCGTGAAAAATATATTTAATTTAAATAAAATTAGATTTCCACTGCATGAATTCTACAGCTTTGTGTGTGTGTGCAATCTCAGTTTTCTAAAGAGCAGGTGGACCCAAAGAAGACCAAAGGTTGCTTTATGAATAAGCAAAATAGAGGAACATACACCATGAGTATAGACTTTCAGAGAATTTTAAGAAAACTGTCTCTCTCTGCCTGATGAATAAATTATTCATCAGTGTTGTAATAGACAACACCCTAATATCATGAGCTGAAATGTAGGTGTCTGGCAAAACCTGATGTATTTTGTGTGTAAACTAATAAAGAGTTGCATGTAAAATGTATCTTTTTCCTCTTGTCCTGCTGGAGAGCAGATATTTAATAAAACTAAGAGATCAGCTCCAGCTTCTGGGTATTTACAAGCCACTGTACCATTACATTTTAGACGTACCTGCCACCTCCATAGTATGCTATGCCTATTTTAATTTATTTCGCACAATCTCTTATGGAAATCCACATTCCCTAGTAGACGTAAACATGCTTGCATTCAAGAACTTTTATCTTTATAGCCTCTTCAGTGCCAAGCAATGTGGAAGACTCTTAGGAACTATTTGACCTGAATTTCATTCGTGGCTGGGATTGTAAAGTGGAAGGCCACCTTGGGGAATGGCTAGAAACAAAGTGGGAACTTCTCCAACTTGGTCTGTTACCTCTGACGGTCCCATGATTTAGAAAAGATTTGGCTTCTGGATTTAGGAGATCACTCGCTAGTATCACAGGCTTTTAAGGAGGTACAAATAAAGGACTTTTGTAGTTCAGACTGAGAGATTATTTCTAGCAGGGAGATCAGGATTGACCTTTCAGAGGAGATAGTATTCAAGATCAGGTTTAAAAGGTAGACGTTTTAGGCAGAAGGATGAGTTACTCATGACTTCATTCAGTAAGCATCTATTGGATACTTGTTATATGTTAGGCAAAGGAAACAATGTTGAGATATGTATGGCTACAACAAGGAGCTTTCAGTGGCTTTGGAGGGTAGGAGTTAAGCTTGGGAAGGTGTAGGGCTGGCCAAAAACTTCGTTTGGGTTTTCCTGTAAGATGGTATGGGAAAACCCGAACAAACTTTTTGGCCAACCCAATAAATTGGGACCTTAATGTGCAAGGCTGGGTGAAAGATTGTGTTTTGTTTTGTTTTTAAAATAAATTTATTTATTTATTTTTGGCTGTTTTGGGTCTTCGTTGCTGCTCACGGGCTTTCTCTAGTTGCAGCGAGAGAGGGCTACTCTTCATTGTGGTGCGCAGGCTTCTCATTGTGGTGGCTTCTCTTGTTGCAGAGCATGGGCTCTAGGCATGCGGGCTTCAGTAGTTGTGACACGCAGCCTCAGTAGTTGTGGCTCGCGGGCTCAGTAGTTGTGGCTCACGGGCTCTAGAGCACAGGCTCAGTAGTTGTGGCACACGGGCTTAGTTGCTCCGCGGCATGTGGGATCTTCCTGGACCAGGGATCAAACCCGTGTCCCCTGCATTGGCAGGTGGATTCTTAACCACTGAGCCACCAGGGCAGTGCCAAAGATTGTGTTTTTATTTTTATTTTTTTAATTAATTTATTTTATTTATCTTTGGCTACGTTGGGTCTTCGTTGCTGCAGGCGGGTTTTCTCTAGTTCCGGCGAGCTGGGGCTACTCTTTGTTGCTGTGCACGGGCCTCTCCTTGCGGTGGTTTCTCTTGTTGCGGAGCATGGGCTCTAGGAGCACAGGCTTCCATAGTTGTGGCATGCAGGCTCAGTAGTTGTGGCTCGCAGGCTCTAGAGTGCAGACTCAGTAGTTGTGGCACATGGGCTTAGTTGCTCCGCTACATGTGGGATCTTCCCGGACCAGGGCTTGAATCCATGTCCCCTGCATTGGCAGGCAGATTCTTAATCGCTGTGCCACCGGGGAAGCCCCAAAGATTGTGTTTTTAAAAAAGAGATGGAACCATGTCTCCCATCCCATGAACTCTTCTTGGACTCTGCCACCACCACCACCACCATCAAGGGGTAGAGTTTGTGTCTCTTTCCCTTGAACCTGAGGAGATCTCTGTCACTGCTTTGACCAGTAGATAAAGTGGAGGTAACTTCAGACACCAAGTCGTAAAAATGACACGCACTGCCACCTTGTTCTCTTGAAATGCTCATGCTAGGAACCCCCCTACCATGCTGTGAAGAAGCCCCAAAGCAGACTAAGACGAAACCCACATGGAGAGGAACCGAGACCCCCTGCCCTCAGCACCCACTGGGCTCACAGCTGGCAGCTGGCAACCAGTATGCTCGCCCTGTGAGTGAGACACCTTGAACGTGGCTCCCCCAGTCCTCGGTTGAGCTGCTCCAGGTGGAGAGGAGCCATTCCCACTGAGCCCTGCCCAAGCTAAAAGAATGGATTGTTACTGTTCAGTAACTCCATATTATAATGGAGTTTAGTGATAATTAAATAGATTTAAGCCTTATTAATTAATTATATCATCAATCTATATTAATACTCATCTACATTCATATATAATTTTAGTATTTATTATATAGCATTAATTATTAATACATAGTTAATACTTGGAGTATAGTTAATACTATAGTATACTATAATTGATGATATTAATAAATTATAGTTTAATAATAACTAAACAGACCTGTTTACCAGCTCTGTATTTTGGGAAAGTTCTTGATCTCTTGAAAATTCTTGGCCTTGGTTTCTTCAACTTTAAAAGTGGGGATCATACTAGTACTTGCCTCTTAATGGTCGGTAAATAAGTGGAATTAATTAGAAAAGTGCCTGAGTTGTAGTAAGTACCCGGTATCTGTTCGTTGTGATGATGATGACAGTGATCATGATGGTGTTGATGAGGGGGATGAAAGCAAAGAGATCGCCTTTACATGGGCTACTTGCTTCCTCTGTTATATTTTCAATGTTATTTTTATGGACTGGTTTGTGTGAATTGACTAAAACTCACGGAATTCAGGGAATTGGTCTCATTATTTATTTATTTATTTATTCATTTTTGCGGTACGTGAGCCTCTCACTGTTGTGGCCTCTCCCGTTGTGGAGCACAGGCTCCGGACGCGCAGGCTCAGCGGCCATGGCTCACGGGCCCAGCCACTCCGCGGCATGTGGGATCTTCCCGGACCGGGGCACGAACCCGCGTCCCCTGCATCGGCAGGCAGACTCTCAACCACTGCGCCACCAGGGAAGCCCTGTCTCATTTATCTTTGTATGTCGAGCACAGCTGTGCTTGTTGGACTGTCGAAGAACAGGCATTAGAGTGAGAAAGATAAATTCTGTTTTGGACTTCTGGGGTTTAGGATATGAGGGGCATATCCCTATAATTTATATAAAAGTCCCTGAAAATGTGAGCTTTGTGCTTATGAGAAGAGCAGACATTTGACTGATAATTGAAGACACAGTTGAGAAGACCTCCATGGTATATGACTGATAAGAATACAAGGCAGAGTGCAGTAATTATTTCAAGCACAAGCTACAGAACCTGCAGCTTCCTCTGACTGGGAAGACAGAGGAAGAATTCCCAGAAAAGGTGATACTAGAGAAGCTTCTTCTTTAAATCTTGGAGAGTCACTGGAAATGACTATCAATTTTATTCAAATTTAGTTTCCAAAGAAAAGAATTAGATCCGCTCTCGCCGCCGGGTTAGTATTCAGAGACAAATGGGAAGTGAAGCTACACATTCTCAGTTTTAGAGTAGTTGGTAGTTGAATATGGAAGGACTATTATGAAGTTGGGCACTTCTGTACAGTGAAATGGGATCTCAAACTGTGTCCCTCAATATTTTCTAGAATTTGAGTGAATTATCATGAATGTCAGAAGTTCTCATTAAAATACAAAAAAACATGGTTAAGCACCAAATATGGACACAAATGAAGTCCTTGTGTTGTTTTTGTTATTATTGTTTGTTTATGTTTTTAACTTCACCACCTCTACTTTGGCCGTATTTTAATTACTTTTGCTTTTGCTGTTCTCAATCTAATACTTGTAATATTCTTTCCTCTTCTAAGTTTTAGGGTAACAGTTGGTCTCTGTTCTCTTTCTCAGCTCACCAAAGTCTGGTTTCTGATTTTACTTATGATTGACTTATGATCTGGCCCTCTGTTTTTACTTCAAGTATAATCACCCATAACCTCCTATTTATAATTCCAGTTGGCACATTCTTATGGAAAAGAGTAGAAGCTTACAAAGAGGACCAGAATGTTTCCCGTATTTTTGCCTATTTTTAGAGCATGAAAGTTAAAGTGTTATGGGTCCTCTTATGAACAAAGGCAACAAGAATTATGTTAATCATGTTCTACAGTCATCTGTCTCCTTGCATACTGTCATTCCACAAACATTTATTAAATACTTCAGTGTACATGCCAACACAATTTTTATACAGTGGGATGTAACACTTGACAAAGTAGGACGAGGTCCTTATTGTCTTGGAATTAACATTTGGGTACTCTAAAATTTGATGTTTATTAAAGACACCTGTTCTGCTTGTTTAAAATTCAGATTTCTAAGCTTCATTCCAGATCTCCTGAATCATAACCTTGTGTTGAAGCCAATAAGTGTAACAGGCAATTCTAACATTGGAGGTCCAGAAACTTAGCCCCATACTAAGCCTTTGAGTGTGCCCTTCCTCTTTCTTAGTATAACCGGCCCAGACCTCCCTCTTACCTATACATGTATTATCCTTCCTAATACACCTCTCTGGAGTTCTTCTTCCTGTAAACTTAATTCTCTCCTCCGTAGCTCTTTCCTCCTCTAAGTTGTTAGTAGCTAAGGACTTCCAAAACCATCCGGCAAGTTAATCCTGTATGAACTTGAGCTGGCTGTTTGTCTTCAGTATTCAATATTTGTCTTCAAATATTTTTCTTCTGTTTGTATTCTCTTTGGATCTGCATTGTAAGTTCCAGAAATACACAAACATGTGTATGATGCTTCTATAATCACTCCTAAAGCTTAGCTGGGTGTTTTTGACGTAGTACATCTTCAACATATAATTACTGATCAAATGAACCATGAATCAGGTATCAAATAAGCTCTGTTATGATTCCAGTGCTCTGTGACTAGTTGTGATATAGGACAAGTCATCAATCTCCTTCAACTCTGGCTTTGTCATCCGTTGAACTGTGTACTCCTGAGGGCCCTTTCAGTTCTATGTTGTGAAATGATGATTTGAAAAATGTGATAAAAGTCAGCTTTGCCTGAATTGTCAGCAGTGCATAAGACTAGAAGAAGCAGGATTTTTTTTCAAAAGAAACAATCCCAAATAAATATACTGGATAAACCGTTAAAGGACTAGGCCTTAATCTCACGCTGTATAAATTGCTCTAGTGTAATAAACACTTATAACACTCTCTGAACCAGGTATTTTAGTGATAAGGAAGTTGTCACTTTAGTTCCAACACAAGTTCTTCAGAATCAAGCTACTATTTTACTTTCTTGATTTAACTAAACCATCCAGTGAAAATGTACAGGGGAAGAATAAATATATTTGATTAATATTATTTCTTGAAAAATATTCTTTCTTGTTACCTCTCTTCCTGGACATGTTACAGCTAGAAGATTTTTTTTTTAACTCTTGAGTAATTACATATCCTATTGTGGTCTTGAAATTATTCTAATAAATTCCACTAATGGGAATACCCAGTTATAGGCTATTTTCATTTATATAAAGAAGAAATTAACCTAGAATTTTCTTCCAGCGACCATGCTTTTGACTCTGGGAAAATCTGTATGCAAGATACTTGCAAATGTTTCCCTTAAGGTGCAGCTGGAGTTGGTTTCCAGTGATCACTCCAGCCAGAAATTCACAAAATTCTGGGATCATGTGAAACCATTCCTGTTAACAGAGAAATGTTGATACTGTAGGTAGCAGATAGAAACAGTGTTTGTTTTTTTTTTAAGAATGGCATGCTGGGGCTTCCCTGGTGGCGCAGTGGTTGGGAGTCCGCCTGCCGATGCAGGGGACACGGGTTCGTGCCCCGGTCCGGGAGGATCCCACATGCTGCGGAGCAGCTGGGCCTGTGAGCCATGGCCGCTGGGCCTGCGCGTCCGGAGCCTGTGCTCCGCGGCGGGAGAGGCCGCAGCAGTGAGAGGCCCGTGTACCTCAAAAAAAAAAAAAAGAATGGCATGCTGTTCTGAACTTTATTTATGCTATTGTAATGTCTATAAGAATAACATTATTTTTATGTTTTAGAATAAATTCAGTGCATAAAAATATGTGTCTGTGCATTTCTGAGCATGCATTTTGCTTTGGAATTGTGTCTTGATGAGTTTTATTTGCTTAGTCAACGCTTGAAAACTTTTAAGAAGTGAAAGCTATTCATCCTGTGTAAGAATTCTGAGATACCATAGAAAAAGCTGTAGTTTTCACTGAGGTTGATTTGTCAAAATATATCCTACTTCCAGATTATTAGGGTAAGCCAAACAAGGTAACTCTATTTTTCCTACCAAATACTGGTTTAGAGAAGAGTAGGTACAGTAATCCAGGCCTACGAGACATGAGCAGAGTCAGCTGGAGACTTCTGCCAAGTTTTTTTGTTCATTAGAAAGAGACATAAGAAAAGTTGTTCCCTCTTCTTTCTCTGGGTGTTAAGAAATACAGATGCTGCAGCCATCCTGTTACCATCACTGAGAAGGTAACGGCACAGCTGAGAGAGGGGGACAACCTGCATCTTTAGTGGCATCATTGGATTGGATCGTGCCTGGAGCCCTGGCTGACACCCTAGACTTATTGTAATGTGAGATAATAAATTTCAGCTGTAATGAAATGACAATTTCATTGAAATTGTCATTAAATTACATTAAATTTCAGTGTAGTTGAAAACCTCCTAACAGATAAAGGATAATGAAATCTTAGGGGTGAGATAGAATAGTCCAGAAGAACAAAATGAAACTACAGCAACAAAGGTAGAATATTAAAGAGAGAAACAATTCTATGTGAGGAGTGAAATGTCCAAAGGCGAATCAAAGAAAAGTACCAGATGCAATTAATTGAACAGTATTCCGTGTTGATCATCACATGGTCGGTGTTTATAGCTTATGCACTCTGATGCAGGAGGTTGGAGAGAGGTGTTCATCAAATTAATTCCATGCAGTTTTATTTTATTAACAACTATGAGGGCAGTCTAGAACCATGGATATTACTTTCCAGTACTGTGGATAATATGTTTGAAAAATTAATTACACATGGAGTAAATCAGTCGTCTACAGCTGTGAGGTTATTGTTTCCTGTTTCCATTTTTCTCATAGTTGTTATCTTGCAGATGTATTTAAGATCAAATCATTATAAAGGTGAGATTTATAATTTGCTCTTGTAATTTTGTTACTCCGTAACTGAAAATAAATTCATTTTCTTCTGGTGAGATTAAGTGTTTTAAAGGGTTCAAAAATGAAAGTGTCAAGTCTGATTTCTATGGTTATTTTTCTCCTTAAAAAATAAATTTCCAAAAAGATTAGCTATGTCTCTTCCATTTTTGTCTTTACTTTGTTGAATGATTTCAACTATGGGGGATTCATAGCTGAAATCATTTAAAAATAAATAAATAAATCAGGCTCAATTTATTTAGGAGTTGGACCAGGTTATGTTGGGAGAAGAATTTGGAGAATTTTTGCCTGGCAGATAACCAATCAAATATTTTGATTAAATTTAATTCCATAAAGTACAGACTGATACTTTCATATTTACTTCTTGATTGGAATGAAATGTGTTTCATGGGAAGTTCAGAAGGAGAGAACAAAAGTTAAAATCCTGTCATTGCCAAATCCATAGATCAGGGAAGCAAAATAAGCTTTGTAAGGTAATCACAACTGTAATAAATGATATCTTTGACTTTTTATTGCAAGTACATTTTTAATTCACTTATTTAAAGAGAGGAATGTTATAGGAGTACCCACTGGTTATGATATGTGTACGTGGATTGGAGGGTTAAGACTAAGAGAAGAAAGATGGAACGAGGGACTTGTTTTGGATGAGGTTTTGGGCTAGGACACTGGCATGGAAACTGGATGGAAGGAACCAGCATGAGGTGAAAGATTGACTTCACAGGTGAGCAGGAGAATGATTGAGTGAGAAACAGGAATCCCGAAGAAGGACGATCCAACCTGGAGAGGGTGTGGTTTTGGTGGAAACCCCAGTTCACTCTCAGACAGTCATGATGCAAAAAATGGGATGCCCAAGTCCAGGTTTTCAAGCCGCAGGTAGCATTCAGGGCTCCAGTCAGGTGCATGGAGATGTGGGGGCATTCTGAGCTCAGGTGATAGCTAAAGGATTTCAGTTCAACTCAGCAGATTTTGCTTGAATGAATGCCTAGTCTGTCTGGGAGATCTCATGGGAAAGTGGCTAAAAGTGAAGGCACAGGAAGTAGCAGAGGCCTGAGCTTCAGGACTGTGTCCTTGACCCCCACCCCCTCCTCAGCCTCTTGTTGACTCCACTACTGTTTGACAAGCACTTCAGGGTGTTTATTCTCTTTAGAGGCTCGTTGTCACCTCCCTCCCTCCCTCCCTTCTCCCCCCTCTTCCTCTTCTACTTCCATATCCCTTTGCTGATGGACATTCTTTTTCTGCTGCCCCATTTTCTTGAATGTGTATCCAGTCCTCTAAGGGACTTAGCTTAATGTGGAGGTGTCAGTTCCATACCTTGTATGAGTCTAAGGCTTAACCTCTTTCCCCAAGAAAAACTACTAGAATCGAGATTCCTGGTTGAGCAGTGAGGCAGGGATGTGTCTCTGAGTATCTGTGGTTCTGCAGCAGCCCAACAACCCGGCTGTCAGAGTCCCCCTTCCACCCCAGGCTCTGGTGATTTTTCTCATGTTGCTGTGAGGTAAGCCATGCAGTTGGGCGATGCACGTTCTCATGCCCTTTCCAGCATAGGTAGGTATTTTATATTGGAAAAGATTTTACATTTTACAAAACATCAGGATTTCTGATGTTAGAAATCCGTATTTGGGAAGTTAGTCCAATACCAGCTGATTTTCCAGTGATATGTTTTAAATGTTTTAATAGGTATTGTAAAAAATACAATAGAAGATAACAAAAAGAGCATACAGTTATGAGCCTTTTGGCATCTTAACCTGATGCTTTCTTTTTTTTTGGACTTTGATTAAATTAACTTAAATCTGTATATTTTAATTTTGTCTCTGTTTTTCTGAAAAGGATAACTTATTTATTTAAATATCCATCGATGCTGGGTTTTTTCCTATTTTCTACAAACTTTATAAACTTTCTAACAGTTGGAAATAGAACATTTTCTGTAAAGTAGATATTCAAAATTCTAAATTTTTAAATGATCTTTTTATAAGTCATTTACTCCTATTATTTAAGATATTAATTAACCAATCTGATCAATTAGCCATTTAACAGATATTCACGGCAGTGGACAGTTACTGTTCTGGGCACTAGAGATTCAGTTGTTAATAAACTTTCCGATATCACAGCATTTACAGTCTTCTGGAGCAAACACATTATTTACTTATTTCAGTTAGAATTTCTTTTGTGAATGAAAATAAAGATACCTTTGGAAATTGTGCCTCAGGGTACAGCTTACTTTGAGGTGCATGTTTGTTTTTAAATTGGACTTTATTTTTTAGAGCAGTTTTAGGTTCGCAGCAAAATTGAGGGGCAAGTACAGTGGGTGCCCGCATACCCCACGCCCTCCACCCATACTGTCAATATCACGAGAGTGATATATTGGTTGCAATCGATGGGCACTACATCATCACCCAAAGTCCTTAGTTTACATTAGGGTTGACTCTCGGGATTATACATTCGATGGGTGCTGACAAATGTATAATTCACCCACCATTATATAATAGTATCCTAGAGAGTAGTTACACTGCCCTAAAAATCCTCTGTGCTCGGCCTGTTCATCCTTCACTCCCTCCTAACCCCGAACAACCATTAATATTTTTGCTGACTCTACAGTTTTACTGTTTCAAGAATGTCATATAGTTGGAATCATACAGTATGTAGCCTTTTCAGACTGCTTCCTTCATTGAATAATATGCATGTAAGATTCCTCCGTGTCTTTTCCCAGCTTGATAGCTCATTTCTTTTTAGCACTGAATAATATTGCATTGTCTGATATACCATAATTTATTGATCCATTCACCTACTGAAGGCATTTTGGTTGCTTCCAAGTTTTGACAATTATGAATAAAGGTGCTATAAACATTCATGTATGGATTTTTACGTGGACGTAAGTTTTCAACTAACTGGGATAACGACCAAGGAGAGTGAGTGCTGGATCGCATTGTAAGAGTATGTTTAGTTTTGTAAGAAACTGCTAAACCGTCTTCCAAGGCAGTGGTACCATCTTGCATTCTCACCAACAATGGATGAGAGTTTCTGTCACTCTGCATCCTTGCCAGCATTTAGTGTTGTCAGTGTTTTTGGATTCTGCCTATTTTATTAGGTGTCTATCTTGTTTTAAGTTGCAATTCCGTAATCACATGGAATGTTGAGCATCTCCCCACATGCTTATTTTCCATCTGTATATCACCTTTGGTGAGGAGTTTGTTCAGGTCTTTTGCCTATTTTTTTTCATTGCATTGTTCATTTTCTTATTTGAAGTCACGCTTATCAATTATTTCTTTCATGGATTACACCATTGGTGTTGTATCTAAAAAGTCATTGCCATACCTGAAGTCATTCTAGATTTTCTCCTATGTTATCTTCTAGGAGTTTTACAGTTTTGCATATTAAATTTAGGTCTGTGACCCATTTTGTGTTTGTGAAGGGTGTGAAATCTCTGTCTAGTTTTTTTGTTGTTGTTGTTTTGTTTGTTTGTTTTTGCATGTGGATGCCCAGTTGTTCCAGCACTGTTTATTGACAAGACAGTCTTTGCTCCATTGATTTCCTTTACTCCTCTGTCAAAGATCAGTTAACTATATGTGAGTCTAATTCTTGGCTCATTGATCTATTTATTCTTTCTTTCTCAGGTACCACCCTGTCTTGATTACTTTGGCTTTATAGTAAGTCTCGAAGTCAGGTAGTGTCAGTTCTCCAACTTTGTTCTTCAATGTTCAGCTGTCTATTGTGTGTCTTTTGCCTCTCCATGTGTAAACTTTAGAATCCCTTTGATAATACCTGTAAGATAATTTGCTGGGATTTTGATTGGGATTGTGTTGTGCCTATAGATCAAGTTGGAAGGGCTGGCACCATGACAGTGTTGGTTCTTCCTTTCCATGGACATGCAATATCTATTTGTTTAGTTCTTCTTATTTTATTCACCCAGAGTTTTGGGTTTTCTCAGGTAGAATTTGTTTTATTTTTTGTAAATTTATAACAAAATTTTTCATTTCTGGCTGCTAATGTAAATTTTGTTTGTACTTCCAAATTCTACTTGTTCGTAGCTGGTATATAGGAAGGTGACTGACTTTTGTGTATTAACCTTGAACTTGCAACCTTGCTACACTCACTTATTATTAGTTCAGGAGTTAAATTATTTTATTGGACATTCTATATAGACAGTCATGTCATATGTAAACCAAGTTTTATTTCTTCCTGCCCCTTCCATATACCTTTTATTTCCTTTTCTTTAAAGTGCATTAGCTAGGACTTCCAGTGGAATGTTGAAAAGGAGTGATCTGATCGGAGGAAACATCCTTGGCCTGTTGACGATCTTACCGGGAAGCTGGCTAGTTTCTCATGAGGTCCCTTTTTTCAGCTAACTGATTTTGAGCATTTTCTATGCGTAGAACTTAAGTGTTTTACTTGCGTTACTTAGTTCAATTCTCAAATCTGACTGCTGTCTGCTGAACTTGATCAAGAAGAAAATTTGCAGGGGGAAATGTTCCATTATTTGGTGTTGGACCATAACACAAATAAAATTTTGAAATTTGCAAGACTCAGTTCATAAAGTCCTCTCTAAACCCAAATATCACCCCAAAAAATGAAGATTAAAATTATCCCATTGAATTTTTGAGAACTTACAAATATTTTCCTTTGTCAACATCATCTATTTTTAAATAAATAACAGAAATGTGAGTAAATATAATGCTCATGGAAATACAGTGGTTTTCTCTATCAGTATGTGTATTCACTGGCCATATTTTAATGCTTAAAATGTTGCCAGTGTTTGATAATTGTATATATTTTCCTACAAATAAACTAAATATTCAAATCAAAAGTTCTTTAAAATTCTTATTAAAAAATAAATTAAGATTTTATCTAAAAATTGGGAAGACTTCAGGTGGCTTCTGATCATATATTGACTTTATGAATAAACAATAAGATTAAAAAGTACATACGAATCAAAAGGCAGAAAATGTGTCATATCGTTGTAACTTTTAATGGAACATCTAGAATAATTTGTAATTGTTCACTTTTAAAAAAATTCTGGGATAAGGATGGGGTAGGGGCAATACGTTTTCTTAGCTTAAAGAATTTCACAATATGTATACTTCATGAAAAGCAATGTCTGTTGCAAACCTGGTTTTCTGCCATAAACAAAGGGAGAGTTATTTCTCTGGATTTAACTTATTTATTTTTCTAAAGCATTCTGCATGGTTTCAGAAGCATTGCAGATAAACAAATATTGTGAGAAATGAGAAGTGACAATGTATTTAACTCCTTGCATCAGATTTTTAAGCAGGCAGAAGTCTGTATGTCTAATGAATAAAATGTGAATACACTGAACTCCGTCATCGTTTTGCCAAGATAGTACAAAATGATTTTGACGTATTCAGTTCACAATGAATAAAAGTGTAATACCATTAATAACCAGTTAGATATCTAAAACATGTTATATTTTAAATTTTTATGACTTTTATGTTTATTAAGATAAAAGCTCATTAAAAGCCTCTGGACATTTTAGGAACATGAACTATGAAATTAAGACTGCTATTCTTTGGGCTGGTTATTAACTGGAACCATAGGGCACCTTATTCCTGATAACCTCCTTATAATGGTATTAAGAGCTAGATAACTCATTGCTTCCCCCCTGCCCGTTTTTTTTTTTTTTCTCTAGATTTGCAGAAAGCTCAGAGTTAATTTTTGCTTATGTTTTTGCTAATGTTTTGCTTATTTGCAGCAACCATTTGTAGGCTAGTCCTTCTAGTATGATATCTCGTTCTCTTTCTAGAGGGAATCCACCATATGTAAGAGGGCCTTCCTAGCAGGAAGAATATTGTAAGCAATTATGAAAACATATTAAGTAAAGGGATATAGCTAAGAAATATGCTAAGAGATTTATTTGCAAGTAGTTTCTCTGCAAGCTTGAAAATAACACAAGCTCCAACCTTCAATTCCCTTTTCTGTAAAATGGGCATCAAACTTACCTTGCAAGGCTACTGTGAGAATTAGGGCAGATGTTGCCTGTAAAGATGTTTTTGCACGTACATAGCCTGATAAATATTAATGACAGCTACATCTGAGTATTTTCTGAGCTCTTATTCTCATGTCAGAGACTTTGATAATCCTATTATCAAAGACTCTGGTTAAGCCCATATTGTTTTCTACTAGAGTGTGAGATGCTAGAAAATCTATAACTTCTTAAAGCTTCAGTTCCCTTCCTCTGAATTGGGGAAAACCAGTGCATCAACCTCCTAGGCTTTCTGAGAGAATTAAAGGAGAAAATGTATGTAAACCTTGGCACGTTATAAATGCTTGAAAAATGCTAGCTATTGTTATCACTGACTACAGTATTTCAGTAAAACCTTGACGCTTAGGTTAGGATTGGTTATTTCTCTCAATTCACAGATTTAAGAGCTGAAGTAAAAAGAGACTAAGTTGCCTGACTTCACTCAGTTAATAAGTTAACTAAGCCAAGTGTTAGTTTCCTTAGTTCCAAAATCTTAGCTTTCCCATTTATGTTACATCTGTGAACATTGCTGTGTTTTTCATTTAGACCATGGACAAATGAACAACGTGAGTTTACCATAAACGTAATATATACCTTATAAAGTTGCTCCAGAGTTTAGTGAAGTGTGATACATGGGGTGTTCAGTTATCAGTTGATATTAATGAAACTCAGGCAAAGAGTGTCCTTCAGACTTTCTAGGAGTATAATGGAGTTAAGAAAATTTTATCATCTGAATTATTTTTGATTTTTCTCCAGGGACTACTTTTGTCTTAAGGAATAAGCATTTTGGAAGGACACGTTTTAGAAAGCACTGTTTTGATTGTCTTATATATTCTACTTTACAATTAACTAAAGCAAACTGGGGATGAATAATCAGTGTATCTGATGAGATAAAGATAATTTCCACACATGTTTTAATTTAATTGCTTTTTAAAGAGCACGAGGGAAGACTAAATAGTCAAATTAATTTTCTAGGCCAACTGTAATAAGCAAAAGTAATAAACTCATTAAATATATGCAGTGGAATAGTAAATACAGATGAAGCATTTCAACCATTTATAAAAGAGAATCAAGTAAATGTGGATTTGACCCTATCTAAGTCCAATCATCATTTAACCCCACTGCACCCCTTTTGTCAACCCAAATCATTCTCAGCTTTACAACTGGATTTGGGTTGCATAATATAAGCACAAGGGTAGTTGATTGGGTTCAGTGACATATGCTGTACAATCTCCCAAACTGAGGTCCACAAAAGACACATCCCATGAGGTGCTCTTGGTGGAAGGTGGAGAAAGCAGATGCGGCCAAATGTGGACAGTTGTTAATCTGGGTGAAGACCCTTTCAATTTTCTGCAGGTTGGAAATTTTTCAAAATCAGAAGCTTGGGGGGAAAGAAACAGAAGCTAGTTCCAGGAAGTTAACCGGGGCTAGAAGTTGACCGTTAAATGCAGTGAAGACAATAGCATGATTTAGGGTCATTATGAGAAATTGTGTACACCAGTACTTATGAGGAGGAAGTTTATGTGCAATTGTTGCAGATGAATCCCCTTGTTTAAAAGGCCGAGGGACAGTGGTTGGGCTGCCGAAGACAGGAAGACAGCGTGCCTTCCTGTCTAGCGTGATCTCATCCCTCTTCTGAGTTTAGCCCAGTGTGTATTTGATACAGAGGCTACTATAGACACAGAATGATGGACTCATGGTATTTGCATTAGAATGATTTGCCTCTCAGAAGTCATAAACCTATATTTTTGTTTAACTGTAATTTAGGGATAATTGGAATGTAATTTCTTCAATGTAAATAATATAAAAATTTAGTGTGTGGTGCACACTTATCTAGATAAATAAAAATTTGTACAGATTTTTCTCTGTAGTAATTTAAACTCAAATTTTATGATTACATATTCTAGTTTAAAAATGCATCTGTTATGAGGCAGTCTTAACAAATATAGCATCTTCCCATATGTTTTAAGACCTACCAAAATTAACTTGCAAAGTTTTTTTGTAGTTCTTTCACTGATATTAGAAATCTGGTTTTCTGTGTTTGGCACTTGAACTGTTAGGGATTCATATGTTAAACAGTTCATTAATTGGGTGAAGGTAGGCATAAGTATTCTTTTTATCATCAAAACAAGACCTATTTTGAAATAACTCTAAACTATTATTAGCAGAGATATATTTTTTTAAGATTTTTAGAAATTTTTATTTATTTAATTTAGCTTTGGATCTTAGTTGCTGTGTGCGGACTTTCTCTAGTTGTGGTGAGTGGAGGCTACTCTTCATTGCGGTACATGGGCTTCTCATTGCGGTGGCTTCTCTTGTTGTGGAGCACGGGCTCCAGGCGCGTGGGCTCAGTAGTTGTGGCTCACGGGCTTCAGTAGTTGTGGTGCATGGGCTCAGTAGTTGTGGTTCACAGGCTCTAGAGCACAGGCTCAGCAGTTGTGGCACATGGGCTTAGTTGTTCCACGGCATGTGGGATCCTCCCGGACCAGGGCTCGAACCTGTGTCCCCTGCATTGGCAGGCGGATTCTTAGCCACTGCGCCACCAGGGAAACCCCAGCAGAGAGGTTTTTAACAGAGAATATTCAATGTTCATCAAATTTATTTTGACATCTCAAATATTTATCTGTAAGAGAATTGTTCTCCCAGTTTCCTTGCCATTTAAATTTACTTTGTCATTTTCTCCTGCTTAAAAGCTAGCTCCTTGGTTCTTATTCTTTTCCTTTCTCCATCTCTTAAGGTTCAAAGTGTATTGTCTCACAGGTCAAATACCAAATGTTTAACTGTAAATGTGCTCAATTATTCCTGAGGAAAAAACCATTTTAATTCTCATAGTGTATTAGTATTCTTGTATCCAAGAAATGCACACAAAAAATTAAGTTGAAATCAGGACAGTTTGAGGATAGAAATGTTTTATGGTCATCAAGTACTCTAGTGTTTAAGAGTAGAGCAGATCTGTCATAATTTAAGTCAAATCAATAACTAAAATAGCAACCTTCCCAGGTTCTTCCAGGCCTTGCAGCAGTGAGCTCCCTTGAGCAGATCTAATACTGACCCTGTTTTAGGGAAGCTTTCAGGTATTTGTCAAGGCATTTGTTGACTTTCAAAAGGCAACTACAATGCAAAGCATTTTGTACGTACATGACATACTGTTAGTACAAACTTATGAAGAGTTTCAAGTGCACCTTGGTAAAAATACTGTCTGTTTGGAGTTACATAATAGTAAAGCACAGAAAAGACAGTGATCTGACCCAGTATGAACTTGAAGGAATCAGGGTTGGCAGTGAGAGTGCAAAAATAGACATATGCAGGAAATCCTTTAGAATGTATTTGATTATTCTGATTTCTATTAAAATAACTGGATTAGATGGTCCTCCCACATTGTAGCAGCATCCAGAAATCTATTAGCTTTACTTCCAAGCACAGCCATAACCTAGACTTTGTCTATCAGCCAAAGACCAAAGATCTTTTGTAGTAATCAATACACAGACCAGTTTGAAGCTCTCCCATGGTCGACAGATGGTCGTTGCTAAGCGCAGTGTTGCCCTGTTCCCACCTCTCTTATGACATGAAAACTATTTTCCTGGACACAGACCTTCAGAGTTATGGCTCCAGTAAAGCCAGAGGACTACAGGTGGCTTTGTGAAGACAGTGGGTCTCTGAATAACACAAGAAAACAGTGGATCTTCTTCATCCTCCTGGAAGACAGCTTCCTTCCAGGATTATTCACTGAAAACTTGTGCTTCGCATAAATCTATAAAATTCTCCAGTGTTGACATAGTAATAATTGTTCCCATAAATAGAATGAATATATACTATGCATTTTTTGGTTATTCACTAAATGTTTGAAGTAATTTCTAATATTGAAATAATATACCATGTGAATTCTGCTAAACTGTCAAAGGATTTCTTCAATGCATTGATTTTATGAAAAGATAGTGAACTTTTTTTGCACAGCTGGACATACATATTTACCCTGTGTTTTGTATGTGGGAAGGTTGTATATTGTTTTGGCCATAGTACTGTTCTTACAGCGTGATGCTGATGACTCTCTGTCAAAAGATGGGAATGTGTTCTCTTTCCTTGAACATGGGCAGACTGTTGTCACTGCCCCAATTCTTAGAATAAGAGGTTTTGATTTCCATGCCATCAAAGACGTTACCGGGTCCATCTTGCTCTCCTGGATTGTTGTAATTACGGGGCCAGGTGTCATGTCAGGAGGACCTTGAAGCATCCTGTGGAGCAAGAGGGCCGTGCAGAGGGTCTGATGCCTTAGACCACCAGCCAGCACCAACTTACCAGCCATGCGAATGAGCCTCCTGGGAAGCTGATGCCCCAGCTCCAATAAAGCCCTTAGTGGGGCCTCCAGGCTCAACCAACACATGACTACACTGCATGGAAGACCCTAAGTAGACATCCCCAGTCAAACTCTTCTCCAGATCCTGTCCAACAAATACTATGAAGAATAATAAAACATTATTATTGTTTGAGCCACTATGTTTTTGATTACTTTCTGCAGCAAATGATGGCAGACACTGATCTTTGTTGGGCATATGTATCCATTATATGTTCTCCTTTTGTGCCTGTAGGGAAATGGGCTTTCTGGCCACTGAAAATCAGGAGGTAGAGACATTGTTCGGATAAAGGCCTTTGAGTCCATTTTTTCCTTCCAAGAGGTATGTGGCCTTGCAGATGCTGAGCTTAATTTAAGAACAAGGCACTCTCAGTGTTTCTAATCATTCCCCTACGAAAGTTGATACATCCATCGTTAGTTTAAATGCTTCTGGAAAGGTTATATAACCTCACAGAAGAAAAGGTGGCCTTCTAGCAGAAACTTGAACTTTTCAGACCTGGTACAATCCTTTCTTGAGTCTGCAGTGTCAACTGCATCTGGGGGTGTCCATATGGACTCCAGGGCCCAGGAAGGCTCTGCTGTAGGAGGCTGAGTCAGCTCCAGCCTTGCCTCATAAGATCAGACATCATGATTAACGGGAGCAGAGAATTAATCTAGCCCCCAGGGGGTGGTGTCGTGTGGTCTCTTCCCACCTGTCTAACCCACGTGAAAAGCAGCACTGAAAAAGCAGAAAATGACAAAAGTCAAGCTGATTGCATATGTAGATGGGTTAGTCAGGATTCTCCAGAGAAGTAGAAGCAACATATATAGTTGACCTTCGAATAACGACAAGCTTAAGGGAACCAACCCTCCCCGCCCCCATAGAATTTTAAGTGGACCCTCAGTATCTGTGGTCCCACATCTGCAGATTCAAGCTGTAGTACTGTAGTTCATATTTATTGAAAAAAATCCACATATAAGTGGGCCCGAGAAGTTCAAACCTATGTTGTTCAAGGGTCAACTATGTGTATGGATTTATCATAAAAAGTTGGCTCACCCAGTATGGAGGCTGAGAAGTCCCAAGAGCTGCAGCGGGCAAGCTGGTGTCCCAGGAGAGCCCATGGGGTATTCCAGTCTGAGTGCAGGCCTGAGAACCAAGAGAGCCAGTGGTGCCAGTTCCAGTCTGGGTCCAAAGACAGGAGAAGACAATTAATTGTCCCAACTCAAGACCTTCAGGCAGAGAGAGTAAGTTCTCACTTTTGCTATAGTCAGGTCCCACACTGGGGGGAGGGCATTTTCCTTTATGCAGTCTGCCAATTCAGGTGTTAATCTCATCTTGAAACACCCTCACAGACACACCCAGGATAATGTTTAACCAAGTATTGGGCACCCTGTGACCCAGTCAAGTTGACACAAAATTCATTATCACAGTAGGTAATATATGTTATATGTACCTGCATGTAGAAACATTTATGACTATATATGTACATATGCACACGTACACATACATACATATATTCTAACCATTTACCGACCACTTACAATGCACAATAAATAACCATTTCCAGTGTGTCAAGTCAGAGATGTCACCTCATAAAATTTTCTCAAAAATCTTCATAACCACTATTTACATATTTTATAGATGAAGAAACTTAAGCTAAAGAAGTTGTCTGCACTAGGCCCATCCCAGAACTAACTTCAGAGCGATAATTTGAAACAACTCTGATTTTAAAATCTTCCCACTATGCCTCAGAAATGTATTATCACTCAGCATCAAGAAATAATTGTGTTAATTAGTCTCCTCTAATAAATTAAAGAACTCTAGTGTAATCGTGCCAAGTACGCAACAGGCATCCACAGAATACCTGTGGAGGGGTTGACTACGTTTCAAAACACGCGTAATGGAAAGTTGTGCAGCAGAATCATCCCAAAACCTACGCTTAGCTTTTACTTTTTTTCTTTTTGGCCCTGCTGCACAGCAGCTTGTGGGATTTTAGTTCCCGGACCAGGGATCGAACCAGGGCCCTTGGCACTGAGAGCATGGAGTCCTAACCACTGGACAGCCAGGGAGTTCCCTAGGCTTAACTTTTAGAGAGTAAATCACAGACAGCATCTTACTCCACAGCCATGCCTGTTAACTGAGCAAACATTGATAATGATATTCTTAATGCTGACCTGAGGTTCTTTCAGAGTCATCAAAGGATTTGTGCCATTTAGTTTTACTGTTTCCTGCACTCGAGTTTTACAGATTATTGGAAAAGAGAATATCTGTCTATACCAAGTTGCTATTAATGAATTATTTTATCAAAAACATTTCTCTAGTGATTTCAGATAGGAGTAAGTATTGTCAAAAATGGTTTATCAAAAATATGGACAGTGTCCACACAGTGCAATTCAAAACTGCCCCCAAATTTTCCATAGCAATCTCTCACGCATTCCAAGGTGGAATAAATGGGATATTATTGAGTGAAAATGCCGTGCCGTTTTCATTTGCAAATCATCATTGCTGCCATCCAGCAGTTTCAGCCTGCTCTAGGAGTTCTCATATTTTGCCTTCCACAAATATGTTAAAAGATAACTTTTAGAAAAGTTAAAACTTGTATGTTACATTTGGAATGTTTCACTAAATTCAGCATTTCAAAATGAGATCAACTTAATTCTAAGAAATTGAATACAATTCTTCTGATGTAGTTAATTTTCTTTATTGCCTGCATTTCTGAACCTTTCATTTGGGGGCCTTTCATGAGATCGGGCAGTTAAATAACAGTGCGTGAATATAGCACCATAGAGACAGGCACACGTGTGTGTGTACTTGTCCAAGTTTCCTTTTCGTGGAAAGCTTTTCCTCCACCTCTGCACATGACTAGTTCACTAACATCCTTCAGGATCCTGCCCAAAGTCACCCCCTTAGAAAAGAAGTCATCCCATCCCCCATTGCTTCATTGCTCTCTTTATTTTCTTCCTAGCAGTTGTCACAGTGTAATTACCTGTTGAGGTATTTGTTTACTTGGGTATCATCTATCTTCCCCACTGGCATGTCAGCTCTACAAAATCAGGAACAGGTAAATTTTATTCCATGATATACTCCTAGCTCCTAGCAGAGGGCTTGGCACACAGTAGGTACCCATTAAATATTTGGTGAATTGTTGAATAGTTGGCTTTTATTTCAGCCTGTTGTTTCATCAGCTGGTTATCTCAGAATATACTATAGTAAACAAGTCAGTTCTGTATATTGGTCTGTTCCTTCTTACTAAGGAAGGGGCAACATAGTAAGAATCCTTGAAACTTACACTCTTGAAGTTTGAAGTAGCCTTATGATCTCTTTAGTCCTGCTTGGTCATTTAATGGTGGAGTTAGAAGTCTTAAATGTAAAGATAATGCCCAGGATTACACATCATTAGTAAGTAACATATGTCCAAGCAAGAGCTTGTGTCCAAGCTCACAACTCTCTACTCTAGATGCTAGCACTGCAATAGGAAATTAATTTCTCAGTAGTGATGTTTTGCAAATGAAAATATCATTTCACAGTTCCAGATAAGCTGATGAATGCAAATAATCAGAGTGACACATGTGGTTTAAGATAAAAAAAAAATCTGAATCCATTGTCCCCCGTATGTGAAAATGTTTTATCTTAATTTTTTTTATATTCTTACTTTATGTCTCTGTTATTGTCATATTCTACTTCTGAAATTCTTATTTCAGTTTATTTTCTTGATCAAAATAGAACCAGGAACATAAAAGGTACCATAGAGGCATCCAGTAACAATTAGCAAGAAACTATTCACTGTTTGGTAGAACAGTGTTTCAGAAGGGCCAAAAGTATAGCTGAAGTGATAGAGGTAGAATGAAATTAATGGCAAGAAACAGCGTAATGGTGTCACATAAAACCTTGCTGTTCAGATTTTTGTGATTTAGTACAAAAGTTACAATCAGAAAAAGAGTGGTCAGATCAGGAAATTGAATAAATAAAAGAATAAATTAATAAATGAGATATTCATGATGAGTATATTAAATCAGTTAAGTTTGTTAGAAAGTAGGATCTATAGGATGGAACTGATAACAGGAGGGCCTGAGTTGTGGAATGCCTGTATAATTTCAAGGCACATTTCTCAGCTTTTAAGTGTTAAAACCACCCAAATCATTAAGCCTGCACCCTACCCTTCAACAGTTTTGAAAATCCAATAACCCCACCTGTTATAATTCTGGATTCCTACTGATTTAAATAAAAAATGTATATACCAGTTTTGCATATTATTATTTGCTATTTTTTTTTTCCAAAAGCAGGCCTTCTATGACTTTCAAACTAAGTGCAAATTTTATTGACAGCGTATGTTTTTATCTTCTCAAGAAGACAGCTCCTTGTCATTGTTGTTTCCAGCAATTTGGCATTTGATTTCAGTCACTTCCTCTCCTGTTTGTAATACTTGAGCCATCATCCCAGCCAACATCCCATCCCAACATCCCAACATCCCAAGTGATTTCAGTCACTTCCTCTCCTGTTTGTAATACTTGAGCCAACATCCCAGCCAATACAGCCAACATTGCTCTGTATCTATATAGAGGTATAGTTTTTTTAAAACATGGACAAAGAACTCAGTTATTTGTTGCCAGGTCCATCCTTTGGGTTGGCTATTATCCAGCTAAAATTTCATAAATGTAACCAAGAAAATTGTTATCATAGGGGTTTTTCTGTTAAATATAATCAGTGAATTACTCAGACTGAAGTCATAACCTGAGCATGAAAATCAAGTTTCCTTTCCAGTTTTAAATTTTATTTTATTTTTTAATAATTATTTTTTTACTTGAAGTACAGTTGATTTACAATGTTGTGTTAATTTCAAGTGTATAGCAAAGTGATTCAGTTATATATATAATATATATTTTTTCTTTTCCGTTATAGTGTATTACAAGGTATTGAATACAGTTTCCTGTGCTATACAGTAGGACCTTGTTGTTTATCTATTTTATATACAGTAGTATGTATCTGTTAATCCCAAGCTCCTAATTTATCCCTCCCCACAATTTCCCTTTGGTAACCATAAATTTGTTTTCTATGTCTACGAGTCTGTTTCTGTTTTGTAAACAAGTTCATTTCTATCATTTTTTTAGATACCACATATATATATATGATATAATATGATATTTGTCTTTCTCAGTCTGACTTACTTCACTTGGTATGATAATCTCTAGGTTTATCCATGTTGTTCCAAATAGCATTAGTTCATTATTTTATATGACTGGGTAATATTCCATTGTATATATACCACATCTTCTGTATCCATTCATCTGTTAATGGACATTTATGTTGCTTTTATGTCTTGGCTATTAAATTTTAATCAGAGTGAACCATGTGTTACCTCAACAGTAAAAATAAATAAAATTAAATGATTAAATAAACATAAAATTTTGAAAAAAGAAAATGATAAAATGTAAGTAGATTATTTGAGCGGCAGCTTCTTTAGCATTCTTCCCAGTAGCCTGGCTTAGTTCAGAGGCCTGATCAAGAAAAATTGCTTCCAATCACTATTCTTTGATTTTTCTCAAATCTATCATATTTTTAGGGAAAAAAAATCTAATCCCTTATTTTAATACTTGGATAAATGAAGAAGTTTTTTTATATTGAGTTTTGTAAAATGAAAATAAGAGCAAGTTCAAGCATTCCAATCTGTCAACACAACATCCTTTACAAAATACTAACCAGAATACATTATTGTGCATTTTTGGCTTCATTTTTCTTATACAGATATCCATGTATTAAGATAGTCAGCCTAATGTTTACCTTCCTAGCCACATGATGTTGTATTGCTGTATCCTAGTTTGATTACCGGTTATTATATTGTTAGGCATTTTGGTTTTCTCTCTTTTTAAAAAACTTTTAATCATGTATAGTATTAACAATTATGTACAGATTCAGCTATTTATTTGGGTTTAATTCAAAGGCTCAATTTAAGTTGAATAATGCAAATCATAACATATTCCCAGATTGTTCTTTAGAGAAAATAAATGAATTAACTGGCAATATACGTATATGTACCACTTCACCTTCCCCCAACCCACTATCTCATGACAGCGTATATTTTTTTTATTTTAATGCCTGAAAGTAGATTAAATTTGTGGCTCTTTACTCACTCTCAGGGTGATGCATTTTTCAACAGGGCAACTTTCTGTCTGTTTTATCATTATTTGGAATAATGGCAAGTAGGCAGGAGATGAGATACTATGCATAACGTATTGTCCACCCCAGCGGTTCTCCACCTTGGCTGAATGTTACAATCAACCCAGGGACCTTTTAGAAACCCAGTGCTCAAGACACCCCAATTCCACTTAAGTCAGCGTCCCTAGGAGTGGTAATCAGGTATCAGTACTTATTAAATCTTCTCAGATGATATTCCACTGGGCAGCCAGGTTTAGGAAGCACTGATCGGGAGTTTCAGCTTGGTTGGATGGGGGATTGGAAGGAGAGAAGTAGTCGTAGCTCCGTCTTACGGGGCAATCAAAATTAAGTGGTATTGCCTGCCTTACTCAGATCTCTTGTGCTGAAGCAAACTCTGCCTCACCCCAGACTCTTCTCCTGTTGTCCACATCCTCACCCATCTAGTCTCCACATTGGAATAACCAATAAGACAGGGCTCCTTACCCAGTAGTCCCTCTTCCTCTATAGTCAGTATGATCAATGTCTATCTTCTTCTTGTGTACTTTTTTCTGCTCCTTTTCTTTGCAGAGCTAAATCTTGCTTCCTGAACCTCCAAATTATGGCTCAAGTTGTACTCTCAATGAATAACTGGTATTTTTACATTAGAGTCCCAACAACTCTACTTTGTCTCAGTGTTTTTACAGGTACCAAGGCACACCCTGCCCACTGGATTTGACCTCTGTGTTGAATATGGAGGCTGGCCTGGGTACCAATGATTGCTAGCGGCCCCTGGCTGGGTTGGGCTCCCATAGCGTTAACAAGCAAGACATTTTCTGGCCTCAGCAAACACATTCCTGCTCTGATTCCTTTGCTGCAGTTAAGTGCAAGTGAAATGTTGATGCTATATTTGAGGACCGACTCCTATCAGATAGTAGGGAGCAGGGGAAAGGGACCCCTTTTCATTTATTAGATTTTTCCTTTTTTCCTTTTATTTTCTACCAGCTGCAAACTACGTCTGTCTCATCCATAATGATAATAAGCATATGAATAATGATGAGAATAACTTTCATTGGATTCTTTTTACATTTACATACCAAAATGTCTTCTACAAGTGCTATATCTCATTTACTGCTGTAACAACCTACAAAATAGTTACTATACTTATTCCCATTTTACAGATGAAGAAACAGTGGGTTACATAAAGTTTCTTTGTCAAGGTAACATATTTAATAAATGATAGAGCTAAGAGGATTCCAACCTAGAATTATTTTATTCCCAGAGCCTGAATTGTTAACCATTGTGTTGTTCAAACTGGGCTTCTTAAAAAATATGCAAGGCCCTCAAACAACCTACTCCCAAACTCCATTTTATATCCTTCTGTGTTGTCACTCACTGCCACTTTCACCCACCCTTTCCTCAAGCACTACCGACCTACTGGTTGTTCCCTGAACCTGTGACAACTGCATATCTTTCCCTGTGCTG
Organism: Aethalodelphis obliquidens; assembly: GCF_003676395.1. NCBI lineage: Eukaryota > Metazoa > Chordata > Mammalia > Artiodactyla > Delphinidae > Aethalodelphis > Aethalodelphis obliquidens. Next base: position 2,136,221 of record NW_020838017.1, read on the forward strand.
TTCCTTAAGTGTGAAATTTTTCCTCTCTCCTTCCAGGTGAACTCCCACTCACAAATTTCAAGCCTCAGTTCAAATGTCGAACTATTCTCTTTGAAGCTTTAACTGAGCATCCAAGTTGGTTAATTGCTCTTTTCCCTGTGTTCTTACAGCATACGGTAAATATCTCAATCACAGCATTCATCACTTACTACCTGAAAACTTCTGACAATTTAATTAACCTCTGTAAGCCGCAGTTTCCTCATCTGTGAAGTTAAAGATAATCAAAGAACCTATCTCAGAGGCTTATGAATATTAAAAGATAGATAATGAAAGATACACAACTGCATATTATTTAGAAAGCATTTTTAAAATATTAACTATTTTTATTACCATCTCATTGTAGATAGTTTTTTAAAAATCTGTTTTCTCATACTATACAGTTAATTTCTATAATGATGGGTGTGATGACATGTATTTTGTACTTTTGTATTTTGCCAAGTGCTCAGCACAGAATGGAAACCTGTGAGCTCTTGCAAGTTCCTTAACTTCTCTATCTCCAAAATGAAAACGCTCATAGGGTTGATATGAGGATTAAGAGAAAATGTAAAACTGATTAGCATAGAAGGCCTTTAATAAATGTCAGTAGCTATCATTATTTAATAAGTGAGTAAATGGATGGATGAATTCAAGAGGGAGTAAAACCCTTTCATGTTGCTGCTTTCTTTGTCTTATACTGAGATGATGGCAGATCACAGCTGTCCATGTCAGCCATCTCTTAGCTAGACCTTGTTGTGTGATGGGATATGACAAGTCTTGAGATTCTGTCTCATTAGTACTCAGCAGGACTGATTCCTGCTGTCGTGCAGGGAGTATGTGATGTATTGATCAGTGAGAGGCTTGGCACGTCTTGTTGAATGTCTCTTGTGACAACAGGATAAACACTTTCTGTAGATCCTTTCTGTTCTGCACTGGGCTTTTGGCTGGCCATCTGTTTGAAGGTGCAGGTCATCAGGATGACAGAGTAAACAGGGTGTCCTCCTCTAAATTCTAGTGATCCAGCTACAGTAAATGCCAAAACATGACTTGAAAAGTGTAGTTGACAATCTTTGGTACAAATAGGACCTGTAGATCCTGGAACAGCAGAGGTTAGAGATGGAAATAAAAGAGCCTCCATTTAGCTTGGGATGGAGACAGTCGTAACAACATATTTTCTTCTGGAATAACTCAAAAAACCATTATGGATATTCCCCTTCTTATTCAGTCTTAAAAGACTAGTCTACACTGGCTGGATCTTCTTCCTCCTCTTCCATTCACTTTTCAACCCACTGATGTCTTTTTCTAGTACTTGAAGTGTTTCAGCAATGGTTCCCTTTGAGGAAAGAAAACAAGATTTTAAAAATTGTTACTGAAGAAATACTTGCAAATCTTGCCCTGTTTCCAGGGATAATACATCATGGAATATAGCATATCTTCAGTTTAGTGAGTACCATCTGCTCTGATATGATAGTCTGAGAAGTGAGTATAGAAAGCTCTAATTTAAAATGCCTTTCATTTTGAAGCTTAGATAGCTGATAGTTATGAGGTGTCTTGTTAATTTTCTGTTACTTTCACTGACGATGTATTTCCTACCTCAGTCCATTTATCATTCATCTTTACATCAACCCTATAGTCATCCATCTTCAGAAGTTACCTGATGCAGATTCAGTACTAGCTTCAGGTGCTAGTCTCAATCCTTTTCTTCTACCAAAAATAGCAAACCAAATTAATATATAAATTAACCAATATGTATAAATTAACTAAGTGTAAGTTGTTTGAATGCAAAATTGGTTTAATAGGAAAAAAAATCAATTAATGTAATGTACCAAATTAATGGAATAAAGGGAGAAAACACACTATCATTTTAGTAGATGCAAAAAAGCATTTGACACAATCCAACATCCATTCCTGATTTAAAAACAAAAACAAAAAACTTTCAGCAAACTAAGAATAGAAGGACACTTTCTTAGCCTGTGAAAAACGGTATCTACAAAAAACCCTACAGCTAACATTATACTAAGAATGAGAGAGGAGCTTCAAGATGGCGGAAGAGTAAGATGCCGAGATCACCTTCCTCCCCACAAATACATCAGAAATACATCTACATGTGGAACAACTCCTACAGAACACCTACTGAACGCTGGCAGAAGACCTCAGACCTCCCAAAAGGCAAGAAACGCCCCACATACCTGGGTAGGGCAAAAGAAAAAAGAATAAACAGGGACAAAAGAATAGGGACGGGACCTGCACCAGTGGGAGGGAGCTGTGAAGGAGGAAAGGTTTCCACACACTAGGACCCCCTTCGCGGGTGGAGACTGCGGGTGGCGGAGCGGGGAGGCCATGGAGCCGCGGAGGAGAGCACAGCAACAGGGGTGCGGAGGTAAAAGCGGAGAGATTCCCGCACAGAGGATCGGAGCCGACCGGCACTCACCACCCCAAGAGGCTTGTCTGCTCACCCGGCGGGACGGGCGGGGCTGGGAGCTGAGACTCGGGCTTAGGTCGGAGCGCAGGGAGAGGACTGGGGTTGGCGGCGTGAACACAGCCTGCAGGGGGTTAGTGCACGATGGCTAGCCGGGAGGGAGTCCGGGGAAAAGACTGGACCTGCCAAAGAGACAAGAGACTTTTTCTTGCCTCTTTGTTTCCTGGTGCGTGAGGAGAAGGGATTAAGAGCGCCGCTTAAAGCAGCTCCAGAGACAGGTGCGAGCCGCGGCTAACAGCGCGGACCCCAGAGACGGGCATGAGACGCTAAGGCTGCTGCTGCCGCCACCAAAAAGCCTGCGTGCGAGCACAGGTCACTCTCCACACCTCCCTTCCAGGGAGCCTGTGCAGCCCACCACTGCCATGGTCCCGGGATCCAGGGACAACTTCCCCGGTGTTAACTTCATTAACAAATGAAGAGGAAATAGGCAGTCTACCTGAAAAAGAATTCAGAATATTGATAGTAAACATGATCCAAATTCTTGGAAATAGAATGGAGAAAATACAAGCAACGTTTAACAAGGACCTAGAAGAACTAAAAGGCAAACAACAGTGATGAACAACACAATAAATGAAATGAAAAATTCTCTAGAAGGGATCAATAGCAGAGTAACTGAGGCAGAAGAACGGATAAGTGACCTGGATGATAAAATAGTGGAAATAACTATTGCAGAACAGGATAAAGAAAGAAGAATGAAAAGAATTGAGGAAAATCTCAGAGACCTCTCGGACAACATTAAAAGCACCTACATTCGAATTATAGGGGTCCCAGAAGAAGAAGAGAAAAAGAAAGGGACTGAGAAAATATTTGAAGAGATGATAGTTGAAAACTTCCCTAATATGGGAAAGGAAATAGTTAACCAAGTCCAGGAAGCACAGAGAGTCCTATACAGGATAAATCCAAGGAGAAACACGCCAAGACACATATTAATCAAACTATGAAAAATTAAATACAAAGAAAAATTATTAAAAGTAACAAGGGAAAGGCAACAAATAACATATAAGGGAATCCCCATAAGGTTAACAGCTGATCTCTCAGCAGAAACTCTGCAAGCCAGAAGGGAGTGGCAGTACATATTTAAAGTGATGAAGGAGAAAAACCTAAAATCAAGATTACTCTACCCAGCAAGGATCTCATTCAGATTCAATGGAGAAATTAAAACCTTTACAGACAAGCAAAAGCTAAGAGAATTCAGTATCACTAAACCAGCTTAACAACAAATGCTAAAGGAACTTCTCTAGGCAGGAAACACAAGAGAAGGAAAAGACCAACAATAACAAACCCAAAACAATTAAGAAAATGGTAATAGAAACATACATGGGCTTCCCTGGTGGCGCAGTGGTTGAGAGTCCGCCTGCCGATGCAGGGGACACGGGTTCATGCCCCGGTCTGGGAGGATCACACATGCCACGGAGTGGCTGGGCCCGAGAGCCATGACCGCTGGGCCTGTGCGTCCAGAGCCTGTGCTCCACAACGGGAGAGGCCACAACAGTAAGAGGCCCGCGTACGGCAAAAAAAAAAAAAAAAAAAAAAAAGAAACAAACGTATCTATAATTACCTTAAATGTAAATGGATTAAATGCTCCAACCAAAAGACGTGGACTGGCTGAATGGATACAAAAATAAGACCTGTATATATGCTGTCTACAAGAGACCCACATCAGACCTAGGGACACATACAGACTGAAAGTGAGGGGATGGAAAAAGATATTCCATGCAAATGGAAATCAGAAGAAAGCTGGAGTAGCAATTCTCATATCAAACAAAATAGACTTTAAAATAAAGAATGTTACAAGAGACAAGGAAGGACACTACATATTGATCAAGGGATCAATCCAAGAAGAAGATAAAACAAATGTAAATATTTATGCACCCAACATAGGAGCACCTCAATACATAAGGCAAATACTAACAGCCATAAAAGGGGAAATCGACAGTAACACACTCACAGTAGGGGACTTTAACAGCCTACTTTCACCAATGGACAGATTATCCAAAATGAAAATAAAAAGGAAACACAAGCTTTAAATGATACATTAAACAAGATGGACTTAATTGATATTTATAGGACATTCCATCCAAAAACAACAGAATATACATTCTTCTCAAGTGCTCATGGAACATTCTCCAGGATAGATCATATCTTGTGTGACAAATAAAGTTGGTACATTTAAGAAAATTGAAATCTATCAAGTATCTTTTCTGACCACAATGCTATGAGACTAGATATCAATTACAGGAAAAAATATGTAAAAAATACAAACACATGGAGGCTAAGCAAAGCACTACTTAATAACCGAGGTACCACTGAAAAAATCAAAGGAAACCTAAAAATACCTATAAACAAATGACTATGAAAACACGATGCCCCAAAACCTATGGGATGCAGAAAAAGCAGTCCTAAGAGCAAAGTTTACAGCAATACAATCCTACCTTAAGATACAAGAAACATCACAAATAAACAACCTAACCTTACATGTACAGCAGTTAGAGAAGGAATAACAAAAAAAACCCAAAGTTAGCAGAAGGAAGGAAATCATAAAGATCAGAAATAAAAGAAAAAGAAATGAAGGAAATGATAGCAAAGATCAATAAAACTAAAAGCTGGTTCTTTGAGAAGATAAACAAAATTGATAAACCATTAGCCAGACTCATCAAGAAAAAAAGGGAGAAGGCTCAGATCAATAGAATTAGAAATGAAAAAGGAGAAGTAACAACTGACACTGCAGAAATACAAAGGATCATGAGAGATTACTACAAGCAACTCTATGCCAATAAAATGGACAACCTGGAAGAAATGGACAAATTGTTAGAAATGCACAACCTTCCGAGACTGAACCAGGAAGAAATGGAAAATATGAACAGACCAATCACAAGCACTGAAATTGCAACTGTGATTAAAAATCTTCCAACAAACAAAAGCCCAGGGCCAGATGGCTTCACAGGCGAATTCTATCAAACATTTAGAGAAGAGCTAACACCTATCCTTCTCAAACTCTTCCAAAATATAGCAGAGAGAGGAACACTCTCAAATTCATTCTACAAGGCCACCATCACCCTCATACCAAAACCAGACAAAGATGTCACAAAGAAATAAGACTACAGGCCAATATCACTGATCAACATAGATGCAAAATCCTCAACAAAATATTAGCAAACAGAATCCAACAGCACATTAAAAAGATCATACACCATGATCAAGTGGGGTTTATCCCAGGAATGCAAGGATTCTTCAATATACAGAAATCAATCAATGTGATACACCATATTAATAAATTGAAGGAGAAAAACCATATGATCATCTCAGTAGTTGCAGAGAGATCTTTCGACAAAATTCAGCACCGATTTATGATAAAAACCCTGCAGAAAGGAGGCATAGAGGGAACTTTCCTCAACATGATAAAGGCCATATATGACAAACCCACAGCCAACATCGTCCTCAATGGTGAAAAACTGAAAGCATTTCCACTAAGATCAGGAACAAGACAAGGTTGCCCACTCTCACCAGTATATTCAACATAGATTTGGAACTTATACCCACAGCAATCAGAGAAGAAAAATAAAAGGAATCCAAATCGGAAAAGAAGAAGTAAAGCTGTTACTGTTTGCAGATGACATGATACTATACATAGAGAATCCTAAAGATGCTACCAGAAAACTACTAGAGCTAATCAATGAATTAGGTAAAGTAGCAGGATACAAAATTAATGCACAGAAATCTCTGACATTCGTATACACTAGTGATGAAAAATCTGAAAGTGAAATCAAGAAAACACTCCCATTTACCACTGAAACAAAAAGAATAAAATATCTAGGCATAAACCTCCCTAAGGAGACAAAAGACCTGTATGCAGAAAATTATAAGACACTGATGAAAGAAATTAAAGGTGATACAAATAGATGGAGAGATATACCATGTTCTTGGATTGGAAGAATCAACGTTGTGAAAATGACTCTACTACCCAAAGCAACCTACAGATTCAGTGCAATCCCTATCAATCTACCACTGGCATTTTTCACAGAACTAGAACAAAAAGCTCACAATTTGTATGGAAACACAAGAGACCCCGAAGAGCCAAAGCAATCTTGAGAAAGAGTAATGGAACTGGACGACTCATGCTCCCTGACTTCAGACTGTGCTACAAAGCTACAGCAATCAAGGCAGTATGGTACTGGCACAAAAACAGAAATATAGATCAATGGAACAGTATAGAAAGCCCAGAGATAAACCCATGCACATATGGTCACCTTATCTTTGATAAAGGAGGCAAGAATATATAGTGGAGAAAAAGCCTCTTCAATAAGTGGTGCTGGGGAAACTGGACAGCTACATGTAAAAGAATGGAATTAGAATACTCCCTAACACCATACACAAAAATAAACTCAAAATGGATTAAACACCTAAATGTAAAGCCAGAGACTATCAAACTCTTAGAAGAAAACATAGGCAGAACACTCTATGACATAATCACAGCAAGATCCTTTTGACCCACCTCCTAGAGAAATGGAAATAAAAACAAAAATAAACAAATGGTACCTAATGAAACTTAAAATTTTTTGCACAGCAAAGGAAACCATAAACAGGACAAAAAGACAACCCTCAGTATGGGAGAACATATTTGCAAATGAAGCAACTGACACAGGATTAATGTCCAAAATTTACAAGCAGCTCATGCAGTTCAATATAAGGAAAAGAAACAAGCCAATCCAAAGATGGGCAGAAGACCTACATAGACATTTCTCCAAAGAAGATATACAGATTGCCAACAAACACATGAAGGAATGCTCAACATCACTAATCATTAGAGAAATGCAAATCAAAACTACAGTGAGATATCATCTCACACCAGTCAGAGTGGCCATCATCAAAAAATCTACAAACAGTAGATGCTGGAGAGGGTGTGGAGAAAAGGGAACCCTCTTGCACTGTTGGTGGGAATGTAAATTGATACAGCCACTATGGAGAACAGTACGGAGGTTCCTTAAAAAACTAAGAATAGGACTACCATACGTCCCAGCAGTCCCATTATTGGGCATATACCCTGAGAAAACCGTAATTCAAAAAGAGGCATGTACCACAATGTTCACTGCAGCTCTATTTACAATAGCCAGGACATGGAAACATCCTAAGTGTCCATCGATAAAGAAGATGTGGCACATATATACAATGGAATAGTACTCAACCATAAAAAGAAACGAAATTGAGTTATTTGTAGTGAGAGGGATGGACCTAGAGTCTGTCATACAGAGTGAAGTAAGGCAGAAAGAGAAAAGCAAATACCCTATTCTAACACATATATATGGAATCTAAAAAATAATAATAATAAAATAAGGTCATGAAGAACCTAGGGGTAAGACGGGAAGAAAGACACAGACCTACTAGAGAATGGACTTGAGGATACGGGAAGCAGAAGGATAGTTGGCACAAAGTGCGAGAGTGGCATGGACATATACACTACCAAACATAAAATAGATAGCTAGTGGGAAGCAGCCGCATTGCGCAGGGAGATCAGCTCGGTGCTTTGTGACCAACTAGAGGGGTGGGATAGGGAGGGTGGGAGGGAGGGAGACGCAAGAGGGAAGAGATATGGGGACATATGTATATGTGTAACTGATTCACTTTGTTATAAAGCAGAAACTAACACACCATTGTAAAGCAATTATACTCCAATAAAGATGTTGCAAAAAAAAGAATGAGAGACAATCTTTTTTCCCTATGATAGGAAAAAAGACAAGACGCTCAATTTAAAACTCAAAGTTGTACAGGACATTCTGGCAACTGCAATAAGGCCAAAATTAAATATAGAGATAAGTAAATTAAAGACATCCAGATTAGAAGAGAAGTAAATTATGCTTATTGGCAGTTGATGTGATCCTGTATGTAGACAACCCTATGCAATCCATGAAAGTAGTATTAGAACTAGTAAAGTGTTCAGCAAAACCAGAAAATATAAGATCAATGTGCAGTCAACTGTATTTCTATATACTACCAATGAACTTTCTGAAAATGAAATTAAAATAATTTTATTCACAAAAAATTAATATGTAGGATTAAATTTAGCAAAAGAAGTACAATATGTATACATCAAAAATTACAAAACATTTCTGAGGGAACTTTCTGAAGAATGAACATGTTATCTTAAAGAAGTTCATGAAGATTTGAATAAATGGAGAACCATCGCGTGATCATGGATTGAAAGACTTAATATTAAGATGGTAGTTCTTTCCGAGTTTATCAGTCGATTCAGTTAAAATCTATTAATATCCACTCAGATTTTTGCAGAAGTTGATGAGTTGATCCAGAAATTTATGTGGGAATTCACAGGACCCAAAATAATCAAAAGTTTTTTAAAAAGACAGATATACAGATCAATGGAACATAATTCAGAATCTAGAGATAAACTCGTACAATTATGAGTCTTCCACATATTAACATATGCCCAATTAAAGGAACCAGACACAAAAGCGTTTAATTTGTAAGGCATTCTGGAAAAACTGCAAGAGTAGAAAGCAGAGCAGTGGTTGCCAGGGCTGGGGAGGTAGAAGGGTACTAACTACAAAGGACACAGGTAACTTCCTAGGGCAGTGGAGATGTGTATCTTGATTGTGGGCATGGATACACTACAGTGAACATTTATGAAAACTCAGCAAGCCGTATACTAAAAAAGGGTGCATTCCACCGTATGTAGATTATTTCTAAATAAATGCACATAATTTTGTATTTTCTTCGTGCTTTATCTTAAAATATAGAAAACAAGAATTGAAAGTTGAGGGATTCTTTTTTAAATTTGTCTTTTCTGTTTTTGCCATTTCAAAGATAAAAGGCTTGAAAGGAGTGCATTTATTTTCCCTTTGCTTATCCTGTTGACCAAACCTTATTCTCTAATGCAGGCAACCTAGTTTTCTACACTAGACTAGCTGACTTGCCATCACTAACAAAACCTCTCTCCCATGTACGGCACCGGCTGTCCTTTTCTCGAATTTTTCTGCTCTCATCAAGTCCAAGTTCAAATAGATGTATTTTGGGAGGCTTTCCTCAATCAACCCAATTTGATGTGCACATCATCTCATTCTCTTCAGTAGCCCCCTCATTCACATGTATGGAAATTTGTATGCATGTGATTTCTTTTATACATTGAATTATTTGTCTCGTGTCACTTCATAAAGTTATATCAAAATTTATCTCAGTCCATTGCTTAGTATACTTTTAGAAGAACAAGATTTCCTCTACCCAAGCCATATATGAGCCTCAGGGTGACTAGAGTCAAGCTTTGTACCAGGACCACTCTGTTAATGAGTTTGATAGTAATGATAAAAGAATAAATAGGACTCATTTCAGAATTTGTTTCTCATTATTGTATTTGACCATTATTTTTTAAAAGCTTTGGGGCCAAAAAACAGGAAAAAACTACATATTTGATAGAGATGATGAATTTAGATGAGGGAAATTACATTTTTTTCGCAGTTTTATGGAGAAATAATTGAATACATTACTGTGTAAGTTTAAGGTGTACAGGAAAATTATATTTTAAAATGTTAGAGGATCATGAGAGCATCTGATAAGAAACTTAAAAAATAGTTTAATGGAGCCAATGACTATATTTAGGGATTGAGTATAACTCATATAGTTTGATCATGTCAGGTGTCATAAAATGTTAGAAGCATTTTCTGTGACTCTACTTAAAATAGAATTTTTGTGGATTAAGTGTTACAGGATACCGTGCACTTAATTAATTCTAAGGAAAATACGTCTCCTTTTTACTTTGTCTTGTAGAAAAGAATGGCTCTAGAATGGGCTTCTAAGGTGAATTTTTCTTACAAGATATGTAGGAGTTCACTCTACCTGATAAAGTTTAACGTTAAGATCCTAAAAAAAAAACAAAAAAAGCAAAGTGTAATGAAAATTGGGAGGTTAAGTATGAAAGTCATCAGGAATATACTGGAAAAATGTAAGAGAAAGGATTGCCTGGTAGTTTAATATCATTTTGCTATAAATGTATGCAGAATCACCTCTAACGAAATGAGAACGAAAAGGATTCAAGCAGATTCAGCTGAGATATTATTTATGTCTTTTAAATTTTCACTCTATTAGTTGCATGAAACAAAAGATTTATTTTTGCAAAATGCCCCCTTAATTAAAGCCTTCAATAGTCATATATTTGGGAACATTTTCATTCTCCTTTAGGGGGAAAAAAGGCCAAATCACTCTGTTTTTAGAAAAGAAAAGCATTCTGTTCTTCCTATTCCTCAATTTTTATGTGAATATGATAATAAAACCTACTGAATAAGACCTCCGTAATTAAGCTCAGTCTTCCATGATGGTAGACTACTACATTAGCAGTGAGGCTAATCTGCCTGCCACCTCTGTTGCCCCATTGAGTATAGGCTGACTTAGCCGTTCTGGCTGGTTAGCTGGTTGTCCCCTGCTACTTTCCCTCACCGTTACATGAGTGTCAGAATGGAAATGTTCGTTAGAGAACACACACACTGATATACGCTTCTACATCCTTAATCTTCAAAGCATTTTCACGTGTTTATTAATTTATTTTACCCCATTTCATAGATTGGGAAGTGAATCCCTGGCTAGATTACTATCATATAACAACATCATCACGATGCCAGAATTTGCTGCCACCTCTCACCTCCAGAAGTCTACCTATTATTTCTGATTTCAGGAACATTCTCTGTGACAAAAGATAAATTATTGTATGGTGGAAAGTGAATGAAATTTGGCAAAATTCAACCTAAGTTTGAATCATCAGTTTCTTAATCTGTTAAATGAGGCTAATATATATTTTCAAGGTTGTGATAAGGATTAAACGATACAGTCCATATTTGGAACAGCTAGCATTTTACCTAGTTCGCGGGAGAAGATGACTAAGTGATACAGAATAATAAAAATAATAATCTGTGCTGTAGTAAAGCTGTCATTGATTGAAGGGTGTAATACCACTGCTAGGAGCTGCTAAACTTCAGTGAAGACTTACTTAGGAGATGCTGTCTTTCTATAACATGCTTATCCATCCAAAGATATTCCACTACCTTCCAGGCAACTGTGCTACATGCTGTAGAGGCAGCAGTGAGCGAGCTTCTGCTCTCATGCAGCTTACATTCTAGGTTGGTCTTTAGCATTTGCAGCCTGGGCTGCTTTTACAACTTTCTTCCACCAAATGCTTATACTTTTATCAGAACCTGAGTAGTAGAATTAATTCAGCACCAAATCTTTGTTGAGGGAAGGAAGATAGATTAAAACTTGGGAGAAATCTTTCTGTTAGTTAATATTGGTATTATGCACTCAGCATATCTGGGGCAAAAAGATCTCAATCTATCTGTCTCTTCTCTCCTAAAAGGGAAGTTCATCATGTTGCTGTCATATTACCAACTTTCAGTGGAACCCCAGTCACCAGGTCTTACTTGAGACCTTTCTTTCCTATCTAGTATATTTTAAGTCCTTTGCATTTCTTTTTTTCCCCCTTAGGCCCTGTGTTTCTAGAACCCCAGACCCGCATTGAGCGTGGGATCTACCTTGTGAAAACACTTTCACACTCTTGTCAGCAACTTCTTCAGGCTCCTTGTGTTGCCCTTGGGTTTTGCTTAGGCCTAAGAATCCTGTCCTATTGGGAAGATCTTTTTTCCCCTCATCCCTACATTTGTTTTTTCGTTTGGGAATCTCAGCCGTTTTCCTGGCCTGGACCTGTTGTTGGTACTTCTGAAGCTTGTTCCCTAGAATCAAGGAGTCAGCCTCATGGAGGTCAGTGGCTTTTGAGGGCGGGGCCATCGGTTAGGCTGGAGTAGAGGCAAGAGCTGTGAAAGAGGCTGTCATCCGGGCCTTTGGGTACAGGCTGTTGCAGCTTGACCTTGAACCAGAGGGATGCAGCCTCACCTGGCACTGCTGATGAGGCTGAGGCAGATTAGGTATCTTGAACAGCATGCACTGTTTTCAAGTTGCAAGCCTGCCGTGTGTATGAGAAAGCATGCTTTAGACTTCAACAATGCATTGCTAGTTCCAAGCCCGTGAGGCGTCTTAAGTCTGTTGCTCCCGACTCCATTCTGTATTTGGAGTCCAGGAGGCAGGAATAACATTTGGTTTAGGGTTATGTGACTATCCTCATGGTGTCACGTTTCCTTTCGTTGGATGAATTACCTAAATTCTAACCTTGGCTTTGGTTTTCCAGTTCCCAGAATGTCCAGAGGAGAACGTGGTTTGACTACTCCCCATTCTATCTCAGTAATTTATTTCTGGCTGAATAATTTACTTCTAGTCCTAGCTGGAGGACATGGTTACTAGCATTCTCTTGGCTAAAGGCATTCTCCTCCAATGGCAAACAGTCTCTACTGGGATGGGGAACATAGCTTCAAGATTAATACTCATGAGCTGTGACTGAGGAAGAAGGGAAACTTTGTGAAGAGTGCATTCTACTAACTGGCTTAGAGTTTACTGGTGGGGCTGTCAGCTCGTGTTCTTATGTCCATCAGGAAGTTGGAGGCTTATGGAATTCAGCGGGTAACTGCCAGGAAGGTCAGTAATCTTAATGGTTGGCCTCACTGTATAAATGCATAGTTTAAGAACAATCTGTGTATATACACATATGGTAGAGGAGTTCCTATCCAAAGCCTTTATTGTGCCCTCTACTTTAGGATTATTGCTTATTCTTTGTTTCTTAATAATATCCTTGATATCAATTTGTAAGTAACCTAAAACGTACTTTCTCTAATATATAAGTGGGAAGGCCCTCTTTTTATCCTTATTTAAAATGATACTTCCCTTGCTTAAATGTAGAGGTTAGAGGAGACTTGGGCTAAGAGAGACAGCTGTATGAAATGATGCATCTGAAGTAGTGAATGCAAAAGCCACACTTGCTGCCATCCTAAGTGATGAGGTTGTCCTCTTTCTGCCCTAAGCACACAGTATCCTGTTGCCCTGTTTACTTGCAGTCTTTCTCACTTAGTCAAGAGAGATCTGAATGTTAGTACTAAGGAATGCTTACCGCATTTGTCTTTTAACTGTGCCCTGGGATTAAAGGAAGTGCGATCACTTCCAAAGACTAAATAGCATTTGTGAAATTTGTAAATATTTTAACTCCAAAACATACCCGAGGCATCTCTATACCCAAGATACTAGGAAGCCCTCAACTTTTTGAAAATCGTCATATCCACTTGAGCTAACTATGATTTCTGAATCATAAGTCATTTCATTTCAAGACAAAACTAGGAAAGTATCCAAAGACATGCACAAAGATAGCCATCTAAAAGTCCAGGCTGGTAATGTGAAAAGAGAAAACCCCAACCTGAATATTTTCTATGCTTTTTTGGCTGTCTTCCTTCATACTGTGCTTCCAGGAAACCAAAGGCCTTTTCAGGTTTCAGAATCAAGAGTGCACGGGCTTCTCAAGTACTTGAAAGTAATTATGCATTCTAGCAGACAGCTTAGAAATTGTAAGGGCGCCATTTCCATCTCAATGTAAATGAATATTTTGCCTCTGTGGATGTATTCCGGTAGAAAGCTTCCTCATTCCAATAGTGGGTCCTATGAGGTCTTAAGGTAATAATTAAGCTTGCTTTTCTTTCTTTGTTTTTTCTTTTCTTTCATTTCTTAGGTTTCAAAGGTGACTTTTAAGTTTGCTTTTCTTGGGTTCCATCTCTAATATTCCTAGCATATTTCAGGTGGCCGAGGTAGTCATAGACTGCTAATTTTGTTGCAGTTTGGTAAAGAAATACCCCTTTAACTACCCTGCCTGTTTACATATCTGTTGGTCTAGTAACAATTGTCTGTCTTTGTTTTTATCATCCATAAGTTAACTGGTACATTGACCCTATTGTCCCTCCTAACAATAAGGTTCAGAAATTACTTTCATTTGTTCCCAAACTTATCTGTTGCTGTTATTTGAGAATGTTTAAGTGAATAGCTCTCTGATATGGAATTGTGTTTTGAAGGATAACTTAATTCAGCTCCCAGATTCCACCACCCCACCTAACATCCTAATACCTTAGATGCTCAGGGTCTGTGATGTTCTGCTAAATTCTGCATTTGCAAAGAGTTCTATTCCCAGGAATCTTTCTTTTACTAATAAAAGAATTAGATTGAATCAGATTTGATTCCTACATTTGCTCACTCACTGGCTATTTGGCTGTAAAATTCACTTGATAAGAACCGCAGCTTTTTAAAAGATGGATAGTAATAGCAATTCTGGAAGACATTGAAAAGAAAACAGATACGCGTGTAAAGCCCCCATCAAAGTGTTGTGCACAGGGGAAGGCACATAAGTAACACTGATTATGATGATGCTTCTGCTAAAAAAGGACAGGTAGAGGGCTTCCCTGGTGGCGCAGTGGTTGAGAGTCCACCTGCCGATGCAGGGGACACGGGTTCGTGCCCCGGTCCGGGAAGATCCCGCATGCCGCGGAGTGGCTGGGCCCGTGAGCCATGGCCGCTGAACCTGCGCGTCCAGAGCCTGTGCTCTGCAACGGGAGAGGCCACAACAGTGAGAGGCCCGCGTACCGCAAAAAAAATAAAATAAAATAAAATAAAATAAATGAAAATTAAAAAGGACAGGTAGAAGAGGAAAAGGAAGAGAAGCGAGGGTTGGGGAGAAGCAGAAGAGAAAAAAGAAAGGGGAGAGCAGGAGCGTGTAGTGGCTGAAATAATGAGATTGTACCATTTGGGGAGGGCTTTCCAAATATCTCTTTCTTTCATGTACATAGTTCTCACCTACAGTGCAATTACAAAGCATGATGAGAGACTCTGAAAGGTGGTTTTTCCTCTTTTTTTTTTTTTTTAAAGGAGAAGCCAATAGAAACTGCTTCCCACTTTCTCTGTGTTGGCTTTGCCCTAACTTTTGACCTTTCTGCATTAGCTCACCTCCCCTGTCCCCTCCGTCTGACAGTTTAACCACTTCTGTACCATCGTGACAGCACTGATTCATAAGAGAGCCCTTTATCCACAGTCTGTCTAATGGTTGTGTCAACCCAATTAGATAACGTTGGAGTTTGATTTAAAATTTAAATAGAGTTGGAGGCCGGCTGTCTCTGTTTTGTAAACTACATATGAAAAATAATCCACTGATTTTTGTCTAGTTAATTTAACTGTCCTTTAGTTAAATTTAAGAGAGAAGATGACTGGGACACTAGGAGAGCAAATGTAGACTAAACATAGAAGTTAATTTTCAGTACAACTATTCTTTAAACTCTAATAGCCAATAAACGTAAACATGAAGTGACAGTTGCCTCATTACAAATGTAAACACACATATAAACCTGCCCAGTAGCAATTTAAACCAGACTTAGAGATATACCTCCTACTTTGCTTATGCCTGAGCCTTTTTCACCGAGGCTGTCATTCTTTTTGGTTTATTATTTTCTACCTTACCACTGTGGCTATCAAATGCAGTTACTAAAATAGTTAAGCCTGGTGAAAAATAATTTTAGAGTCAACGAAGAAAGAAAAAATACTCTTCAAATAGTCTTCAAGTTATGGAAAACCTAGCTAAAATGTATATTTTCATCCAGAATATCACTATTTGCCTCAGACCTAACCATTAGTTTGCTCAAACCATGGATAAATCAAGAGTTAAACTCTTGACATAATCATCATAGGGAAGAGAAGCCACCCACTCACACAGGAGGAGACGCTTCTGATTCCTAGATGAGTAGGTTTCATAGCTTTGCAATCAAGGTCACTTTCCTGCACCTTCACTGGTAAAAGGTGCTTTTGATCAAACAGAATTCTTTGAATTTTTGTACCTTTGTTCTCTTATAATGTGATGAGAATAAAAGAACATTATATGCTTCGTGAGTGGGTGACACTGATTAGAACTGCCTTCAGAGGAAAGTCTGAAACTAAAAAGAGCAGTGAGCTGGATAGCCTCTGGTGGGGTTAGTTTTCAGATAGCTGTCTGAGCACAAATCCACACGTTTTTGAGCCTCAACTGTTGCTCTTGTCGAATATTCTCACCCTTTTTTGGATAATGACTTTTGACACTATTCTTTTTGAAGTTCTGCTGAAATAGCTGTCTCTTTTTCTCATATATATGTGTGTGTATGTATCACATATATATAATATATACATAAAAAACCTTTGTGTATAGGAGTTAGCATCATATGTTGATTGCTTATGCTAATTGGGAAATATTAAAGTAAATGATGTCTGTTTTAATTAGAGTAGGTGGTTTAAATGACTCCATTTCAAAGAAAACTTCAGTCATTCTTATTTTTTAAATCAGCCCCTAAATGTTTCCACTCCTAACAGCAAAATAAATAAATGGACAAACAAACAGCTCTTTACTGAAACAATAGTAATATATTATCTTGCTCGGAGAAAAAAATGAGCTTTCAAATGTGGAGAAGGTCTAGGATGTTATCACCACTTTTAGAAATGTATATACATATCTGTTTTTTTAAACATAAATTTGAACTCAAGCAAATTTTCACTTTCTCAGATGAATTGATGAACTTCAAATAAGTTACCTATAATCGAAAATTTTATTATATGTATCACACTGTCTTCTAATTTTTGTTAAGCTACCCTATGTGGAACTGCCTGTAATTTTAATGAATCTATATGTAATATTTTGTATTCTGCATTTATGTACACATTTCCTTATATCAGCATAACTTTCATACTTACTATAGCAATAAAGCATCATATACATTTAACAATGTAACATTCCATAGTGTTGAACTGATTCCCTTTTGTTGGGTTATGGTATTAATAATAGTAGTAATAACAGCTACCATTTATCAACTGTTTGCACAATTAGTGTTCTGTTAAGAACATCTTTTTACAATGTAGAGACCAAGCTTAGTTTCTTATATGGCAATGCCTAGACTTTAGAGTTTGATATACTTAAGTCTCCACTACCTGTGTGATACTAGTCAAGAAAAAATTCTCTTGTTTCCTCACCTTCAATTTTCTCCTCTGGAAAAAAAAAAAAAAAAAGAATAATAATAGCTACTTAGAGGTTGTACCTACCAGAGTCTGGCACATGGTAGATGTTCAAGATATGGGAGAAGTTTGTCACTGGGGACTACTTCTAAAGATGATTTAATAACCAAGTGTGTAAAATGAAGACATTTGTACGATTTTGTGCATATTTCCAAATGGTGTTCCAGGATAATTAAGTGGTCAGGGTCACCAACAGTGTTCTAAATGTCCATTTTTTATGTATCAAATCCTCACCAACTTTACCTTTCCATCATTCTTTATTTATTCCTTAAGAAAATAATAGAGCCTGTTGTTCACCAAGCACTGATGAAGTCACTGTTTGACTCCAGGTTGCATCTTGCCTGAAGGAGGTGCTGTCCATTCAGTAAGGATCAAAAGACTTGGGGGCAGTGTCCACTGCGAGGTCAGTGAATAGGCAGAAATGTAGGCCAAGTGTATGTGTGTGTGTGTGTGTGTGTGTGTGTGTGTGTGTGTGTGTTTCCATTGCCATGTCTGTCTTCCCCATGAGACCATAGTTTTTCCTCTTGATGTATCCTATCAATGCACTTGACCAAGATATAGCCTCCTGGGAAAGACACATGTAAATAAATAATAATACAGTATTAATCATAAAAATAGATTTAATGCGCAAAATCTTGTGGCTGTATATTTCTGCCTAAGGGATTAAGGATGGCTACAGAATTCCCTTCTGAATTAAATTCTTTTTCAAGTGAATACCGTCTTACCAGTTAAATAGAGAAGAGCCCAAAGTTAAAAGGTGTAGTCCACCTAGAGAAAATAAGGTGCAAAGTCAAATGTGACAGCATAGATGAGACCTACGTGTCCGGCAGCCATTTTCCTACAGGTAATGATCGCGGTAGTTGATTGCTGTTAGAACAAGAGGGTGAGAAAGTAAGCAGGGCCAGAAAGAACATACGAAGCTGCTGAGTATCCTGTGCCTCCCATGTGACAGGCAGTCTTATGCATATTTTGTCCTACAACTCTCAGAATAACCCTGTTGAAGAGGTGATGGAAATAAGACTTAGAAAGTAAGTTGTCCAAGGTCGTACAGCAAGAAAATAAGTGGAATTGATGTTCAGACCCAAGTCTTTGAGATCAAAATCCCTCTTCTCTTCATCGAGATGCAATTAAAATTTAAATGG
The DNA here is from genome assembly GCF_003676395.1 of Aethalodelphis obliquidens. Taxonomy (NCBI): domain Eukaryota; kingdom Metazoa; phylum Chordata; class Mammalia; order Artiodactyla; family Delphinidae; genus Aethalodelphis; species Aethalodelphis obliquidens. Next base: position 2,154,797 of record NW_020838017.1, read on the forward strand.
GAAACCACTTAAGTGTCATTCCATTTGTTGGGGTGTAATTAACTTCTCTAAAGATAAATCTTTGGGATTTTATCCTGTGTTGTCTCAAACTTCATCAAAAGCACAAAACATTATTTTAACTTTCTTTGATATCTTTCAAATGCAAATACTTCATCTATGGTTTCCTTGTGTTATGTAGCAGATTCTTTTTTATATAGTCTTTGTGCTTTGTTTTGTTTTGCTTCATCATCTGTTTATCCATCCTTAGATGTGGCCCAGCATTTGCCCTTCTGTGGGATAGATGGAGTGTCTTTTACCTGCGTAGGGTTTCTCCGTTTGCTCTCGTAATCTTCTTCTTCAGACCTTCAGCAAAAACAACAAAACAAAACTGGTTGCCTGAGTTATCTGCCTTTCTTGAGGCTGGCACATATGGGAAGAGAATCAGAGCCCTGGAGGTTTGATTTCCTTCATGAGAACTTCATTCTGCTATATTGAAAACTGACATCCTGGTAGCCAGATTTCTCCATCCATCCTCATTGGCCCAGCCTGTGTGCCAGATTGAGTGTGGCTGAATTTACCTTCCTTTCTGGTGCTTCCTCCAGGGAAGAACCCCACTGCCCCCAGAAAAACTCCTGCTATATTCATAATATTGCATTGTCCGTGGGTCTTTGTAGGGAAGTGGATTCCTACCTCCTGCTTCCATTCTGCCCTGAAGCAGCCCCTTTCTCTAGTATCATCCCCTCCAAATTGAGAACTAACAGTTTCCTAGACCAGAAATCAGCCAATGATTTCTGGAAAGGGTCAAATAATAAATATATTTTAGACTTTGCAAGTCATACTATTTTTTTCACAACCTCTCAACTCTACTGTTGTAGCATGAAAGTAACCAGAGACACTATGTACGTGAGTGGTTGTGGCTGTATTCTCATAAAACTTTATTTATAGACTCTGAAATTTGAATTTCAAATAATTTACACTTATATGATTCTTTTAACTGCCTCCAACGATTTAAATGTGCAAAAACCATTCTCAGCTCATGGGCTACCCCAAAACAGGCAGCAGGCTATGGTTTGCCAGGCCCTGCCCTACATAGGCAGGGTGCTGAGACGCTGTTCGTCTGCAGGGTAAATTAGGGTCTGACCATCAGAGTCTCCAGTGTGGCTGCTTCTCTACAGCATCTCCAATCCAAAGCAGCACTTCTTAGTTTCCTGTGATCATGAAGTTTCTACCTGGAGTCTTCAGTCATTTCAGTTTTCTCCTCTGTTGGGATCTGACCACAGGAAAGGGGATTAGGTTTTGTTAGCCAGCTGATGGCCGACCTAGAAGTGAAAGGTGGATTTTTTCTTTTCTCCCTCTCTGGAAAATTTTTGTTACTTTACCTTTTGCTGTTCTTCAGAAACCTCTCCAATTGAACTAAATTAAACTGACTACTGACTAGTTTGTAATTCTTTGAATGATTCTATTTGAACTTCATTCACATGATTTTTACATGTTTCTTCCTACTTTTTCCTGAGATTGTGTTGCAAACAGGAAGACAAGTTTGGCAAGTAAGTGAAAGGACTGACAAAGTGAAAAGTGTGACTTGGGACAAAAGATATTTGCCAATTCCTACTTCTGTTGATGCTGTTATTCATTTATTTACTCAGCAAATATTAGTGTGTGCCAGGTACTGTATCCCAAAACAAGATCTCACTTTACATTTTGGCATACAAAGATGAGTAGAATACAGTGCTTGTCTTCTGACAGTTTTAACAGTTTCTAACAGGGAAACAAAGATACGTCTTTATATAATCCTCTTGGTATCTGCTTTTCATATTGTAATTTACATGGAGCACAAGTAAGCATAGGAAAAAGTGTGTGCTTGGCACACTCCACATGATACGGGGAAGAAGCATAAGCTATAGAATAGGGACTTGGACCAACCGCCCTGCTCCTCTAAGCCTTAAGTGTTGTAAAGTGAGGAGATTACCTACATTGCAGTTTTGTTGTCAAGACTAAATGAAATTTTGTACAGAGATGTGCTATAAATGCTCAGCACATAGCCCCGCCCCCCAAAAAATATACATCAGAGTATGTTATTTTTTTTGGTTTAGTTTGTTATTGATAAGTTTATAGCCTCCAGTAATGTGATACCAGTTTACTACTAAATTTATTACTTCCTAATTGCTACATAATCACTAAATGTATTACTTCTTTACTGACTGTACAGTGTGTTTCCACTGCTATATTGCTCATAATATGGAAAACAGAGGTGTGTAAATTAAAGCCCTTTCATTGGATTGCTTGTCAGACTTTTTTTTTTTAATGCTGCAGGTTGGAAAGATGCTCTTGTGCAAATGGTATGAAATGGTGTTTACTGACTGTCCTCTCTTTGTGTGCCTGCTTAGGTCTGAACAGTGATGGCGCTTGTTTCAGTTATGAGTCGCTCAGTGGACTGTGGATTGACTGAACTGTACCCATTCCCATCATGATGTACACCACCAAGGCTCCTCACTAGTAAGTATTCTCTATTCAGTACCATTTACATGGTTATATATTGAGATCTTCAGCATAGTATGCACTTACCTTGCAAGAAGTGTACAAAATACTTGCGTTTGTTTTGCTGTTATGAAATTGGCTAGACTTAGTCTATGTACCAACCAACTGCAAAAGGAAAAAATAGGTTTAGATGTATCTGTTATGTATATGTGTGCATATTGATACGGTAATATATATCTAAATAGGCAGAGTTTAGAAGTGTAGAATTTTACCTCTCTTTTAACTGAATAAAAAGTTTCAGTGTCTTTTGGTTCTTTAATATCATATAAATCAGTGTAAGCCTGAAAATTTTACTTAGTTTAATATTGTGAAACAGTTCAGTTTTATTGCAGTTTTGTCTAACAGGGTATCTAATACACTTGCACTTACACAAGTATCATACGGGTAATTGACATAGGTTGTTTATGGTGTCATTAGGAAATTCTACTCAATTCCCTTAATTTTAGTTCCAGCTCCAACATTTATCATCTGACTAGTCCCTTAAATATCTAGGGCTCAGTTTCTTCATCTGCAAAATGAGAGGAAGAATTTCTGCTTTACCTAATTCACAAGATTAAAGGACAAATAAGATAATGAATGTGAAATTATTAACAGTAAAACCCCATAAAAATAGATATCGTCTGTGGCTGACTGTTATTACAAGTAGGGAGCTGGAAATAAAGTTGTGACCACAGTGTTCTTTTTAAATTGGTTAATAGAGTCTAACATTTTATTAGTTATTCACCTAAGAGATAAATGATAAAATTACACTTAACGTTAACTCATGACCCCAATTATTTTTTGTATTTCAGAAAGTTATGTTTAAACGAAATATGAAAAAACACGTTTCTCACACACACTGCACACACAAATCCCCACCAACCATAATAATTAGGTTTCTACTTCTGATCTCCAGGATGTTTACTCTATTATAGTTTATTTTTAGGTGTTTTATTCTTGGAGGAGACAAGATACACTAGATACTTATTATGTATCATTTAATTTCAGGATCCCAAGGGAGCAACATAGAAATTCGATCAGATATTACTCCTTCAGTTTAATGTATTAATTTTTTTGTTTACTGAAATCTCTTTAACACCTCATCTGACCATTCTCTTTAGCCAACAGAATACAGCTAGCCTGTTTAAAATAAAAGACTGTAAATGAAAATCTTGACAACTATATTTAGTGATATTGAGAAAGACTTTTCCACTAAAATTAAACAAATTATTACGTAACCGGGTCAGTGCAATAAAACTGGTTTGGAAATTCTTTTCCAGAAATTAGTTATGATTACCATTGAAGAGGCCATGGTTTATTACACAAATAAAATTTTTACATATAAGTGAAACAAAAATCTTAAAAATAGGTAACATACATTCACTTGCTGATATTGTAGTGTAGTCCTTAAGTATGGTGGTGGGGCCAGGGGTGGGGCAGGGAGTGGTAGAGTCAGATTGCCTGGGGTTACAACCCAGTTTCATCATTTTCCTGCTTTGCAGTGTTGAACAAGTCACTTAACGTCTCTGTGCCTTAGTGTGCTCATCTGTAAAATGGGTCTAATAATAAGAGTATTTATCTCATAGGGTTGTTGTGTGAATTACATGAGTTAATGTGGTCAAGCTCTTAGGAGCACTGTGTGACAGTAAGTAACCAATCAGCATTAGTGATTATTATTCACTGGATGAGCATGGGATTTTGGTGCTGACTATAGATTTTGGAATCAGAAAGTCCTAGGTTCAAAACCATTTATGAATTAATGGTGAAATCTAAAGTAGTTACTGAACTTTTTGAAGCCTCGGTTTATGAGAAATAAAATGGGAATAATTACAATATACTCCATAATGCTTTTGTTAGGATGGTGGAACACAGCATCTGGCAAGAAAGGGTAGGCTATCACCATTGGGAATTGTGAAGGTATAATTGCAAATTACTATGTAAGGCAATTATAAAGTAATGTAAATGAGAGATTCTCTGATTCTGAAAGTGTCTTTGCAATACGTTGTATTTAGGGGACTTTTAGAAATGTGTTCAATTATAGGATTTGCTTTGTTAGATCCAGAATTTCAAAAAAGACAGACAATAATTTAAATCAAATTACAAGTACAAACATAACAAACACGGCGTCCTGATTTAAAAAATAAAGGTGACAAAAATCCATTGGCCTTTTTTAGGCCTAACAGAGAACATCAGCTCATTATTTAATTTGTTAGGAAGATTGGGCTGTTACCACATTTAAAATGACTTTCTGGAAAGAAAAGGAAGAAAGAGGAAAGGAGATGGAAATGTAGAATATGTGTCACAAAACAATGGAGAGGGAGGGTTTGAACTTCCACTTTCATAACCCTAGGCTCTAAGACAGACTCTCTACTTGTTCTTGTTATGAAGAAATTTCAAGTATTGTCTTTTGGGTTTGTATTGGACAAAATTCAGTGGTTGGAATGGGTGGCATTTTTCGAATGAGTCACGATTTGTTTCCAAGGTGGAAAATACTGATAAGCTGGGGCCGTAATCCAAGAGTAGATTGTCTGGCTGCTATATATCAGTCAGAACAGAAAGCTCAGTCTCTTTCTCTCACGTGTTAATTATACACCATCTGAAACAATGGCGGTGTTGGGTCTGGTCCATCTCTGTATCCATCTAAATCAGCAGCCAGAGAGTCTTTTGCATGTCAATGGAATGTGACTTGTCTGTAACTCAGATTATAACATTACTGAATGCTTCTGTGCGCACTCCCTTTTATTCTTGTTGCTTATTTTTGCAATACCTTTAACCTTTATAGAGTTTGTGCCTGACATGGAAAATCATGGTTCTGGAGGAGGCTTTTGAGGGTAAAGGTTTTGGAGGTGGATTCCTAGGTAGGAGCCCACAAACCATGGATGTGGTGTTAGGCTGGACTGCTGCTTTGCTGACCCTGCTTGGGGCCCCGGGTGAGAGATGACCATGGTGCTTATTCTGTCCTGCTTCCCCTGGGCCCTGCCTCATTCCATACTTGCAGTCCTTTAATGTGGCCAGCGTTCACATTTTGACCTCTAATATTAGGATTTAGGATGTAATAAAATGAAAAAGCAGGGTCATGATGTTGGAACACATTCGTACTGAGCAGATAGATGCTCATGTGTCCTTATTTCCATGACCATTATGGACTTGTGATGTTAATCTTAAAAACTGTTCGTGACTTTAGATGTCTCCTTCTAAAGGAGTCTGACTTAGATGTCAGTCTAGTACTTCATAAAACAATATCTCTAAAAACTAGAGAGAAGTACCAGAGTTTGGAGGAGACCTCGGGTATTCAGAACTGAAGTCTCCTGTAATTTGGAGACAGAGATAGATGAAGTGTCTGCATCAGTGGGACTTTAACAACAGGCACACTTTGTCAGGCTATAAGTCTAAGCGTAGCATCATCCTGATAAAGGGAACAGTTTAAGCCTCCCATTCACAGTTGTGAATGAGCGGGAGGTATTCGAGGACAAGCACAAGATGAGTCCATTAAAGTTGAATGTCTGCTGCAGAGTCACCGGAAGTGGAATCAGATGAGTTGTGAGTGCCCTGGGGGGGCTTTATGTGGCCCCCTCTTCTTTTCCTGCTGCAGAACCCCTCCACCTGTTTGCTGGCCACCTGTTTGCTGACCAAGCCCTACCTAGAAGCACCCCAGCCTTACCTGTGTGACACCGCAAGCCTCCTAATGTTTGCAGATACTGCCCATCAAACTCTGATGCTTCCTTCCAGACTCATTTTACCTGCTCTGCCACCTATGAAAACTTCCTTAATCCTCTTAAAATTGACTGTTGCCTCCTTTTCTTTAACCTCTGTACTGTATAGATGCCTCTTTGATAGAACACATTCACTTCTTTTGCAATAATTGGTTGACATTTCTGTCTTTGTCTCTTTGGGCTGCTAAAACAGCACCATTAACTGAGTAGCTTATAAACAACAGAAATTTAATCACAATTCTAGAAACTGGGAAATCCAAGATCAAATCACTGGCAGATTTTATGTATGGTAAGGGCCTGTTTCCTAGAAAGCCATCTTTTTGCTGTGTCCTCACCTGGTGGAAGTGGCAAAGGTGCTTTCTTGAGCCTCTTTTATGTTTCATAAGGGCACTAATCCCATTCATGAGAGCTCCGCCCTCATCATCTAATAATCACCTCCCAGAGGCCCTACCTCCAAATACTCTCACACTGGGCATTAGGATTTAACATATGAATTTGATGGGGTGTTCAGTCTATAGCAGTATCCATCTTTCCTGTTACATTCTTGGTTTATTGAGGGCACTCCTTGTCTTGTCAGTAAAATTGTTATTAATGTAAGTCAGTAAAAAGTATAAACAGAAAAATGAAAAGTGGTCACTTTCAGCATACCATGAAGGTTGTATCATTTCAACATTTTTAGCCAAAGGTAACAGGAATTTTGAAAATGTATAACTCACCCTACTGACTTCCTTAGTAGTTTATCATTAAGCATATTGTTTTTAGAACAACATTTCAACAATGACGAGAATTATTTGACCTCATCTTGACTGAAGTTAGCATGATTTCCTCCATGTAAATTAATAAGACAACAATAAAACAGTTCTTAGGGTTTTATATTATTATATTAATTGTATATAATACATTACTACATATATGTGTGTGTGTATATATATATATACACGCATACATATTTCATGTTCATAGAGGGTGTCAACTACTAATTTTATTTGCGAGAGGAGGAATATATCAAGTGTAATCAAAGGTTCCTATAGGTTCAAGCTGTTTTTTAAAAAAACTTAGAGGGAAACATAACCAAATCCCCAAAAGCCCTCTAAGTCAATAAACAAAACCTTTGTTACAGAGCCAACTGAAATTTTATCTGAAATTTATTTCGGTAACTGTATATCACTCAGAGGAGGACTTAAAATTGTTTAGGTTAAATATTCTTGAATAGTACTGTTCTAACAGGAAAGCCCGTTAAGTCCACCGAATCAGTATGGAAACACTCTGACTCTCATCTTTGTTACTTAGTGTACATCAGTCATACACAGAGGAGTCAATATGGGCTGACTAGGAAGAGTTATAAGTAGCACAGGGTATCTCAAGCCATTCAGCTTTCACAGATGGCTGTAGACAGATAAGTGGAAAGCATTAAGCTAATAAAGACATCTTTAAGAGAGGAAAATGGGCTGACAGGTACCTGAAAAGAAAGTCATGTTTTAAATTATGTTAGTTAAATATATGAAACTGGAGAACTTAGGTATCCCATGTATTCATTCAACAAATATTCATGGACTTACTTCTATGTAGTAGGCCCTGGGCTATGAACAATAAACAAAGTTCCTGTCCTCATGGAGTTTATATTTCTAGGTAGCCGTTGGGGAGTGAGGGGGCAGGTGGTGGAAAGAAAGGAAGTAGAATAGAATATGTGTGCGCTTATGCATATATATATATATATATATATATATACACGCACACACACGTATACACATATATTTATATAGAGTGATATATATCACTAAATACATGTATATACAAATAGTAATAAATTTAATTTTAAATAAAAGCCACTTCTTTTATAGCAAAAAGAATTCTTGTTTTGAACTTTTTCTAAAGCGTTTCTGTAGCAAAAAGAATTCTTGTTTTGAACTTTTTCTCAGTTTCAGATTACAGAGTTTGAAATTCTTACTCACCAAAACTTCATATTTTAATCATTTCCAGAAAGGGAAATTCTGATAACATATCTCAGTCATTATTTTTAAATAGTTCATATGTTTGCTATCTTATTTTCTTTATTCATTTTAAGAATATTTGTAGGTGTTCCAGAATCTAAAGGAGAAATCCCCGAGACTATTTTGTACATCACCAGGTTGCACTGAGAGTGCAGTCGGCTGATGGGGGACAGAAAACTTGAACCCTGTGAGACCCAAAGGGGGAAAAATTACACTGAAGGAAGAGAAGCGATTTCTAAATTTTTTTTGTTCTTTAATCGAAGTTCAAGTCCTCTCTGTGTTGAAACACGGAATAATGCGGGCATGTTGTGCTTGTATTACCTAATTGCACGAAAGTTGGTTATGGAACCAGATTCGTTTCATATAGGTTATTTAATAAGAAGTGTGATATCAGACGTGCACCTAGTGCTTGTGACAAAAGGAACAATTCAAAAATTGGAAAAACAAAGCGTCAGCCGTGCATTCACTGTTACGAGCCAGTTTTCCAACTGGACAGTGAGTCAATCATTTTTAGTGGTTTTGGATACAATATAATGACCTCTTTATTAAGCTCAGCAAGTAAGTGGATATTAAACTCTGTTTACTTTGATTGCAATGATAGATAAAGTAGACCATTCCTTTGGGGGAAGACGAAAAACCTTATAACAGTGCAGTCATTTAAAAAATACTTCTTTCTTTCCATGAATCACAGGTTCATGTTTGAAAACTTACCTCCTTTTTAACTCTGAATACATGGTTTTGGTGACTTTCTCAAATCAAGATCATTTAACTTTAATGCCACTGATGTAAAAATCAGTGCTTGATACACAAATGTGCCACAAAAGATTTCGTAGCTGTTCTTACTTCATTTTTGAATTTAGTTTTTAAAAAAAATCTAGGTTAGAAAATAATGTCAAATGATTAGGTCTAATGGCTTTTTGATGATGGGGTAAAAAGAGTGTTGAGGTGGAGTAACGCCAATAGTGCCTCATTGCTAATTCTGCTGTTTTTCATTACTCCATTTAGGGAGCAAAAATAAAGAAATGTCTGCCAAAGTAAAAACTGTTGACAAATTGGGTCCCTACCCTAGGTACTAACAACCTGCAAAATGTAGCACTTGAATAATAGAGTAATTAAAACTGAATTTTTTTGAGTGTCAAAACTGTATAATCATATCCAATAATGCAGAAAAATAAATCGACTGAAATACTCTGAATATTAAGCCTATTAAAATACATTAAACAGATTATGGTAATGTCAGAGGCTTCCTTACTTAGGTTAGGGTTGCATCTGCACCTTTCACAAGGAAGAGGCATGTAAGTTGCAAGGTAGAGGTGGCAAATTTAAGGCAAAGAAAAACCCTTGTATATATAAAGAGTTCTAGGTTGTTTATTTCAGTTTTTTTATAGCTCTCCCTGGAAAATTAACACAAAGCAGGGCACATAGGAGAAGGAAATAAATGTTAGATGAATTGAATGATGTTCCTGTTTATTAACTTGAGAGATCAGCTACAAGTTTAGAATACATTAATAAAAGTGTTTATTTTTTTTAATCTTAAAAAGTAACTGGGTCATGGACTTCAATCTCATTATTTCCTTCATGTGTTGGGCTAGGGGGCCCTCAAGGGCTGTGCAGAGTAAGGAAAAGATAATTAAGAGAGAGAATCCTCTTCCTTTGTTCAGACTCTCTTCTTCCTGCTAATGAGAAAGGTGAGAAAGGCGACTTGATCACATTGTTCCTGACACCCACACTTCTTTGTTTTGCTGGCTGCTGAACAAAACTAGTCCTGCCATCTAAATTCTCTGTCAGTGTTGTTCAAACTTCAGGGATGACCTAAGAATCAATCATAAAATCAATTTAGTATGTTATCATCAGCATTTTAAAATGAAATATAATAAATTAAAGACTATATTCCATAATTATTTTTAATAACTTGTATATACATGTGTGCCTGACTTACATGGTAAAATGTGTTTTTTACTGAGGGTCACAGTCAAAACAGAAAACCAGTGTTATTAATCTAATCCGCTTAAATTCTTCTCAGCCTTTTTTCTTGGGTAATTTGTCCTTTGTAACTCATACATTTTCAAAATCTTCACCTCATTTACTTTTTTCTGTCAGTTTAGATAGTAGCTCTTTAGTTTCTCAGTGTCTTCATCTTTATAGCCAACTCTTAGTATAGTGAGAACTGGAAGAAGTGCTCACTAGATGTTTGTTGTTTGAAGGAATGAATTAATGGTATTCTAAAAAGAACTACAATTTTGTGAGTCCAAATGCCAATTTATTTATTAATTTCACCCTTTTTCTCTTCCCTTAAACCCTATTATGATAACTGGCAGTTGCCACCATGCAGTTACACTTTAGAATTTGAGTCATTTTCTCAGTTCCCTGGCTTCTTTAATCAAGATGAGTGACCAACCCAGGTGACTCTATCACTTAATAGCCTTTAAAACAATCTTCTTCATTACTTTGCCATGACTACTATGTGGCCCTGCAGTTTATACCTAGATTGTGGCCATAAACATTTTAATATCTATCTGACTCCAGCACTACTCCCTACTAGCATGTCATTGCCCTTGCCGTTGGGATTCTTTCGGACACACAAATCTGAATATTTTACTCTTTGGGTAAATATCTCCTGTAGCCATACTCCCTTTGCCTTGAAATTTACAATCCAGACACATTTGAATGAGAATAAAATGCCCTACAATATCTGATTTCAAGATATACTCCAAATGTATCCAGCCACACCCTATCATGCACCAGACATTTGAACTTGGGTTGGCATTCTAAACTATTACCTGAGTTACAGTCTTTTGTATAACTCGGCCAGTGGACTAACGCATGTTCTCCTCTTTGCCTAGAATGACGTCACCTTTTCTTTCTTTTTTTTTTTTTTCCTTTGTGGAACGCGGGCCTCTCACTGTTGTGGCCTCTCCCGTTGCGGAGCACAGGCTCCGGACGCGCAGGCTCAGCGGCCATGGCTCACGGGCCCAGCCGCTCCGCGGCATGTGGGATCCTCCCGGACCGGGGCACGAACCCGCGTCCTCTGCATTGGCAGGCGGACTCTCAACCACTGCGCCACCAGGGAAGCCCAACATCACCTTTTCTTATGCCTGGAAAATGACTACACATCCGTCAACATATGGGTCAAGGTTTTGCCTCATGTAAGACTATTGAGTCACCTGAGTCAGCTCCTCTGCTCTTACTTACTAAGTATGTAGGGAACTGATAATCCTTCGCTGTCTGTATGTTCATCCTCCCGTCCCTAATTGGACTCTGAGCTTCTCCTGCAGAAGTATTTTCAGTTCTCCATTGTAACCCTAGATAGAGCCTATCACAGTGCTGGACACTTGGAGGATGCTCAGTAAACATGGGCTGAGTGAATTCTTGTCTCAGAAACATCTAAGAACAGTCACAGCCATTCCCCATCACTTTTCCTTTTCCTTTCTTTCCCTAAGACTGTGAGTTTTATAACCTGTGAAAAGATCATATAAGCAAAGCAGTTTGTCTACGTTATTGTCTGTAGAAAGCCACTGATAACCAGTGAAAGCTCTGAACTTGGGTTATGATCTTTTTATATGGATTCACCAATTCATAGGTCTGGTAAGAGTATCCCTACGGTGTATTTCCTAAAGGAATGTTCTAATATGAGCTTGAATACTTATCTAAACACATATATTTAAAATCAAATCTTGGGTTTCAGCTTAACTTTGACCTTAACCTTGATGTTGAATACCATTATATAACACATTTTCCCTAATTTCTTCATTACAGTCAAACGTTTTTAATTAAATGCCAACAGCTGACGTATTAAACTATTGCATCAGATTTTAACACCAAATTCAGAGGGGTTGATTTTTATAAATATAAGATTTCCCTCATAAGATTTCAGGAAAAATTAGGTAGAATTTCAAGACAGCACAGTGATTGGGTTAATTTGGTAAATAAGACATTACTGTTAGTGCAGGAAGCTAATTAACATTTATTGTGCCTGAGTTAATTATATTGTTACATTTCACTGGATGATCATGGGAATGTATATTTTATAAAGGAAGATATTGCATTAACTCCTTAACTGCAGATATATGTAACACCAGTCCAGTGACTATGATATACCTTACCAACTCTTTCCCCCTTTTTGTCCTTGCAGAGCCAGTTTTCAAACAATTGATCATTCCCAATGTGGCGTGCAAATCAGCCATTAAGAGGAATAAAACATTGCATGTCCCTAGTCTGTTTGTTTTGGAATTAACAGCAGTGGATGTCACATTGCAATTTTCCAAGTAAATTTAAGAGTGATGGATGAACTAACTACGTACCACTTATTCATAATAAAAGGTACAAACGGTGAAGTATGACACATTGTATGCAGAATTCCCTGGGACCAAACATTTATGTATGCGAACAACAGGAACAAAACATAGAAAATTTTTGTTTTGTAAAAATTGTTAAGTGATATACAAGCAAATTAATTAGAATATGCATCAATACTTCTTAGTTAATAAATTTACAGTAATGTTTACAAAATGAAATACTGTTAAACTATTTTTGCTAAATCTCTTTTAGTACCTTCAGCTGTTTTATTGTAACTCATAAGGTAACTGATATTTTTAAAGACATTTGTTTTTATGACCATTAATTTTCCATATTTTTATAAACTTGAAAATACAAAAAGTAACACAAACACCTCTAATCTTAGCAATGAAAAACTCCAAAGTAAGTTTTTTCTTTTTTTTTTTGCATCTTTATTGGAGTATAATTGCTTTACAATGGTGTATTAGTTTCTGCTTTATAACAAAGTGAATCAGTTATACATATGTTCCCATATCTCTTCGCTCTTGCGTCTCCCTCCCTCCCACCCTCCCTATCCCACCCCTCTAGGTGGTCACAAAGCACCGAGCTGATCTCTCCGTGATGTGCGGCTGCTTCCCACTAGCTGTCTATTTTACGTTTGGTAGTATATATATGTCCATGCCACTCTCTCACTTTGTCAAAGCTTACCCTTCCCCCTCCCCATATCCTCAAATTGATACTCTACTAGGTCTGTGTCTTTATTCCTGTCTTACCCCTAGGTTCTTCATGACATTTTTTTTCCTTAAATTCCATATATATGTCTTAGCATACGGTATTTGTCTTTCTCTTTCTGACTTACTTCACTCTGTATGACAGACTCTAGGTCCATCCACCTCACTACAAATAACTCAATTTCAATTCTTTTTATGGCTGAGTAATATTCCATTGTATATATGTGCCACATCTTCTTTATTCATTCATCCGATGATGGGCACTTAGGTTGTTTCCATGTCCTGGCTATTGTATATAGAGCTGCAATGAACATTTTGGTACATGATTCTTTTTGAATTACGGTTTTCTCAGGGAATATGCCCAGTAGTGGGATTGCTGGGTCATATGGTAGTTCTATTTGTAGTTTTTTAAGGAATCTCCATACTGTTCTCCATAGTGGCTACACCAATTCACATTCCCACCAGCGGTGCAAGAGTGTTCCCTTTTCTCCACATCCTCTCCAGCATTTATTGTTTCTAGATTTTTTGATGATGGCCATTATGACCGGTGTGAGATGATATCTCATTGTAGTTTTCTTTGCATTTCTCTAATGATTAATGATGTTGAGCATTCTTTCGTGTGTTTGTTGGCAATCTGTATATCTTCTTTGGAGGAATGTCTATTTAGGTCTTCTGTCCATTTTTGGATTGGGTTGTTTGTTTTTTTGTTATTGAGCTGCATGAGCTGGTTGTAAATTTTGGAGATTAATCCTTTGTCAATTGCTTCATTTGCAAATATTTTCTCCCATTCTGAGGGTTGTCTTTTGGTCTTGTTTATGGTTTCCTTTGCTGTGAAAAGCTTTGCAGTTTCATTAGGTCCCATTTGTTTATTTTTGTTTTTATTTCCATTTCTCTAGGAGGTGGGTCAAAAAGGATCTTGCTGTGATTTATGTCATAGAGTGTTCTGCCTATGTTTTCCTCTAAGAGTTTGATAGTTTCTGGCCTTACATTTAGGTCTTTAATCCATTTTGAGCTTATTTTTGTGTATGTTGTTAGGGAGTGATCTAATCTCATACTTTTACATGTACCTGTCCAGTTTTCCCAGCACCACTTATTGAAGAGGCTGTCCTTTCTGCACTGTACATTCCTGCCTCCTTTATCAAAGATAAGGTGACCATATGTGCGTGGGTTTATCTCTGGGCTTTCTATCCTGTTCCATTGATCTATATTTCTGTTTTTGTGCCAGTACCATACTGTCTTGATTACTGTAGCTTTGAAGTATAGTCTGAAGTCAGGGAGCCTCATTCCTCCATCTACGTTTTTTGTTCTGAAGATTGCTTTGATTATTCGGGGTCTTTTGTGTTTCCATACAAGTTGTGAAGTTTTTTTTTCTAGTTCTGTGAAAAATGCCAAGGGTAGTTTGATAGGGATTGCATTGAATCTGTAGATTGCTTTGGGTAGTAGAGTCATTTTCACAATGTTGATTCTTCCAATCCAAGAACATGGTATATCTCTCCATCTATTTGTATCATCCTTAATTTCTTTCATCCATGTCTTATAGTTTTCTGCATACAGGTCTTTTGACTCCTTAGGTAGGTTTATTACTAGATATTTTATTCTTTTTGTTACAATGGTAAATGGGAGTGTTTTCTTGATTTCACTTTCAGATTTTTCATCATTAGTGTATAGGAATGCCAGAGATTTCTGTGCATTAATTTTGTATCCTGCTACTTTACCAAATTCATTGATTAGCTCTAGTAGTTTTCTGGCAGCATCTTTAGGATTCTCTATGTATAATATCATGTCATCTGCAAACAGTAACAGCTTTACTTTTTCTTTTCCGATTTGGATTCCTTTTATTCCTTTTCTTTATTCCTTTTATTTGGATTCCTTTTATTCCTTTTCTTCTCTGATTGCTGCAGTTAAAACTTAGAAACTATGTTGAATAAGAATGGTGAGAGTGGGCAACCTTGTCTTGTTCCTGATCTTAGTGGAAATGCTTTCGGTTTTCCACCATTGAGAACGATGTTGGCTGTGGGTTTGTCATACATGGCCTTATTATGTTGAGGAAAGTTCCCTCTATGCCTACTATCTGGAGGGTTTTTATCATAAATCGGTGTTGAATATTGTCGAAAGCTTTTTCTGCATCTATTGAAATGACCATATGGTTTTTCTCCTTCAATTTGTTAATATGGTGTATTGAATTGATTGATTTGCGTATATTGAAGAATCCTTGCATTCCTTGAATAAATCCCAATTGATCATGGTGTATGATCCTTTGAATGTGCTGTTGGATTCTGTTTGCTAGTATTTTGTTGAGGATTCTTGCATCTATGTTCATCAGTGATATTGGCCTGTAGTTTTCTTTCTTTGTGACATCCTTGTCTGGTTTTGGTATCAGGATGATGGTGGCCTCGTAGAATGAGTTTGAGAATGTTCCTCCCTCTGCTATATTTTGGAACAGTTTGAGAAGGGTAGGTGTTAGCTCTTCTGTAAATGTTTGATAGAATTCGCCTGTGAAGCCATCTGGTCCTGGGCTTTTGTTTGTTGGAAGATATTTAATCACAGTTTCAATTTCAGTGCTTGTGATTGGTCTGTTCATATTTTCTATTTCTTCCTGATTCAGTCTCGGAAGGTTGTGCATTTCTAAGAATTTGTCCATTTCTTCCAGGTTGTCCATTTTATTGGCATAGAGTTGCTTGTAGTAATCTCTCATGATCCTTTGTATTTCTGCAGTGTCAGTTGTTATTTCTCCTTTTTCATTTCCAATTCTATTGATTTGAGTCTTCTCCCTTTTATTCTTGTTGAGTCTGGCTAATGGTTTATCAATTTTGTTTATCTTCTCAAAGAACCAGCTTCTAGTTTTATTGATCTTTGCTATTGTTTCCTTCATTTCTTTTTCATTTATTTCTGATCTGATCTTTATGATTTCTTTCCTTCTGCTAACTTTGGGGTTTTTTTATTCTTCTTTCTCTAATTGCTTTAGGAGCAAGGTTAGGTTGTTTATTCGAGATGTTTCCTGTTTCTTAAGGTAGGATTGTATTGCTATAAAGTTCCCTCTTAGAACTGCTTTTGCTGCATCTTATAGGTTTTGGGTTGTCATGTCTCCATTGTCATTGTTTCTAGGTATTTTTTGATTTCCTCTTTGACTTCTTCAGTGATCACTTCGTTATTAAGTAGTGTATTGTTTAGCCTCCATGTGTTTGTATATTTTTCCAGATCTTTTCCTGTAATTGATATCTAGTCTCATAACGTTGTGGTTGGAAAAGATACTTGATACAATTTCAATTTTCTTAAATTTACCAAGGCTTGATTTGTGACCCAAGATATGTCTATCCTGGAGGATGTTCCATGAGCACTTGAGAAAATTGTGTATTCTGTTGCTTTTGTATGTAATATTCTATAAATATCAGTTAAGTCCATCTTGTTTAATGTATCATTTAAAGCTTGTGTTTCCTTATTTATTTTCATATTGGATGATCTGTCCATTGGTGAAAGTGGGCTGTTAACGTCCCCTACTATGAATGTGTTACTGTCGATTTCCCCTTTAATGGCTGTTAGTATTTGCCTTATGTATTGAGGTGCTCCTGTGTTGGGTGCATAAATATTTACAATTGTTGTATCTTTTTCTTGGATCAGTCCCTTGATCATTATGTAGTGTCCTTCTTTGTCTCTTCTAATATCCTTTATTTTAAAGTCTTTTTGTCTGATATGAGAATTGCTACTCCAGCTTTCTTTTGGTTTCCATTTGCATGGAATATCTTTTTCCATCCCCTCACTTTCACTCTGTATGTGTCTCTAGGTCTGAAGTGGGTCTCTTGTAGACAGCATATATACGGGTCTTGTTTTTGTATCCATTCAGTCAGTCTGTGTCTTTTGGTGGGAGCATTTAATCCATTTACATTTAAGGTAATTATCAATATATATGTTCCTGTTCCCATTTTCTTAATTGTTTTGGGTTTGTTATTATAGGTCTTTTCCTCCTCTTGTGTTTCTTGCCTAGAGAAGATCGTTTAGCATTTGTTGTAAAGCTGGTTTGGTGGTGCTGAACTCTCTCAGCTTTTTTTGTCTGTAAAGGTTTTAATTTCTCCATCAAATCTGAATGAGACCCTTGCTGGGTAGAGTAATCTTGGTTGTAGGTTTTTCTCCTTCATCACTTTAAATATGTCCTGCCAGTCCCTTCTGGCTTGTAGAGTTTCTGCTGAAAGATAAGCTGTTAACCTTATGGGGATTCTCTTGTGTGTTATTTGTTGTTTTTACCTTGCTGCTTTTAATATGTTTTCTTTGTATTTAATTTTTGACAGTTTGATTAATATGTGTCTTGTGTTTCGCCTTGGATTTATCCTGTATGGGACTCTCTGTGCTTCCTGGACTTGATATCAACTATTTCCTTTCCCATATTAGGGAAGTTTTCAACTATAATCTCTTCAAATATTTTCTCAGTCCCTTTCTTTTTCTCTCCTTCTTCTGGAACCCCTATAATTCGAATGTTGGTGTGTTTAATGTTGTCCCAGAGGTCTCTGAGACTGTCCTCAGTTCTTTTCATTCTTTTTACTTTATTCTGATCTGCAGTAGTTATTCTCACTAGTTTATCTTCCAGGTCACTTATCCGTTCTTCTGCCTCAGTTATTTTGCTATTGATCCCTTCTAGAGTATTTTTAATTTCATTTATTGTGTTGTTCCTCGTTGCTTGTTTCATCTTTATTTCTTCTAGGTCCTTGTTAAATGTTTCTTGCATTTTCTCTATTCTATTTCAAGATTTTGGATCATGTTTACTATCATTATTCTGAATTCTTTTTCAGGTAGACTGCCTATATCCGCTTCATTTGTTAGGTCTGGTGGGTTTTTATCTTGCTCCTTCATCTGCTGTGTGCTTTTCTGTCTTCTCATTTTGCTTATCTTACTGTGTTTAGGGTCTCCTTTTTGCAGGCTGCAGGTTCGTAGTTCCCGTTGTTTTTGGTGTCTGTACCCATCGGCTAAAGTTGGTTCAGTGGGTTGTATAGGCTTCCTGGTGGAGGGGACTAGTGCCTGTGTTCTGGTGGATGAGGCTGGATCTTGTCTTTCTGGTGGGCAGGTCCACGTCTGGTGTTGTGTTTTGGGGTGTCTGTGGACTTATTATGATTTTAGGCCACCTCTCTGCTAATGGGTGGGGTTGTGTTCCTGTCTTGCCAGTTGTTTGGCATAGGGTGTCCAGCACTGTAGCTTGCTGGTCGTTGAGTGAAGCTGGGTGTTCGTGTTGAGTTGGAGATCTATGGGAGATTTTCGCTGTTTGATATTTCGTGGAGTTGGGAGGTCTCTTGTGGACCAGTGTCCTGAAGTTGGCTCTCCCACCTCAGAGGCACAGCACTGACTCCTGGCTGCAGCACCAAGAGCCTTTCATCCACATGGCTCAGAGTAAAAGGGGAGAAAAAGTTGAAAGAAAGAAAGAGGATAAAAGAAAATAAAATAAAGTTATTAAAATAAAAATATATTAAGAAAAAAAATTTTTTTTTAAAGTAAGAAAAAAAAATGACGGATAGAACCCTAGGACAAATGGTGAAGGCACAACTATACAGACAAAATCTCACACAGAAGCATACACATACACACTCACAAAAAGAGGAAAAGGGGAAAAAATAATAAATCTTGCTCTCAAAGTCCACCTGCTCAATTTAGGATGATTCGTTGTCTATTCAGGTATTGCACAGATGCAGGGTACATCAAGTTGATTGTGGAGATTTAATCCTATGCTCCTGAGGCTGCTGGGAGAGATTTCCCTTTCTCTTCTTTATTCGCACAGCTCCCGGGGTTCAGCTTTGGATTTGGCCACGTGCTGCGTGTAGGTCGCCGGAGGGCGCCTGTTCTTTTCTCAGACAGGACGGGGTTAAAGGAGCCGCTGTTTTGGGGGCTCCAGCTCACTCAGGCCGGGGGGACGAGGGGTACGGATGCAGGGCGAGCCTGCGGCGGCAGAGGCCAGAGTGACGTTGCACCAGCCTGAGGCGCGCCGTGCATTCTCCCGAGGGAATTGTCCCTGGATCCCGGGACCCTGGCAGTGGCGGGCTGCACAGTCTCCCCGGAAGGGAGGCTTCTTGGTGGTGGCAGCAGCAGCCTTAGCGTCTCATGCCCGTCTCTGGGGTCCGCGCTGTTAGCCGCGGCTCGCACCCATCTCTGCAGCTCCTTTAAGCAGCACTCTTAATCCCCTCTCCTCGCGCACCGGGAAACAAAGAGGGAAGAAAAAGTCTCTTGCCTCTTCGGCAGGTCCAGACTTTTCCTGGACTCCCTCCTGGGTAGCCGTGGTGCACTAACCCCCTGCAGGCTGTGTTCATGCCGCCAACCCCAGTCCTCTCCCAGCGCTCCGTTGGAAGCCCGAGCCTCAGCTCCCAGCCCCGCCCACCCCGGCAGGTGAGCAGACAAGTCTCTTGGACTGGTGAGTGCTGGTCGGCACTGATCCTCTGTGCGGGACTCTCTCCACTTTGCCCTCCTCACCCCTGTTGCTGGGCTCTCCTCTGCGGCTCCGAAGCTTCCCGCCTCCGCCAACCGCAGCCTCCACCCGCGAAGGGGCTTCCAGTGTGTGGAAACCTTTCCTCCTTCACAGCTCCCTCCCACTGGTGCAGCTCCCGTCCCTATCCTTTGTCTCTGTTTATTCTTTTCTCTTCTGCCCTACCCGGGTACGTGGGGAGTTTCTTGCCTTTTGGGAGGTCTGAGGTCTCCTGCCAGCATTCAGTAGGTGTTCTGTAGGAGTTGCTCCACGTGTACATGTATTTCTGATGTATGCAAACTGAAAGACAGTCTCGCTCTAGACACCGAAACTAGTGAAGGCAGTCCGGAGAACCCGAAGCTCTCAGGAAGGAGCGCAGCTGCCACCTCAGTCGCGGTCAGCCAAAGTCTCTCTTCAAATAGTTTTATATTCTTGTCTTCTAAAACTTATATATATGTATACAAATGTGGGATCACAGTACTTGTACCTTTTTCGTCTTACAAGTATAATAGTGCATTCCCATTTTGCATTCCTCTAAATATTATTCTAGAAGATAAGGGCTACATAACATATTGTATGGATATATCATAAGTTATGGTGTGTTATGGTGATACTTTAGTTTGTTTTCAATCATTCTATATTACAACTTTCTTTAACATCCTTGCATACTTTTTTTTTTTTTTTTTTTGCGGTACATGGGCCTCTCACTGTTGTGGCCTCTCCCGTTGCGGAGCACAGCCTCCGCACAGGCTCAGTGGCCATGGCTCATGGGCCCAGCCGCTCCGCTGCATGTGGGATCTTCCCAGACTGGGACACGAACCCGTAACGTAAGCCCCTTGCATACGTTTTTTGACTGTGTCTAGGTTCAGATGACAGTTCCAGTTCTGATCCCTTCTCTGTCAATAAGATTCCATGCAACAAAGATGGTGTCTTTACTTGAATGCCTAAATTAACTTGTCCAAAACAGACTCAGAAAACAAACTTGTGGTTACAAGGGGAAAGGTGGGGGGAGGGATAAATTAGGAGGTTGGGATTAACATATGCACACTACTATTTATAAAATAGATAATCAACAACGACCTACTGTATAACACAGGGAACTCTACTCAATACTCTGCAGTAGGGCTTCCCTGGTGGCGCCGTAGTTGAGAGTCTGCCTGCTGATGCAGGGGACGCGGGTTTGTGCCCCGGTTCAGGAGGATTCCACATGCCGCGGAGTGGCTGGGCCTGTGAGCCATGGCCGCTGAGCCTGTGCGTCCGGAGTCTGTGCTCCGCAATGGGAGAGGCCACAACAGTGAGAGGCCCGCGTACGGCAAAAAAAAAAAAAACCTTCTGTAATAACCTATATGGGAAAAGAATCTGAAAAAGAATGGATATATGTATATGTATAACTGAATTACTTTGCTGTACATCTGAAACTAACACAACATTGTAAATCAACTATAGTCCAATATAAAATAAAAATTTAAAAAAATTCTGTAGATTTTGCCCACCTAACCCCAAACTTGCTTCTCCCCCATCTGTCTAATCTCCCTTTTCCAGACTTTATTCCCAGGGGATCCAGACCAAAGGCTAGATGTTTTTCTTCTTTCCTCATTCCCCACGTTCAGTTCATCCATAACTTTTATTGACTCAGTCTTCAAAACACATTGTGAATCTGCCCTCTTTCTTCCAACTCTGCCAGTTCCATCTAGTCCATCAGTCTTGCCTGGACCCTTCCAGGTGGTCCCTTCTCTCCTGCTCTCCCATGACCACTCTTGTGTCAGTCATATCACTCACTTGCTCACAGTGCTGCAGGGGCTTTCAGAATACCTGAATACAATCTAAACTTTTTTATGGCTGTCACGGCTCCCTGTGATCATGACCTGCCTGTTTCTCATCTCCTCCCACCATCCTCCACTTTCCCTCTTTATCTACCAAGCTGGCAACTTTCTGTCTTTGTGGGCTGGAATGCTGTCCCCTCACACTCCAGATGCCTCTTCCCTTTTGTTAAGGATTCAATGGATGTCATCTCTCTCAGTGGCTTCCTGCCTGTTGAGTGCAAAAGGAGCACTCCAGCCACTCTAAACAGACTTCCACATTGTGTTTCCTTCATATATGTACCATTTCTTAAACACTCATGCATTGGCTTATTATACAGTACATCTGTTCATCAGAATGTAAGCTTCATGGAAGCAGAGAAAGAGCCTGGTCTTGTTCACTCACAGCTCTATCCCTAGAACCTAGAATAGAGCTTACTGTGCGGTAGACACTAATTAATTACTAAATAAATGAATAAATCCATGAAGATTTACTACTATAAATTGTGTAAATAGAATTTCTCAGTCAAAAAGAAATTTTTAAGTGAAGTATAGTTAACGATGTTGTGTTAGTTTCTATTGTACACCTAAGTGATTCAGCTAGACTTCTCTGGTGGCACAGCAGTTAAGAATCCACCTGCCAATGCAGGGAACACGGGCTCGAGCCCTGGTCTGAGAAGATCCCACATGCCGCGCAGCAACTAAGCCTGTGCGCCACAACTACTGAGCCTGCGCTCTACAGCCCGTGAGCCACAACTACTGAAGCCCGCGTGCCTAGAGCTCATACTCAGCAACAAGAGAAGCCACCGCAATGAGAAGCCCGCGCACCCCAATGAAGAGTACCTCCCGCGCACTGCAACTAGAGAAAGCCCGTGCACAGCAACGAAGACACAGTGCAGCCAAAAATAAATTAATTAATTAAAAAAAAACTAATTCTAAGTGATTCAGCTATGTGTATATATATACAATATATATGTATATGCTTTTCAGATTCTTTTCCATTATAGTTTATTATAAGATATTGAATATAGTTCCCTGTGTTATATAGTAGGATCTTGTTATTTATCTATTTTATATATAGTAATTTGTATCTGCTAATCTCAAACTCCAAATCTGTTCCTCCCCTGGCTTCCCCTTTGGTCACCATAAATTTATTTTCTATGTCTGTCAGTCTGTGAGGCTCTGTGTTGTAAATAAGTTCATTTGTGTCATATTCTAGGTTCCACATATGAGTGCTATCATATGATATTTGTCTGTCTGTCTTCACTTAGTATGATAATCTCTGGGTCCATCCATGTTACTGCAAATGGCATTATTCTTTTTTATGGCTGAGTAATATCCCATTATACATATCTATCCATCTTTATCTGTTCATCTGTCCATGGACATTGAGGTTGCTTCCATATCTTGGCTATTGTAAGTAGTGCTGCTGTGAACATTGGTGGTGCATATATGTTTTTGAACTAGAGTTTTCATCTTTTCGGGATGTATGCCCAGGAGTGGGATTGCTGGATCATATGTTAATTCTATTTTTATTTTTTTAAAGGAACCTCCGTACTCTTTTCCATAGTGGCTGCACCAATTTACGTTTTCACCAACAGTATAGGAGGGTTGCCTTTTCTCCACACCCTCTCCAGCATTTATTATTTGTAGACTTTATGATGATGGCCATTCCGACTGGTGTGAGGTGGTACCTCATTGTAGTTTTGATTTGCATTTCTCTAATAAGTAGCAATGTTGAGCATCTTTTCATGTGCCTGTTGGCCACCTGTATGTCTTCTTTGGAGAAATGTCTATTTAGGTCATCTGCCCGTTTGATTGGGTTGTCAACCTCTTTGATATTGATGTGTATGAGCTGTTTTTATATTTTTGAAATTAATCCCTTGTTGGTCGCATCATTTGCAATTATTTTCTCCCAGTCCATAGGTTGTCTTTTGTTTTGTTGACGGTTTCCTTTGCTGTGCAAAAGCTTATTGGTTTGATTAGGTCTCATTTGTTTATTTTTGCTTGTATACCTTTGGCCTTGGGAGAAGTGTTTTGCCTGTTAATCCATAGTCCCCATACCCCAAAATACCAGTTTTCCTTCCCACCAACCCTTGTACAGCAGGACTAACTTTACTGCACTCCCTGCCCAACACTGCATACATAAATGCGTTTTGCGAGTTCACTGTACCATGTTTAAGCAATTGTTTTAATTTCCATATTAGTGTCTACATATGGGGTCAAAACATTTGGAAGTTTGAAAATCTTTTTCATTAGAAGCTGCAGTCACTTCTGACCCAGTCCCTGTAGGCCACATGCATCTGATGACTTCTGTAAGAAAAGTATAAAGAAAGTGGGGACCCGTTTAGTGAGATAAAATGTTAGGGACCATCCTCATTATTTGTTTTTCATTTACATATTTACATTTAAGTCATTTGATCCTCCTAACAATAGGATAGATACTATTCCCTTTTGTCAGATGAAGAGACAGCCTTTGAGATTATGGTTCGTGAAGCTAATATGTCATAGAACTGAAATCTATACCCAGGGTTGCTGGTGCCCAAACCCAGAAACTGTTAGTACAACATCATAAGAAGAAAAGGTTTGTGTCTGTTACCCAAACTTCCTGAGACTTAATGACTAAATTTCATGTAGATTCTGGATGTTAGTGTTCTATTCAGAGCATTTTTAAAGGAGACAAGTGTCATTCCTTTAGAAGATTTCCACAGACTCAAATATTTGTTTTACTATGTAAAGTTACACAGGTAGTGAAATAGACGAGACTGGAATTCATCATTTATATGGGCAAAGAAACAATAAATTGCTGTTGAAAATTTTAACAGATGTTTTATTTATGCCATTAATATAATCACATCATTATAATTTGCACTGATGGAATTTATGTTATCTTCTAGAAATGCTTACAACCTCAGAGGCTTACCTACCTTCTCAAGAAGGGTAATGTTTTCCTTATTCCAGGGTGGATGTGGAGCAAAAAGAAAAGAGACCGTAAAAAGGTCTATCCAGGTGCAAGTTGTCTCCTTCAGTTTATATAATCAAAATTATGAGTGTTTATTTGTTTCCAAGAATAAGTAGATCATCACAGACATAGCTTACCTCAAATCAGGAAGGTGAGCGTGCATCGAACTGTTAGTTTCTCAGATAGCTAACTTAATACAGAGTCATCAGAATGTCATTAAAATAACCAATATTGGGGAAAATAGGAAAGGTAAAAGAGATAAGAATGGCTTAAGCTAAAAAACTAGAAATAAATCTGAATTACTTTTATACTAGTTCTCCAGATATTTGAATGACTTTTCATGATTGCTGTTTTTTAATCCAAAGCATTTAACAGTGTAGTAACTCAATAATCATGCAGAATTCCAAATGGGCTCATAGAATTTTGATATTTTTATATTATAGCAGTGACCTGTTTTAAGACACGGAGGCAAAATGTCAGTGAAAAAGCTGTGTTTTGTGACTTTATAATTAAAGGGAGATGGGTGTAGTGAATTGGAGGGTCTCTTTATTTATGGTAACTGTGTGGATAGCTAGGTATGCATTTGACAAGAGGCTGTTTGTAGGAAGCTAACTTAAAGTGGAAACAAATAGTTGTGAAAAATGAGGAAATCCTGCTGGAGAAAAAAGTGTGGCAGGATCACCTCAAATAGGAGTGTTAGAATAATTTACTATTGTAGGAAATCCAGCAGCTGGTTTATCTAAAGCATTCCTCTTTTTCATGAGCACGGGAACAAGAACAGGAAATGGTTCAAAAAGCACGCTGACGTTCCGGTCACAGATTTCTGTAAACATTTAATAGCAAAAAGTGATTTTTAGAAGCTCAGTGCTTAGCCATGTCAGGAAGTCTTTAATGAGATAATGCATATATTTCTAACCTTGGTTACTTAGGAATGATTCTAGAATGAAGAACTTCAAGTAGAATAAAGAGGAAACAAATTTCGGCTTATGTCATTCATAAAAAGTACACCGTATTGAACTCAACACTTAGAATTGGTTTTACAGAATAATGAAGATTAACTAAACATTGAAAAAATTATCCAGAGACCTAATGTAAAGTAGAATATGAGTAACATTTTATAAAACAACACTTAATTGTTCCAAATAAGGAAATAGAAAGACTGGTATAAAAAGTAGTTAAAAATCCCCAAAGATACAAGAATTAGAATAGACAAAGGAAACATGTGTAGATCACATGCCATAAAACATATCTAGGTCATTGCAAAGCACCGAGTCGATCTCCCTGTGCTATGCTGCTGCTTCCCACCAGCCAACTAGTTTAACATTCGGTAGTGTATATATGTCGGTGCTACTCTCACTTCACCCCAGCTTCGCCCTCCCACCCCATGTCTTCAATTCCATTCTCTATGTCTACCTCTTTATTCCTGCCCTGAAACTAGGTTCATCAGTACCTTTTTTTCTTCTAGATTCCATATATATGTGTTAGCATGTGGTATTTGTTTTTCTTTCTGACTTACTTCACTCTGTATGACAGACTCTAGGTCCATCCACCTCACTACAAATAACTCAGTTTCGTTTCTTTTTATGGCTGAATAATATTCCATTGTATACATGTGCCACATCTTCTTTATCCATTCATCTGTTGATGGACACTTAGGTTGCTTCCATGTCCTGGCTATTGTAAATAGAGCTGCAATGAACATTGTGGTACATGACTCTTTTTGAATTTTGGTTTTCTCAGGGTATATGCCCAGTAGTGGGATTGCTGGGTCATATGGTACTTCTATTTTTAGTTTTTTAAGGAACCTCCATACTGTTTTCCATACTGGTTATATCAATTTACATTCCCACCAACAGTGTAGGAGGGTTCCCTTTTCACCACACCCTTTCCAGCATTTATTGTTTCTAGCTTTTTTGATAATGGCCATTCTGACCAGTGTGAGGTGATATCTCATTGTAGTTTTGATTTGCATTTGTCTAATAATTAGTGATGTTGAGCATCTTTTCATGTGCCTCTTGGTCATCTGTATGTCTTCCTTGGTGAAAAGTCTATTTAGGTCTTCCACCCTTTTTTTTTTTTTTTTGCGGTACATGAGCCTCTCACTGTTGTGGCCTCTCCCGTTGCGGAGCACAGGCTCCGGACGTGCAGGCTCGGCGGCCATGGCTCACGGGCCCAGCCACTCCGTGGCATGTGGGATCTTCCCAGACCGGGGCACGAACCCGTGTCTCCTGCATCGGCAGGCAGACTCTCAACCACTGTGCCACCAGGGAAACCCTTCCACCCATTTTTTAACTGGATTGTTTGTTTTCTTGATATTGAGCTCCATGAGCTGTTTGTATATTTTGGAAATTAATCCTTTGTCTGTTGTTTCATTTGCACATATTTTCTCCCATTCTGAGGGTTGTATTTTTGTCTTGTTTATGGTTTCCTTTGTTGTGCAAAAGCTTTTAAGTTTAATTAAGTCCCATTTGTTTATTTTTGTTTTTATTTCTGTTACTCTAGGAGGTGTGTCAAAAAAGATATTGCTGTGGTTTATGTCAAAGTGTGTTTTTCCTATGTTTTCCTCTAGAAGTTTTATAGTGTCTGGTTTTACATTTAAGTCTTTAATCCATTTGGAGTTTATTTTTGTGTATGGTGTTAGGTAGTGTTCTAATTTCATTCTTTTACATGTAGCATCCAGTTTTCCCAGCACCACTTATTGAAGAGGCTGTCTTTTCTCCATTGTATGTTCTTGCCTCCTTTGTTGTAAATTAGGTGCCCATATGTACATGGGTTTATCTCTGGGCATTCTATCCTGTACCGTTGATTTATATTTCTGTTTTTGGTCCAGTACCATACTGTCTTGATTACTGTAGCTTTGTGATATAGTTTGAAGTCGGGGAGCCTGATTCCTCGAACTCCGTTTTTCTTTCTCAAGATTGCTTTGGCTATTGGGGGTCTTTTGTGTTTCCATAGGAAACACATTTTTTGTTCTAATTCTGCAAAGAATGCCATTGGTAGTTTGATAGGGATTACACTGAATCTGTAGATTGCTTTGGGTAGTATAGTCATTTTCACAATATTGATTCTTCCAATCCAAGAACATGGTATATTTCTCCATCTGTTTATGTCATCTTTGATTTCTTTCATCAGTGTTTTATAGTTTTCTGAGTACAAGTCTTTCGCCTCCTTAGGCAGGTTTATTCCTAGGTATTTTATTCTTTTTTTTACAATGGTAAATGGGAGTGTTTCCTTAATTTCTCTTTCTGATTTTTCATTGTTGGTGTGTAGGAATGCAAGAGATTTCTGTGCATTAATTTTCTACCCTGCTACTCTACCAGATTCATTGATTAACTCTAGTAGTTTTCTGGTAGCATCTTTAGGATTCTCTATGTATAGTATAATGTCATCTGCAAACAGTGACAGTTTTACTTCTTCTGGAGGGGTGGGATAGAAACGATGGGAGGGAGGCTCAAGAGAGAGGGAATATGGAGACGTGTATGCACATGGCTGATTTGCTTTGTTACACAACAGAAACTAACACAGTATTGTGAAGCAATTATACTCCAGTAAAGATCTATTAAAACAATTAATGTAGAAAAGCAAACTAGTCTACCATCAGTTAAAAGGAAAGCATATTTGTTATGTGGTTCAATAGCCTTAATGTAAAATAGAAAATTGATTTCCATTAAGTATTCAGAAAAGTCACATTTCTATGGCCCAAAGAATAAAGAATGTTCAATAGAAAGAAAGAAAAAAACATATATAGAGGAAACCTGGAAAAATACTTTAATGGAACTCATTCCCTGTAAGTAGGACTATTATTATTACTTTTTAAAATCATCCCAAGAAATTTAAATGTAATCTCTTTATAAAGACCCCATAAAGAAAGAGATTTCCATTACAGGAGCTAGAGGGTGGGGGAAATGCAGAGATGTTTGTCAAAGGGTACAGATAATTCAGTTATAAAACTGAATATGTTCTGAGCATCTAATCTACAGCATTAAGTAATATTGTATTGCATATTTAAAATTTGCTAAGAGAGTAGAAGTGTTTTCATCACACACACAAAAGATTTACTTTTCTTTCCATTTTACATAGTGAAACAGAGAAATTAATTCTTTATTCTCTTCAAAATATTACCTAAATATTTAAAACCATGTTTGTTCTCATGGTTGCCAATAGAATCATATTTCCTAAAATATCTATTGCAGTGGTTAGCCACTGCAACTAACTATATTTTTAACAGAAATACATGTGCATTGGAAGTTTTGCCTTTTTCTTGTTTAGGTTCATTAAGAAGACGCAGCTAGGCAAAAAATATGTTATGACACTTTTTAAATGATACACATGTCTTAGTATAAGGATCTCCTTGATTCTAAATTTTATTTGGTTGAGAGGAACAAAAATCAAATGCTGTGTGTTAGTTTTCTATTGCCACTACTAAAAAGCAGAACAAAACAGAATCTTTGTGGCTTAAACAATAGAAATTTATTCTCTCACAGCTGTGGAGGACAGAAGTCCAAAATCAAGATGTTGACAGGGTCTCACTCCCCCTGAAAATTATAGGGAAGAATCTGTTCCCTGACTCTTCCAGCTGCTGGTGACTGCCTTTATTCCTTAGTTTGTGGCCACAGCACTACTATCTCGGTCTCCATCTTCACATCACCTCCTCCTCTGTATAGGTCAAATCTCCCTTTGCCTTCTTCTTATACATAAGTAATACCTTTAGGGCCCACCTAGATAATCCAGGAAAATCTCCTTACTTCAGGATCCTTAATCACACTGGCAAAGACCCTTTTTCCAAATAAGGTAACATTTACAGATTCCAGAGATTAGGGATTTCATCCTAATCCAGGGATTAAGATATCTTTGGGGGGCATTATTCATCCTACTGAATGCTGCAACATGTAGTTTTCTATTCTCTAGTAGCTTTACATCTGATGCAGTTTGGGAATATATTAGAATGTAGGTGTTAACTAGAGCTTTTTGTTAACTAAAACTAATGAAAGCTACCATAACTGTAAATAGTGCAAGGTGGAAAGTGTTTGGAGTGAAAATATCTTTGTATCCAAATTACTTTTCACCCCAAATATTTAATCTGTTTTCAATTACTGAGGTCATGCTATAAAGCTATCTATTGTTCTGTGCCAACTAAGTGCTATAGAAATCAAGTTTTAAATGTTTCAATAAAAAATGATTTAATTTACTATAAATTTTTTTTACAAGGTTTCTTGTAAAGAAACCTTGCTTAAATGGTTTGCCTAAATGTCTAAATTCCTAAAAAGAATTTCTTGCCTAAATGTTCCTCATGATGTTTATTGGAAGTAGATTGGAATACTTGCTATTAGGTGTTTCTAAATTGCCACAATCAGGTGAAAAACTCTCTTGTTTTTGTTTTGTTTTCTGGTGATACTTTTCCTCACATTCAGGCAATTTGTTATCATGGTTAACAAAATTAAGGAGATAAGATAACAAACTCTGATCTGGCTTTGTATTATAGCATGTCCAACTGAGAAAATGAT
Organism: Aethalodelphis obliquidens; assembly: GCF_003676395.1. Lineage (NCBI taxonomy): Eukaryota > Metazoa > Chordata > Mammalia > Artiodactyla > Delphinidae > Aethalodelphis > Aethalodelphis obliquidens. The sequence continues at coordinate 2,184,704 of NW_020838017.1, forward strand.
ATATGTTAAAACACCACATGGGTCTTTAGAGCATGGACTTGAGGACACGGGGAGGGGGAAGGGTAAACTGGGACAAAGTGAGAGAGTAGCATTGACATATATACACTACCAAATGTAAAATAGCTAGCTAGTGGGAAGCAGCTGCATAGCACAGGGAGATCAGCTCGGTGCTTTGTGACCACCTAGAGGGGTGGGATAGGGAGGGTGGGAGGGAGACGCAAGAGGGAAGAGATATGGGGATATATGGATACATATAGCTGATTCTCTTTGTTATACAGGAAAAACTAACACAACATTGTAAAGCAGCTATACCCCAATAAAGATGTTAAAAAAAAAAAAAAAACACTGCATGGGTAAAACACTGTTGTCATTTCAAGCATCTTTAATTTTGATTCAGCTGCACATCCCCAAGAGCCAGCTAAGCTCTAGATATTAATGTGAATCCGGAGATTATGTCATTGTGTCTGTTATTATGTTAATCAGTTGAAGTGAATTACCAGTGTCCAGCAAGACATTACTCACTTTGCAATGCATTCCACTAGCAATTTATCTTAGTAATAAGAGGTAGAAGAGACATATTAGTTGCTTAAGTGACAGCAGTTGTACCTGCTAATGGAATGGGAGGCTGTAGTTATTAAAACACATTATATCTTTTGTATCTGAGTTATTCGTCTTTACTTAGATGCCTAATTTCCATTCCCTTTGATTCAGATTCTTCTGTATATGTTTATTACCTTTGAAGAATTCTTTGGATCCAGGCTAATTATTTACTTTCTATCCTAAATTGCTGTGAAATATGATGGGACATTAATTCCCTTTGGGACGTGAAGATTTCTCCTAGGAATGTAGATTGGAAGGGAACTTTGAGGAAGATTCCTTGCTCTCCTTTAGGTCAAATGTTTGTAATTCAGTATTGAGTTTTAAGCTCATCAGCACTGCCAGGCTCTTAGCCTATGGAGCAGTAGGTCCAGTGGCAGAGCAGTGGCCCCAAGATGAAGGGTTACCCACAAAGTACAGCTTTCTCCAGATAAACAAATATGATTCCTTTCCCTAATCACAAATACATATAATGTGTCTGGGTACAAGTGTATTCTCAATGATAGACTAAAAATTCTTTGCAGAAATGTACCACATTTGTATAGAGTTAACTTAACTAGCTCAAGATCTTTATTCCAGAATGACTAGAAGACCTTATTCTAAGAAAAGCATCATTGTATTAGAATGATTGGATGGAGTAATCATTTATTTCATAAGTATCTCAGAAAGTTAAATTTGATTCTTTGCTGAAATTTCAGCAAAGTATTGGCCCTTCTCAACAGTAAACAAAGTTGTAACTATCCCATTAAAGAAGTATTTAAGAATTACTGTTAGGGACTACTTAAGCTATCTATGACCTCATTAAAACTGATAAGCTCTCTTTATGTACATGCTAGTTTAAAAAAGAATTCTTTATGATGTAGTCGAGATTTTTGTTCTCACTACAACACAGATATGCAGATAAAATTCATTCCGTCTATGGTAACTGTAAACTACTGGTTAAAACACTTTGAGAATTTATTTTGAAGCAATTATTTAAACAGTGCCTTAGATACTGCACATTCTCTGATGGAAATGATCAGCCTCAGGCCACCTACCACCCCCACAGGTGAAGATTGCTTCTGTGAGTGGAGGTGAGAGTGTGGCTTCCATTATATCATGGAGGATGTGATGCATGTCACTAGGGACCAGGGCCCTCTGGCTGTCTCCATTGGGCTCCAGGATGCTGCCCTCCTTACCTCTGCTTTGCTTGCCCTGTTGGCATGTAAGGATGAAAGGTGGATTAGTGGAAACATGGAGACTGCTCTGTTCTGGCACTGAGCCTGGTGGCTTTCCCTGCCTGACTCCCCCTCTCCATGGCGCCCGCTGGTGGGTTCTCTCTAGGCCCCCATGGGGTCTTCACTTTATCCCATTGGGCTCCAACTGGGCTGGCACTCAGCAGCCCCTTCCCCCTGCTATGATGACCTGCCCTAGTCTGCAGGCAGCCTCTCAGCTGATTCCGAGCCCATCTGCACCTCACATGAACAGGGGGAGGCCAGGAAATGGAACTTGCATGGTCTCTCGTGCTCAGTCCTGCAGGGCAGCCACATTCCCTTTCTCGTGGCTGTACCCCAGGCTTGTGTGGGCAGCCTCTTTCCTGAGTCCAAGGTAGGAAAGTGAGACAAAAGCCCTGCTGGGCATGCTTTCTTCTCTCTTCCTTAACCCACCCTCCCATCCCGTGGACAATGCAGGAAGAAGGGCAAAGTAGAGAACACCTACCTCGCACCCTTGTGTGGGTCCTGGAGAAGAGCAGAAGCCCAGGACCCGCACGAGGGCAGCTTTTCCTGGATGACATGCTTCTTCTTCTGGATACAAGCCTAATCATTAGTCCCAGAGGGTGAATAGGGGCATGGTCTCTACGCACTGGGACATCTGCAACTCAAGTGCCTGTGCTTAGGTCTTGAGAAATTAAAGGAGAGAGACTGGAATTCAGCAAGTCTTTTCTCTATGTATCATGCCTGGCTCTCATGTCTCCTGCTAAATTAGACAGTCAATTTCTTTTCATTTTGTGTCCAGAAAAGGAAAGGCTACACTGGAACATAATTAAAGGAGAAAAAGTAGAATACGTTGGTCTAATATTTACAGTCGTATTATCTCTAATATTTAAATATATATGGAATGCATGTGCATACCTACGTATGTAAATACAATAATCTCGTCATCTGTTAGCTACACAGCAATAAGAAAGTTGCTTCATTTTGTAAACTTTAATTTGCTCTGTGGATATAAAAGTACATACATCACAGGATTGTTTTTTGTTTTTTTTTTTTGCGGTACGCGGGCCTCTCACTGTTGTGGCCTCTCCCGTTGCGGAGCACAGGCTCCGGACGCGCAGGCTCAGCGGCCATGGCTCACGGGCCCAGCCGCTCTGCGGCATGTGGGATCTTCCCGGACCGGGGCACGAACCCGTGTCCCCTGCATTGGCAGGCGGACTCCCAACCACTGCGCCAGCAGGGAAGCCCAGGATTTTTTTTTCTTTTTTAATGGTAAGCAGAGCTTAGTAGGTGAAATGACAGATAAAGGCTTCAAGAGTTTTAACGATACAGATCTCGTAGTGATCCTTTTTGACCCTTGTTCCCACGGTCACCTTCCCTGTGGCCCCTCCAGCTTTGTGCAGTGTCACACACTGCTTTGCACTTCTTTTACTCTCGGTGATCTCTGTCCCACAGTTCGTTACTCTCTCCTGCTCGGTCAGGACAATTGCAGCCCGTCAGCAAGGTCCCTAATGTGCCCAACCCCAAGTGGAAATGGTCAAAGATCCAGCTCCTTTTCTCTTAAAAGTATTCTTTGTACTAGTTTGTAAATGCAAATAGATACGTGGGCGTTGGGCATGTGCCTCTTTCTTCCCACTCAGATTCAACCTCTTGATGCTGGTCAGTGCATTGGAACAGGGCTGACTTCCTTGACTTCTTTTCCCAAGGATAAAAGCTCAGCCAGTATGTCCTGCCTCGCCATGTGTCAGATGCCATGCTCAGTAATGTACATATCATGTCTAAATTACCTTTACAAGCATTCTATGGGAAAGTTGCAGTGCTCCCCATTTTAAATTGGATTTGACCTAAAGCTGCATGATTAGCTAGTTTAGCAACTCCTATGAGTTGCCAACTAGGACTTAACACATGTGCACAGGATTACAGATGCAGGAGCTGGGGGAAATATTCCTTTACCCAGAATGATTTTTGAGCCCCGGGGGGGTTTGCATAGTGACTGCTGAAGAATTCCTGGGCCACCTTGATGAGGTGGAGAAGAGATTTCAATGGATCACTTTTTCACAAATTCAGTCCTCTTTTTCAGGCAGTTATGTGGATACCAGATACTGCTGATTTTCCGGTCCGAAAATGAGAAGCTTTAGTAATTTGTAGGCTGTATGTCAGGAAATTACTGCTAGAATTCTGCTATTGTTGGGGGTCATGTTGGATGAGGTTTCCTAATTCAATATAAACTGGCATCAGGGTAATGCAGATGTTTTCCAGCCAGTATTCATCATAAAGAATAACCATCGGCAATGAGCAACTTCATAAATTTGTATTTGTCTCCACTGCTCTTTTAAACCATTTTATTTAAATGATGGCTTCTATTTCCACTAGGTACTTAATATGTCAAATCTTTGTTCTCAAGAATTACTGGATTTCATACATCATTTTGAGGCAACGATGTTCCCCTGGTCAGATAATTAAGTTATGTGATCTGGTACATGTATTATATATACATAGCCATTGTTTCAAATTTCTTTCAAAGTGATTGGTTTATTTCAAAGAACAAAGTCATGTTATTAAGGATTCCACAAAACATTTCAAAGTAAAGAGAGAGAAAAATAAGCCTGTATACTTGATATATAGCCTTCTCTTGCTTGTGGTTATTTATAACCCTCTTTTGAATTTGCCTTTCAAGTCCAGTACTCTTTCTTCTCTAAAACATTCTTCTGCTTCACTGAATAGGTATTGTATTCGCTCCCATTTCACCCAAGCTTCCAGGGGTTCTTTGGCATACGTGACCCTTGAACTACCATGTGGAGTATACACCATATATGTATGTGTGTGTGTATGTGTGTGTGTGTGTATATATATATATGGAAGACATAGCGCACAAAGGCCTTATATCTTTTCTTCCATTCCCTACGCCTTTCCATTACAAGGCTCATCTTCTTTTCCAGCATCCTTTCTCCTACTGCTATTCAGACCCGTTTTTTTCCCCCCTTTAGCCATCACCTTCCCTTTTCGTCTCTGATCTCTGGCTCTACCCTTCCAGTGCTATGCTGATTAGCGAACCAGGCAGTTTGACAGTGCCCTCTAGGTGATGAAGATCAAAGAGATGAAGATGCTGAGCAATATTACCTTGATACACAACAAGAGATTCTCTGTAGGAAGTTTCTTTGATCAATTTAACATGGATACATCTCAGGGCCAGAATTTGGCCCTGGTTCCCTGGCAAGTCCCAGGAAATTCTCTTCTCCAAGCCATATTCTTCCCAAGGTGATCACTAAAGTTCTTTAATGATTTCACTACATAGCATAAGAACAAAATTGTATTAAATGCACATAACCTGTATTGAAGAACTTGTACGAATGTACATAATACTGTATAACAATGCAGCATAGGTCCCCATAAACCATGCTCTTAATCCCCTTCAGCTCTCTTGATGGTAGTAGCCATTTTGGCCAAGATCTCCTTTAGGTGACCCTCAGGTTCCCCAGTCAAATCTCTTTACAATTGTCCTGTTCTCTTCTGAGTTTTGTTCAGATCATCTCTCTGAGCTGAAATCTCCATTTTATAACTCTGTTAGTCTTGTATTTCTTTTAAGTCTTTCGTTTCTGGCCCACAGTTTTCATATACTTCTATCCCCATAGCTTTATCATCCTGGACCTTGTCTTTCACATGAGGTCACCATCATGCCCTAGAGAGACTCCTAGTTAGTTACGCAGTTAGTGGTAGAGGTTGGATCTCATCTCTTGTCTCCTGATCTAGTGCTCTTCGCACTGTACCAAGGCAGCCTTGATGGCATCACACCTACAAGCAATCCGCACTGACTCACCCTGACAACCCCTGAGAGTCGTTCTTTTATCTGCACACAACTGTTGTTAAGTGGAAGAGAGATTCGATCTGCCTACTCCTTGCCCCATTTTCGCTTACTCTTAGCAGAGCAGCCACAGTGGCCCTTGTAAAGTATACACCAGAGCATACTGCCTTTCTGCCATATCCCTACCTGGGCTCCCCATTTCACACAGTGTCAAAGCTAGAGGCCTCACACAGTCCTGAAGCTCAGCGTGGTTTGGGTGTCCATGTGCTGTCAAGCCTCCTCTCCTACTTCTGCTCTTCACTCCTCTCCAGCCCATCATCCTTGCTGGTCCTCATACCTGCCACACATGCTTCCACTGTGGCCTGGAGCCCTCAGCTCCCAGATGCACTAGGACACGCCCTTCACTTCCTTCAAGTCTTCCGTGAGATCTAACTTCCTGTACCAGGCTTACCTGGACTGCCTTGTGTAACAGAGCCAGCTGCCCTTCCTTTCTCCCCACTGAACCCTAGGCATTTCCCGCCACTCTTGGCTTTCTCTACTTACTCATTTTTGCCATGTTCTTATCACTTTCTGATGTTGTATATAATTTACTTTTTTATTGGATTTATTGCTTATTGTCTTATTTCCTCTGCCATAATTTATATTCAATAATGGCAGTGATTTTCATCTGTATTATTATTACCATCATCAGCATCACCTAGATTAACAATGCTCAGCATATATTTGGTATTCAAAAAATATCTATTGGATGGAAGTATTCATCTTAACCAACCGATGATTTGACCCTAATATTACCCATAGAACAGAAGACGCCATTCCAGAATTTTAAAATGCCGATTTTATAGTGGCAGAAACTATGCCTTGATTCTTATGTAAATAAATATGTCAGTGTAATGAAACTCTTTAAACTTTGTATGTCCTAAAATAAGAATGGAAGGATTTAAGTTAATGAGTTTTTTTGTTTTCCAGCTGGGATATTACTTTTGTGGTGAAGTTTCTCCTTTAGGACAATAGATTTTAAAGAAAGATTCTTCATATTTATTAGCACTCAGCCCTTAAAATTCTCTGAGTAAAGTAGAACAGAAGGTGGTGATGGTTCCTCTTTTTGCTGAGTAGGCTTAAGAGTCTTGGGGGGTGTATTTCATTCACTTCTGATTAACCAAGGTCATCAGTCTATCATGAATGCAGAGAGAGAAACTCCAAGTCCTAGGAAAGCGCAGGGACAACCAAAATAGCTCCCATTATTTTATTCCTAATATCTTACAAGAATCTCCAAGGAGGAACCAGAGTACTTTCTGACTTACTGTGCTTTGAATTGGTTGCATCTCACCACTTCTCACTTTCCAGAGGAGGTAGAATATCTTTGAGAGTGAGGATGGGCCTGACATCATGCCCAGGACACAGAGTCAATTCTGGCTCCTGATTTAGGTCTCTGTCACCAGAGATAGGTGTGGGCTGAAAGTCCTGGATGTTTCATGGTATCTGGCAAAGGGCTTCATATTTTCCCCTAGGTCAAGCCAGTCATTTAGATTCTCTGCTAAAATAAGATTCCCTTCTAGAGGTTGGGAAATCTATGGGATATCAGAGCCAGGAAGGTGTCACCTCTGGTCAGTTACGGCCATATGCAGCCATCCGTCAGGACTTGAGCAGGATAGCTATGTGATGACAAGCTGGGTCTGAACATGTGCATGCGTGCCCTTCCATGGGCTGTGTACAATTTTAATATTTTGAACACACACACACATATTTAATTATTTTTTTATTGTGGCAAAAAACCCAAAACCATGGCATTAAATTTACCATCTTAACCATTTCTAAGTATACAGTTCAGTTGTGTTAAGTATATTCACATTGTTAAGTGCAGTGAATCTCCAGAACTTTTTCATCTTGCAAAACAGACTCTCCTCATTAAATACTAACTTCCCGTCCCTTCCTCTCCCAGCCACTGGCAACCATCGCTTGGCTTTCTATCTCTATGAATTTGACTCCTCTAGGTGCCTCATATGAGTGGAATCAGACTTTTTGCCTTATTCTGTCTTTGTCTTCTTGGTGACTGGTTTATTTTACTTAGCTCATGTCCTTTATGACCATCCATGTTGTAGGCTGTGTCAAGAATATCCTTTCTAAGACCAATTAATATCCCATTGTGTGCACGTACCACTTCTTGTTTCTATTCATCTTGTGAGACTAGACCTCTCCCCGCTCCGTGCCCTTCCTCTCAGGGTCACAGTTAATAGCATTTGTAAATGAAATTATAGTGGTTATAGGATGTGCTTGAGATTATTCAGAAAGTGGCCTCAGAGAGTATTAGAACAGCTTCTATTTTTAAGCGAGGAATAGAGGAGTAACTCGTGAGCAGTTTGGTTCGTGATGAGGAAATATGAAAGTTCACCATTTCTGCAGTGACCATGGCCTACAGGTGTTTTATCACAGCAAAGAGACCCACAGCTCCTTATGTGTCACTCAGAAAGACACACATTGTGCACGCAAACATGCACAAGCCCAATCCTCCGTGAAGATTAAACACATAGAGATTTTAGCTGTAAAGCTTGACTACTTACTTCTCCATATAAAAAACATTTCCAAAGGCAAAAAAATGATCAAAAACAGTTGAGAATTTTCAAGACCATTTGAAGACTTTAAGTTGAAAGTGAAATATTAGAAACTTTGTCTGTTTGTAATTGCTCCTCTAACATGAGTAAAGGACTTCTAATGGGTCTCTGACTAGGGGTTATTCTGGTCTAACCTTTCCTCCCTCCCTTCTCTCTTTCTTTTCTTTCTTTTCTTTCTTTCTTTTGGTGTTTATTCACAGATAAAGTTATGCTATGACCCTTGTCCTTGTAATTTCAAAATGAGAAGTATATTTCTCATTTATATTTCTTCAAATACATTTTGAAAAACATAATGGACAATAAGCTGGTCAGAGAAAATTCATAATGAATGCAGTTCTTCACCTGAGATGAGAATGGCCGACTTGGTTGGGATTGACACGTGATCTTCTCCTGCACGGGAGCCAAACAGCACGTGTTCACACCACACCGTGCACACTGCGCATCATCCCCTCCCCTTCCTTGCCGTTCCAGAGTGATCAGTTATATAAATCCTTACAACTGTTAAAACATGCACTTAGGTTTCAGAATGATTGCTTCTGAGTATGAACTGCTTCCTAATTTTGCACTGGTACCTATTCCATTGTAAAATCCTGCAGCGAATTGGTCACATTTGAATGTAATATCCTATTTTTTTTCCTCATCTTATTTCCTGTCAGATTTATGTGTTGGTTGCTATGTCACATATGCCCAAGCCATGCATTATCTTGAAGGAGTCAAGTCCTCTGCAGCATCCTCACTTCCCCTTTTGTTTGCGTTCCCTTAAAGTGACCAGCACAGGCATTCCGATCCCTCGTGAGAATAATTAGCTTCTAACAAAACCTGGTTCCTGAAGGAAATGATAGACTTATTGGTGTGAAGACATTAATGTCTGACAGGGCTTATTATGTCATTCTTCCCAAGGGTATGTGCATTTTTGTAACAGTCAATGCTGAAAGCCTGAGGAACAGAACGCTAATGGTTAGGTTTTAAATGCGCGCAGTGGACCAAGGAAATGAGTTTTGTTTTTTGGTTTTTTTTTGTAAGATGTGTGCTCCTGAGTATCCCTGAAGTCCTATCACACAGATGATTGTCTTTATGGGAGGCCAGCTAGGTCTTTTGGCACCTTCCAGTCATTTTTAGCCCCATCTATGTGTGCAATTATGGTAAATACATTCATGAATTTGTGTCTTGTGGCTTTTCAGTTTCTTGTACAAGAAAAGTTTGCATCTATTTTAAGATTTTGTATATTACATTTCATATTTTATGTTTACCAAAACTATTTACTATGTTTTACAAAGATGTATTACATATATCTCAGTGATACCACTTTCTTCAGGAAAATTATTGACAAGTTGATTATGCACTTTATTAATATTATTTAGCTCTGAAAAACTGGAAATTTTCCAAAAATCAAATCTATCCATAAAGGTCAAAATTTACTACCATGGTCAGCATTCAAAATATCACACTGCAGAATCTGAAGGGCATTCCAAAAGAGGTACTCTATCATGTTTTAATCAATGATATTTTCTTTGTCATTAGTATATAATCTCTTACGTGACTATTGTGAAGATGACCTGACTTACTAGAAAGTATAGATTGGAATGTGTTGGATTTTATAAAATGAATATGATTATCCCAGGTTGAGCTCTTCATTAAATGCTGTCTTTTCAGCGGTTCCCAAGCCTAGATGAATATCAAAACCACCTGAAGGGCTTCCCTGGTGGCGCAGTGATTGAGAGTCCGCCTGCCGATGCAGGGGACACGGGTTCATGCCCCGGTCCGGGAAGAGCCCACATGCCGCGGAGCGGCTGGGCCCTTGAGCCATGGCCGCTGAGCATGCGCGTCCGGAGCCTGTGCTCCGCAACGGGAGAGGCCACAACAGTGAGAGGCCCGCGTACCGCAATAAATAAATAAATAAATATTTTTAGAAAAAACCACCTGAAAAGCAAGTTACACCAGGACTCTGCCCAGTCCCCTGACCCAGCGTCTCCAGGTCTCCTACCCAGGATGCACAGATGTAATTGGCTTCCCCAAGTGATTCTTACGTAGCCAGGTTGACACCTTTCAATGGACTATTGGGAATCATTGATCTCTGTGGCCCTAGTTCAGAAAACTTGGAGCAACCTCAGAGTTTCTCATCCCCCTTCTATTAAGTAACAAGATCCTATTGACTTTATTTTTTAATAAATTTATTTTATTTTTTGCTGTGTTGGGTCTTTGTTGCTGCACACAGGCTTTCTCTAGTGGCAGTGAGCAACTAGAGCGGGGGCTACTCTTCGTTGTGGTGCGCGGGCTTCTCATTGCGGTGGCTTCTCTTGTTGCGGAGCACGGGCTCTAGGCGCGCGGGCTTCAGTAGTTGTGGCACATGGGCTCAGTAGTTGTGACATGAGGGTTCTAGAGCGCAGGCTCAGTAGTTGTGGCACACAGGCTTAGTTGCTCTGCGGCATGTGGGATCTTCCCAGACCAGGGCTGGAACCCATGTCCCCTGCATTGGCAGACAGATTCTTAACCACTGCGCCACCAGGGAAGCCCCATGATCCTATTGACTTTATAGTTTAAATATCTCACTGTCCAGCTTTTACATGTATTAACATAAATGTCTCACCATTTCTCTCAAATAGAGGAATTAGATTCTATTCTGGCATAATTTTAGCATGTACTAAATATCTGTTGAATGCATGATGAGAGGAATGAATGAAAGAAATTGTGACAGACCTTGTTAAATGCCTTTTTGACCCCACGTTTTATGATATTACACAGTTCCCGAAGTTACCAATCTACCAACTCTACCAAAGAAAATAATGAAGTTAGTTTGACACATTCTGGTTTTATTAAACCCATACTGGTTCTTAGGGATTCGCAAGTCTCTCTTCATGATGTCCATTGCTGTGCTAATCTATTGTAGAATCATTAAGCATATTAATCTCAATATTTGGGAATTACATTGCTCTTAGAAATTAGAATAGCATATGTCATTTTCCAGAATTGTAGGAACTCTTATTTTGTATAATGTTTTAAAGATCTCAGGTCATAGAGAAGTTTTCTTACTTGTGGATCCTTTCAGTACCTCTAAAGGTGTTTTCCCTGAGGCCAGGACACTGGAATTCACAGAGCAGCCCTGTATAACCCCTGCATTCATGTCCTGGAGTTTAGATTCCACCTTAGCAGTTTTCATATTCACTTAGAAGCTCATTCTCCTTGACAGAGAAGACAGAAATTTATGAAAACTTGAAGAGTTTTCACTTTCTCTTTCACTTTTTCATCCAGTAACATAAGTCCATTGTTCAGAAGCACTAAATGTGAGCTTGCTTACTCCTAAAACAGTTCTTCTTACCTTTAATAATTATTGTTCACTCAGTGTGAGTTTTAGATTTTTTGAAATGGTGTTATTTGTCCTTAATAATAGTTCATACTTACTTAGTACTCACTGTGTGTCAGGCATTGCTATAAGTATTTTATACACGTGTATTAACTTATTAATTAATCGTCACAAAAACTCTATGAGATAGGCACTATTATTATCACTATTTTACAGAGGAGGAAACCAAGGCACAGAGAAGTTAAGTAATCCGTCCAGGGTCCTACAGCTCAAAGATATCTGAGTTGAGAGTTGAATTTAAGCAGTCTGGCTCCAAATATTAACCACTGTGCCAGACAGTCTCTTTACTTACCTGTCTTCCGTTATGTGCCATTTGTCCATATAGTTCATCAATAGCTTAATACTGTATGAATTCACATCCACATTGATTCTCTTAAGCATTACCTACCCCTTCTTCTATTACTAAGAGAACTTATGAATACACAGAAGAACGTTACTTCTCTCCCCATATTTTCCCAAGTCTCTTGGAACCAGACGGTACTGTGCAGAAGACAGACACACACGCACACATGCACGCACAGTTACATGAACACGTCCATTGTAAGTTGAAAAGAAACTAACTAAACATATTCGACCGAGTATTACGCTCAGTTTCCATCTTTTCTTCACTTTTAACCAAATTGTTAGTATGCTATTATCTACCAAGGAAGGAAACTAAAATTCCTCCATGCAGTTCACACTTTTCAACTATTTATATAATCTTCTATTTTGGCAAATAGTTTAGCAACTGTTTATGCCTTGTTGAGAAGTCACTGTTATCCTCACTCAACAAAAGAAAAAACTGTTAAGTGATTGATTTGTGGTCCTCGAGAATTTCTGAAAACTGATAATCCAATGGAATGTTTCTGATCTCACCCCCAGACCTAGTGTCAGAATATCCACCAGAGCTCACTCCCACTTGATATTTGTATGTGGTTTTATATGTACCACTTTGCCTATATATAAAATATACTCATGTTAGTTATATACATGAATTATTAAGAAATGTGATGTTTAACATGCAGATGATTCCAGTGAAAATGCTCTTTCCCGTTGGTTTTCTGGTGAGCACATCTCTCTACGTTGGAAGCAGACGATTCTTTAGGGCATTTGACTACCAAAACGTAGGTTGATTGGGTCTTACTCAGAGCACTTGACAGTGACCCAGGGGCGTTGTGGCCCTTTACACAGACCTCAGGATACTTCGAAGTTGCATTTTGTCCCCCTTTTTCTAATCCTTTCAAGACAGATGCTCATTTTAATTTAGGGTTTCTTGACAGGAAGTTATTATATGAGCCATATGGTACCACTACAGACCCTGTACTCTCATATGTAAGGTTTTGTTTCTCAAATGAGAATGTTAAAAACATGAAGGAGGAGGAGTATGTTGTCATAAACAAGTTATCTTGTTTAAGTTTTAAAGCATCCTTATGAAGTAGTTATTGTTCTTCTCTTTTGGATGGAAACAATCAAAACTTAGAGGGTAAGAAATTATTTAAAGACACACAACTGTTAAGTGGCAAAGCTAGAATTCAAATTCAGGCCTGTCTGATACCAGCACTCTATCTTGCCTGTGTATCTGTGTGTAAAATGCTTGCAGAGTTTCCTTTGGGCAAACATTTATTGAGGACCTGCAAAGCTGAACTCCCTGTGCTGGTCACCTCTGTGTACTGACATGATTAAGGCCCAGTCAAAATGAATACAATTCACCATGGTTAACTATGTGTCGAGTGATTGGTAGGTGACCAGCACTGTGCGAATGTCTTGGTGGCATTGTCTCATTTAATGCTCATAGTAATCCTAAAAGGTTGGTAATATCCCCATTTGATAGATGATGAAACCGAGGCTCAGAAGATTAAGTTGTCACTTAGTAAGTAAACGGAAAAGCCAAGACTTGAACTTAGGTTGCCTGACTCCAAAGCCTGTGTATCTAACCACTTTACCATTCGGAAGAAAAATTAGGAGAAAAATTTTCCTACTTTTCAAGAGTATACGGAGCAGAGAAAAATAAGTTCTACAGATGATTTGTGATGTCTTTCTTTTCATCCTTTTTCATCCCTGCTGTAATGCTGTGACAATAAGAGAATACTTATAAATATCCAGTATTTGTAGGACATTTTTTAACCTACCCACTTTGCAAATACGTGTCACTTAAATAACTAAAACTTTGAATTTCTGGTAAGAGGGCACCGTGACACTAAATTGTGTGCTAAGTACAACCATAGTTTATGTGCTAGAAACTTTGGATACTGCTGGGTAATACAAATTATGCCAACCTGCTAACCTCTATGAGTTTTTTCCTTATGTTCTTGTTAACTTGACAGCATCAAACCAAGGAGGACTCAGGCTGCACTGTAGAATTGGAGAAGTTACGGGCCTAGTTTGTCTGCTAAAAATGCTTACTTCTAAACTATATTATCATCTCACTGGGAAAAATGAACCATTGTATAAAATAATGTATGCCTGGGGTACTTACCTTTTGAGTATTATTTTATCGCTAATGCAGTTTGTTACCTGTAGAAAAATTGTTCACTCAAGTGGAAAATCTCTCAAGACGTGGTCTCCCTGAGACCCACACACAGCCTGGCTTCAGTTACCAGCCATGTGCTTGTGGCTCTCAGACGATTTCCCTGGTTAGCAAGAATCCACTGAGCTCCAGACTGATACATCCTCCATTTTATTGCATATCACCTGTTCTGTGCTGCAGGCATCTCATACCGAACACGTTGTTTCCTCTCATTCCCTCAAAGCTACCTCTCCAACCCCATCCTAATCCACAGTGCTACCGTCTCTAACCTGAGTTACTGAAACACCACCATAGCCTGTGCCTTAACTAATCTCTCCCCTCTGGAATCCATTCTTTACATAACAAATAATGTGAACCTTCCAAAATCACGCAGGGCCTTACTGATGAGATCAAGCTGTGAGTTCACGCAGAACCCTTCCATGTCTTCCATGGCGATCAAGTCCAGTGGCTTTAACTTGACTTGCAAGACACTCTCTGATATGGTCCTGGGTGAGCTCTCCAGAGTCCGGCTAAGCCACTTTCCTTTTTCCCTGCTGCCCTTCAGCCAGTCGGCAGGTCTCTCAGTTTTCTGGATGAGAGCTTACTCACACCCATGCCTTCACATGAGCTGCTCACTGGTCTGGCTAACATCTTCCTTGTCACCCATTCAGTGAAACGCTGCTCACTTTGGACCAGACTAATTTCCCATCTCACCACTCACCATACTACAGTGATAGTTTAATATCTGTCTTCCTTGGGAGGGTGAGATTCTGTGAAGGCAGGTCACATGTGTGAATAAACCATACGGGAAGTCAGTATGTTAATAACTATTTGTGTATTTTGTATTAAATATGCATATGTGTTTATAGCTTAATTACAGATGACTTACTGAGGATATAAAACATGGAAATACTCAAATACATCAGCAGTCTCAAAAATATTTATGTTAATTACCATTATGTTTATGACTAAATGCTAGGCACAAGAAATAATGCGTTTGTTCAATAAATATTTAGTAAATTCTTCTGCTCTGCCTTGAAAATGTGCTAAATATAAGAGATATGAGGCATAGTGTGTCTTCAAAGTTTTGGACAGTTTAGTTGGGAAGATAGAACACAGACACGAAGAACTATGGTAATTGAGGCCAATCTAGTGTAGGGGTACCAGGTCTCAGAATCTATCCTTAGTAACTAATTACTTAGCTAGGAATTACTTTGAAAGTAATTTTACTAATTTTGACTTGCTTTTCTCTCTGTTTACTCCTCCCACACACCCACTTTTCCCAGCAGAAATGTAAGATTTATTTAATTCCCTTCATTTGGCATCATGACAACATAAAGTTATCAGCGTAATCACTGTAAGAGGACTTTGTTTTATTTTTTGTCACCCAGCACATTTTTATTGTCAGAATAGTTACTAATCCTTCATTTTCATTTACTCTAGCTGGGGAAGTTTTGCAAAAAGTCTTGTGACTATTTAGAAAAAAATACTTCAAATAATGGGCTCTCTTCTAGCCTGTTGACCAGCGAACACACCATAGACTCAAACCTCATGACTCCATTAGATTAAGCCTTGAGTAATAGATAAGGTCTGTTTCTCCCCTTGCCGACTGGGGCTTCCTGACCACAGAGCCCCCTTACTCTTCCAGACCATGCTGGGCCCCAGAATGTCAGAGCAAGGCTGTATATTTCTCAGGTTCAATTAGAATAACCATTCTGAGTGACTGAGATAGAAAACAAAGATATAGATGATTCCTGTCTATTTCAAACTCTTGGGCTCTTAAGTTTTTTGTGTTTTTCTTTTTTTAGTTTTGTTTTATAGTTTTGTTAAGCTGAATTCAAATATTTTAGTGGTGTATTTAAGAACACATGGAAGAAAAGAAGAGAGATGGGGTAAGGGTAAACATAAAATAGACTAAAAAAAATAGTACAGTGACAGAAATGATGAATTCTTTGGAAGCTGATGAGTAGCTACAACCTTGTGTTGAGATAGCGTCAAGGAGGGTTGGGATTAGAGTAATTCTCATGGGTGTCCAGATTTAGCCTCCTCTCCTCTGTTTACAGTATGTTCCTCATAATCTCGTTCAGGATGCCGGTTTGAAATGCATTTGTTGGTTTTGTGGCCATCATGTTGACCAGCAGTGTGTCATGTCAGTTGTAGTTCCTGATACTCTTGAAGCTCCTTAAGACCTCAAATTCATATTGACTGAGATATCCATATCATAATTCTAAAGTCGAATTAATTTTGTGAACTTTTGCACTAGGTTCTGGTTGGAGTGATTCAAACAGGTCCATGGCTTACTACTGTCAGAGGCAGTAGTTCATCACGAAAGCAACAAAATAAAACTTGAAAAATTACATAAGTGATCATTTGGAGATATAATGAATATATATAAATCTATGCATACTTTAGGACCCATATTCATATATGTAAAATATAGTCAAAGTCTAAGGACTTAGATGCTAAAAGGATGATAATCTGGAAATTCCAGTTGAATAAGGGGTGGTTGCCCTTCCTCCCTTGGGATTTTCCAGGTGTGTTATCTGGGAGAAAAAATAGGTGCTCAGGACCTTTATGAGAGTCAACTAGCTGCTCAGGAGAAAAGGGTGTTTCAGTTTGGTGACAGTGGAGAGATAGGTGAAGCTGAGGTCAATAGGAAAACATTTTGACCAGTTATGTCTAATGTAATTAAAGGAAGTGACTCCTCTTATTAAAGGAAGAGATAATATGATGCATTCATGGAACAGATCCCTTTGTAACCTGTGGTAATTCAGAGAAGTTTAGGAGAAACCTCACTTTTGATCATTTTGTCATAAAAGTCACCCCTCAGCCTTTCCCTAAATAGTATTCACGAATAAACATGGAGCTGACTGGATCCAGGACAGCTTGTGTCTAATGATCGCAGTTGAAGATGCTGGAAATGCTTGCCAGGCACATCATTACCTTCTTCTTCAGGCTGAATCTTACGAAAGCCAATGAGGAGTTCTATTTCAGTAAGTCCTTGTACTTTAAAAGAAGACAAAAAACATGAATTCTGAATGGCCACATAGGATTAACTTGGTTTGTAAACTATGGTAACCATCTTATATCGAATTTTCAGTAGGATGCAAGGAGGAGAAAAAGAACTAGATGTTAATGGACACTTGCGATTTCTTAGGCGCTTTGCTCTCATTTTTGCCAAAAAAAAAAAAAAAAAAAAAGTTTTTACTCTGCAATGTCAGTTTTACTTATCATTCCCATTTTAGAGATGAGAATACTCCAGCCCAGTCAAGCAACCCTGCTAGAACTCAACTAATCAATCATGATGCAAAGCCAGAACTTCTAGGTCAGCAGTCCATCTACTTTCTACCCCCCTTGCTGCCTTTCTGAAGAATATTTCTCTCTACCCTGTTCTGCCTTAGGAAGCAGACAGCCCCAGACAGACCTCCAAAGTCTGTGAATTAACGTGTTAAAGATGTTTAGATTCTTCACGAAATAATACCTGAGGCCAAGTCACAAAAAACACCTATATAACTTGTATCAGAGTCAGAACTGATACAAAGTTATATAGATGTTTTTTGTTGCTGTCTCTTAGTGAATTTTAGCTCTGGAATTACACCATAGCCTATTAATATATAATTGTGGTCCACACCGCCATAAAGGTCTCTCTGTGAAAACCGCAGAGGTGAGCTTGGACTGCAGCCTATTTTCTGCTGCGTGGAAACTTCTCAAAGCGAATGTCAGGGCTTTGGATACTCATGAATCAAAACACAGACAGAAATAAAATTTTAGGTGCCTCTTAGAACCAAAACTAAAGGCCAGAATATAATCTCCTTCTCATTCTTCAACTTCTGAAGGAGATTATTCTTAAATTCACCATTAATTTATTTGTAAAGTATTCAGGTGTTCTTTGCGAAACATTTCAGTTCTTTTCATTATATATATTCAGATGTTATAAAGCAGATATGTTGCACACTTCCTTTTTCTTCCTGTGTGAAAATTATACGTTTGACATTCAGGGGAAAAAAATGTGCTATGTAAGCTTCTTAAATTTTTTGAGTAAGTTAAAATTATTTTCTTGCACTTTATGTGATACTCCCTGAGCGACAGCCAGTTCCAGGGTTGGTACTGGAAGTTTGGTGTTCCAGTTTATTACCTCTCTTCTTTTTAGAATCTGTCTGGCAGAGAGAAAGAGGAAGGTTGAAAGGTCAGCTTTATTTAGGATGAGCATTGACACCTCTTGATAGGCAGGTGTTTTGGGTAAAGCTGGATTTGAAAACACTGCTGGTGGAGAAATCTGGGCTCCTTGTAAGTCCTTAGGGCTGTCCCTTTCCAGACTTGTCAAGAAATCTGAGTGCACGTCCCTTACCTGAGCCAGCAGGTGGTCGACCTCAGCCTTACCTCACACATTCAGACCAGAGTCAGCAGGGTGACCCTCCTGGTCACCCTCTGGGAAGGTGGGCCCTGAGCCTTACCACCAGTGTTGAAGGGAGCAGCCGGCTGGGTCCTGGTGCCTTCCTGCAGGTCTGTGATGTGCCCACAGGGACGGGGCAGTGACATGCAACCCACCCCCACCTAAGGAGTAAGCTCAGCCATCCATCCTGTAAATGAAAACACCTGTAGAGGCCAGCCTTTTAGTCAGTTTACTGCAGCTCCCTTTCTCTTGATGAAAAATATAGCGGAAAGAGGGATATGAAGTTGAAGAGGGTCTCCTCCCCGCAACCCCACTCCCGCCCCCAAACACACACACCAGAAAAGACTTTGCTTCTCCTCAAGAGATTCCTTCATTGACAGGCAGAGTAGGGATGTGGGGAAGCAGTGGGGTGCCCATGCAGCAGAGGGGTGCCCATGCAGCAGAGGGGTGCCCATGCAGCGCAGGGGAATTTCAGGCCATGCACTTAAGGGTAGTGGGGTTGGCAAAACTGTTTAAATTACCCACAGACACTTTCTAGTCTCTGTTTTATTTTTCTGTTTTTCTGTCTGTCTCTCTGTCCTGCTCTCCCTCCTTTCTCCATTTCTCTTATCCCTAAAAGTAACAAAGTCATTTTTTGTAGGGCTTAATTCAGCA
Organism: Aethalodelphis obliquidens; assembly: GCF_003676395.1. Taxonomy (NCBI): domain Eukaryota; kingdom Metazoa; phylum Chordata; class Mammalia; order Artiodactyla; family Delphinidae; genus Aethalodelphis; species Aethalodelphis obliquidens. The sequence continues at coordinate 2,203,801 of NW_020838017.1, forward strand.
ATTTTGGCCAAGGTTACAAAAGCATGTTCTGGCAAAGAGAAACATCCTGTCAGATTCATATATAAAGAAATTTTCTCCCGTGCTAAGCAACAAAAGAAGCTCCAGAATGTTTTTTTTTTAATTTTTTTAAGTTTTGGCTGTGTTGGGTCTTTGTTGCTGCATGCAGGCTTTCTGTGGTTGCGGCGAGCGGCGGCTACTCTTCGTTGCGGTGTGTGGGCTTCTCATTGCGGTGGCTTCTCTTGTTGCAGAGCACGGGCTCTAGGCGCGCAGGCTTCAGTATTTGTGGCTTATGGGCTCAGTAGTTGTGGCTCACGGGCTCTAGGTGCGCAGGCTCAGTAGTTGTGGCACCCGGGCTTAGTTGCTCCACGGCATGTGGGATCTTCCCGGGCCAGGGCTCGAACCCATGGCCCCTGCATTGGCAGGTGGATTCTTAACCACTGCGCCACCAGGGAAGCCCCAAGAATTTCTTAAATTTTACAGACCTGACATAACCAATATAGTTTTCTCACACATGCTAATTATACTTTCATTAGACCAGTGAACAGGCTAATGCGTTGCGATTTTCTTTTTTCTTTTATTTAAGTGCAAACGTTTCTGAAATTTGGGTTTTGAATATCCTATTAGACCCATAGATCAGCTACATATCTTTGCTCTCCCAATTCAAATCATGTAGCATATTTTTAATTCTATGTGAATCCTCCATAAAAACATTATGAATTGAATACATTATGCCATTTTCTAATTTTAAACAAACTTGATTTAAACATGTATGCAGATTGGTTCACTTGCTAGTTAGAATACCACCCCTGCAGCTCGCAAGGAATAGGTGAGGGACAATATTTATGAAGCCATCGTTTAGAATATTGATCAGCCTTCATACTGTCCAGTTGGAAATGAAGTGACATATCTGCAAGTGCCTCTCTACTGTATGGAGGTATTTTTATTGTTGTTAACAAAGTACCCATCTCAAGAACTCTGGTATGCAGAGGACCTCTGGTATGCAGCACATTGCATGGTATCTGGGAGCAATTCAACAAATAATTGTTGCCTGAATAAATGCTCCTGTACTTAATGCATGGCCATAATCAAGCCCCCATTAGAAATGTTCAGTTGTCCTTCGCATTTTACATTTGTAGATGTTATATTGCAGTGATTTAGTGCACAATCATCCTGTGAACGAAAGACGATTTTGAAAATCTAAAGCAAAGTTAAAAAAAAAAAGCATTGAGACACTTTAAAAAAAGAAAAAAGACGTCTATATATTTCAACTGTCATGTGCCCCACTGTCCTGCTCTGTGGCAAAGGAACCAGAATGCCAGCAGGTCTGGGTGCACTGCTGCTCATAATAGCATTTTACAAAAACCTGCACAGTCTTTAGATATGCAGAGCAGTGGAAGGAGTATATGCACGTGTATATGGTGGTTCACAAATGCCCAGAGCACTTTGTAGAAAAGGAAGTTGGTTTATGAGTCCAGCTTAGACCTCCAGGTGTTACGAGAAAGCAAAACTGTTACCCTAGTGAGTTACTGAAACATCATTATAAGTGAGAACTGAAAAATGTATTAATTTATGAATAATCAGTGTACTGGTTACAATGCAAAACCAAATTTTAATATCTACTAAATCACTCAACTGAGTGAAAATAGCCTCCTACACATGTAGACATCTCTCTGCCAAAGATGATTCAAGGTGCTAAATGTAAGCACTGTCCTGGGCTTCCTTGGTGTCACAGTGGTTAAGAATCCGCCTGCTAATGCAGGGGACACGGGTTTGAGCTCTGGTCCGGGAAGATCCCACATGCTGCGGAGCAACTAAGCCCGTGTGCCACAACTACTGAGGCTGCGCTCTAGAGCCCGCGAGCCACAACTAGTGAGCCCGCGTACCTAGAGCCCGTGCTCCGCAGCAAGAGGAGCCACCACAATGAGAAGCCCGCGCACCGCAACGAAGAGTAGCCCCCGCCCCCCGCTGCAACTAGAGAAAGCCTCAACAAAGACCCAATGCAGCCAAAAATAAATAAATTTATTTTTTAAAAATGTAAGCACTGTTCATGAAAAAGAATCATATATTAGTGCATGAAAATTACACAAAATTATATATTTCAGACTTTGCATCTGAAATACTGTATAAGTCTCTATTAAATGTATGACTAGATACAAGACCACTTATTTACAAATGCCATAAAATGCCTTAGTGATAAACATAAAGTAGTGGTATCTTTTATTTTTATATGAAAACCCACATTTTAAGTATCACTGATTTTTTTTAAATCTTATTTTAGATTTCTCTCTGAGGCATGTTGTATTGTTTGTCTGTAAATTGTCTTGGACCTAAAATTATGGATGTGATGGGTCCACAGCACTCAACATCACCTTCATAGATCACCTGGTCTGTCTGATTCCCTTTCTCTCATCGTTCCCCAGGAGGCCAAGATGGTGGCCTTGCCCCTGTGGATCTCTAGCTCTGCCTGGAATATAATAGGTGCTGAAGGTTTGTTGATCAGATGACTGAATCCTCTTTCCTAATACTTTCATCTTCAATTCATTCACTGGTTTATTAAGTTAACCATTAAAAATCTGTTAAATGCCCATGATATATCTTGGGATATAAGGACCAATAAGATATGATTCTTATCCCCAAGGATTTTACAGTCTAGCATAAAAAGAGGACAGATAGGCAAAGAAGGGCAGTACATCTTACCAGTTTTATGACCTACGTATAAAACAAGATGCATGTGGGACACAAGGAAAGGTTGGCCGGTTCTCTTTGAGGCAGGGAAGAAAGTTTACTTAAAGGACTATGGTTTAACCCATTTTTAATAAATTGAAACTTTATAATTAAAAAAAAAAGTAGAGACCCAAAATTTCCCTATATTTATTCTAGCTTCCCTGATCTTCCCAATAGGAAACTCTTTATCTCTTACCCAAATTCTTCATGATGCATTTTTAACTTGAAGTCCCTTAGTTTCTCCAGGGAAGATAGAAAATAAAGGATTGGTATCCCTTATTTAGCAGTCTGAATTTTTGGCAGTCTGAATTGCTGGATCAAAACCAAAAAGATTAAATATAACTGGAATAAACATAAAATCCTATATTTAAATTAAAAATTTTATCATACGTATAAGAGATAAGAGAAGCACAGTTTTACATGGGAAAAAAAAAAGGTCTGAGGATTTTAGTTGGCTACAAACTTAAATATAAGCCCATTGCAGGATGTAGCTGCTAAAAATGTAACTCACCTCCTTGCTCACAGTTGGCATTCATGGAAAATGTCTTCACATCACAGTGAGAATTATGCTCACCGTGCTGGGCACTGGGCGGAACACATCTGAAAAATGATCCGTTTGGTTCTGCATGTCATATTGAAAACTGTGGAAAACCTGAAAGCTTCTTTTGGAGAAGACCATCCACAGATGCATCTCTAGACTAGCCCTGGCCAGCATCCTGATCTTCAGCTCCAGCCATCTGCTCTCTCACCCATTTGTACCAATTCTCAATTGTTCCATCACTTCTTCAATCCAAACAGTCCACAATCAGTTATCTAAAATTGAATTGCTCTTGCTTCCCTCCACAAGCACTCTCCCTGTAATGCAGGCTTCCATTCGTAGCATCTCTGCTCTACGTCCACCCAGATGGAAAACTTTGGGTTTCTTTCTTCTTTAACCTCTCCCTTTTGCCTCTGCTTCTCTGACATTCCCTGGCAACAGCGACAGGGCTTATACACGTCATTGTCTCTCCTTTACGTTTAATCAGCCTGTTCTTCTGTCTCTTGTATTCATTTCACAGCTAAGGTGAAAGAATATTGTCACACCATCTTAAAAATGCTAAAACAAGGACTTAAACTTACTACTGATGAAGGGTTATCTTTTCTTTTTTAATTTTAAAGTAAAGACTTTGGCAAAAGTCACCCTGCATGTGGTCTTTGTTTTTAAAAAAAATACAAGAAATAAGAAGATGACTCTGAACTAATACTCTAAACTGGAGTCTTCATAACCACTTAAATGAATGTATGGGGGCTTCAGCTGAAAGTTGAGAATAACTGAGTCCCCACCACACACGTTTTCGGGGCCTTGTGTCTGAGAATGTAGCAAAGTAACACAGTTTGAAGTTTATCTAAGTAGAACTGCTACAAATTTTATGTCCTGAAAAATGACAGTGTTTCTGAAATTAAAAAAGACAGTATTTTGTCTGTTTTTGTAAGGAAGAGGGGTGCCATTTCCACTCCCTCATTCCCCTGGAGAGAAAATGCAGTAAGTGAAATGGGAGGTAGCTGCCTCAGCTTAGGCGTGGGATGTCAGAGTTCAAAGGTCTCGATTGGTGAGCCCCAGAGCCCTGCTCCAGAGCTCTGAGCTGGCAGAACACAGGGTCCCAGGCTTGCAGAGTTCCAGTCTTTTATTTTCTCTCTTGAAAAGAAGCTGGCTTTCTGTAAGTGGAGCTTATTCATTTGAATTAGGACTTCTCACCATGTCTTCATTAAAAATAGATGGAGTCCCTGATATATGACACTAGTACATTCCTTAGTGGCCTAGATGTTATAGTGGCAGAGCTGTATTGAAAAATGAATTTTAGTCTCAGAAAGCTTCATTGTAGTGAAGAGGTTTGGGCTTTTTTTCCCCGAAATACAGCTAGTCTAGAAACATGTGCCCTTATAATTATTTGAGCACGAAGTGATCTACCGTGATTGACCTTAAAACTAAAATCTAAATCTGCATCTATAGTAGCCCTGCCACTTTTTTTCCTCTATATAAATTGTCAGGTGTTTTGTTTTTGCTTTTTGTTTGTTTTTTAATCTTCATTCTAGTGCCTGAAGGACCTGATTTCTCCTTTAGTTTCCAAAATTTGTTTGGGTGTCAGACCAAAGTATAATAACTGGATTAACTTGATTTATTTCTTACTGTATTTCTTTTTAGAACGTTCCTTTAAAAAAAAATGAAGCTCAAATATTTTATCTCATTTGGCTGAGATCAACTCTGTGATCTGTTTACTAGGTTTTTATAATTTCAATATTTCAAGCCATCTAAAAAAAAGACTGTATTAACTTACATTTAAAAGTAAATAATTATATTAATTTCAGCAGCTGCCCCCAAACTTTTCCCTTCTCCATTTCTACGAACAAATGAGTAGAGTTTTGTTTTGTTTTTTTCATTTTCTCTTATTTTTACTGATTTCTCTAAAAATATGTACTTACGGACCAACTTAGAAGAGCAATTTCAAATCTGTTGCCTATTTTTAACCTCAGTTTAGAGAATATAGACGTTTCTTTATCAGACTCAGAATTTCCCTAGAAGCACAACTTGAAGTAATTTGAGTTAAAAGATGAATAATACCCTGAGTAGTTCTGGACTATGGCGAGTCCAGTAAGGTAGCATTTCTCAAGTAGAGGACACAGTGTCAAGCCGTCTGTGAACCACCAGGTGAAGAAAAACATCAACTGATAGAGACCTTCATTCAGGCCTAAAGATGTAACTGACATATTACAGCAGTTGAACAGTTGGTTATAAAAGCAACCAATTTGTTCAAAAGTAATCCCTAGCACCTTTAACCCTTACTCAAAAGCAATTGCTATTAAGTTGAAAATAAATCTGCAGAATTGTAATTAAACCCCTGAAGTTCAAATCCACAGATAAGCAAGTTTATCATTTGCTGCTTTATATAACCACTTTAATTGTGCTGTTAGGTATTTTCCATATCATTGGCATCTTTTTTCCCCTTTGAATCTGTATTGATTACCAGTGGCCTTGGGATATACCAGGAATTACGTAAAACATGTAAGTAGATAAACTTTTTCTCCCTTTTGATGTCCAAAACATTCTGCTAGGTGTAAAGTATTTCTGTATTCTGTGTTCTGACACAACATAATGTTATTAGTTTTAACATTTGGAAATCAGAAGTGAAGTACTTTGCACATGACTCGTTTGATTTACAAGCAAGGCACTAAAACTGCATTTCTAAAACCAGAGAAATTTGATAAGCACAGTTGTACTCCCGGGAGTTTGTTGACTTTTGTTTTAGGAGACTAAAAGTGGCAGCAACAAAGCTTTTCCCCAAATGGTTCATTTTCTATATGTGTTATGTTATCGTGAGATGCATTGGCAGAGAATGCATTTTGCAAGATGTTTGTGTTTATAACAAGCACTGTTTGTATCTGTACAGGAATATCTTAATTATGAATATAGCAGTCATACTGTTGTACCTATAAATTACTGTCTAAAACCTGTGAATTTATTGTTCTGGAACCTACTTGATATTGATGGAAAGGCTCACATAAGTTCAAAGTCTGCTTAAGACTGTCTTCAGTGTTTCAAATTTTGATGGTATTTTGAGAAAGTATAATTTCAGATACATTTGTGGCCATTTCTAGGTTTGATCAAAGTCTCACTATATTTCAATTTTTGATAGCTAGAATTCCAGTAGCCTGCAGAAAGCTGCCAGCATGCATGATTAAAGTATTTTAAGAAAGGAAGTAGTATGAATTTGTTAACTGAAAAAAAGACTTAAGTCTTCAGAAATATTTCCCATAACTTAAGGTATTAAATATGCAAGTTGACCTCTACTGTAATCACTTATCTATATTTTATTTTTATAAAGCACAAAAACATTGGATTTATTTAAGTATTCAAAACTCATGTATTTCCAAGATGTTTCTTATATTAAAGCATTTTTCTAAACTTCTCTTTCAGTTCCCCAGCTCTTCAAGGTTGTGAACATTGTGAGTAGTCATTGAAATGACGTTTTGTATTTATTCATTTCGGTGGAAGAGATTAGAATTCTCCTCCAACAAATCTAAACCTACCTTAACCGTTTTGCCATAAAATGGTGAAACTAGCTCCAGTGCTGCTTGGAAACTGGATTGTATACCAGGGGAAATATGTTCAATATAAACATCATTGTCAAAATTTAGTTCTATTTTTCTACTTTCAACTTTACTTCCTTAATTTTAGAGTTGATTTTTAGAATACTGCAAGTTTTTGCAGAGAGTCCCGTAATTTTGACCACTATTACACCAGTCTTTCTTACTACGTGTTGTTACATGTGTTTTATTTAAGAGACAGAACCTTGCCTACAACATACAGCGTCTTTATACTAGGAATCAGCGTTTGTTCATGCTTCTTAGTTTTAATTAGAGAAAAAAAATCCACTTTAAAGTACATTTCACCTGCATGGACTTATGAAACTCAAATTTTTTAAATTCGATGTGTAATATTTCTTTCATCTCTCAACTTTCACTAGACTGTTTGAAGTCACTAGAAATAAATCAACGCTGAGATAACCCCTCTAAGAATGCCTTCTTTAAATCTAGTAATTTTCCACCTCTGACTCTTCACAAGAAAAGCATTTGCAGCTCCTGGGACATTTCAGCTGTTGACACTTCAGGAACCTCCAACTCTGTGTAGGTGTTTTGAAGTAAATTTGAAACATGGAGGTGGAAGAAAAGCCATATGTCCCTGAAAGTTTTATTTTATTTTATTTTTTAAGTGAAAGATTGCTGCAAGTACGAAAGGAGAGACAACAAGCAGCTCATCCATAAGGAAAGTCCTAAGAAGAGAACCAAAGTAGAGCCTCTAGTGTTTAAAATATTCTTAGCAAAAATAACAAGCCATTGTTTTACTCCTTGGAGAGTATGACAAATTTAAAAAAAAATAGCTGCATAACTCTGCGGTTTCTGTTTGATGGATAAAAAATTCTAGCAGCAATGAGTATATCACCTGATAATACCAAATTTTAATTCATAAAGAAATTGATTAATTTTAACTCAGAGAATGGACTCCAGCTCTAACCATCACACTTTTTGAGAAGGGTGCTTTCTTGCAGCAATGCATATATGTCACAGTGTTTCAGAATTTGCAGCACTTTCTGAGGAAGCAGAGGTACTCTTTGTTGATGATTTTAAAGTTTAATATTAACATTTAACGGACAAGAGAACACAAAAATGTTTTTTTTCTTTTGAGTAGCTGCACATAAATACAAATACTTTATATATTTGTTAGTGCTGTGGAAGTGACCACAATTTTTTAAGCAAGATTCAGGGGAACAGAAAACAAAAGAAGTTTCATTCTTCTATGTGTTTCTGAGGGAGAGAGGGAAGGAGGGAGAATCTGAGAACCAGAGCCTTTTCACAAAGAAAACAAGTAATTTTTAAAATTTTCCAAATAGCTCAGAGTTTAAGCTGAAGAATCAAAATAAAAAGTAAAATAAACACATCTGAGTAAATTGAATTAAATTAAAGTGAAAGATTTATGGGTGAGAATTCAATTATAATTCACTTCAACTTATATTTGGGGACTATTCCTCTTTTTACATCATCCTACCATTTATTATCATCATCACAATGCATTTTTGGACATTTCCTGTGAGCAGGGCCCCGAGGATACAAGAGGGTATACAGAATGTTCTCGTCATTTAGTGATTCCAATCTGTTTTCACTTTTTATGTTGGAAAAAAATAATTGCACCTTTATTTTTGTTTCAATGGCTTTATCAAGAGGGAAATTTATTTCCGAAAGGTAAAATGGTATATAATAGCACAATTACCAGTAGCTAACATGTAGAGGATGCTGAGAAATCTTGTCCAAAGTATAAAGTAAAGCCACAGTAAAAACAGTAGTGTTGGAAGTTTCTGGTCTAGTGGGTTCTTTTGGTGGTGGTTTTTAATGAAGGGACTGCAAATTAGCTTTCTCATCATGAATTGTTTCTAATGATACCTTTTGATTTTTTTAATCTCATTAATATTAGGCTAAATGATTACAATATTAACTTGTGTTTATTCTCCCAGCTGTCCCCAGACCCCACTTCAAGCATATAGCCACGCTTTAGTATTTTCTTACCTCTGGTTAGGTTCTTGTATTTTTTTTTTTTTTCTATCAGGAATATTTCCTGTTTTCTGTTAAAGCCTAAACTTGTTGACAGGATTGTTTGCCACAGTGTATCTTGTGAGGGCAATAAGAAGATAAGAAATGATTTGCTCGAGCTTTCCTTTCCCCCAAAAGTACAACTCTTGACAGTTGAGGTCTCTGAGAATAGGGGTCCCTTGTATAATTCAGTGCGGGACACAGCACGTCTTCAGAGGTCGTTCTAGAAAGATTCTGGGTTTAGACATCTAGTTCTTAATTGTACAGTTAATTCTCGTGCCTCATCATAGCACAGAGCCGGGACGTTGAAGGTAGAACCCAAAGTGGGTAGCTGACAAATGACTGCTAGGGTGGGTGAGGGGCTCCCTCGTGTTTCGGTGCTGCGTAAGACACCACTGGGACCTGGGAAAAGCCTCAGTCGTTATTGAGATTGTTATTGTTATGTTATTATTCTTTAGATTTCCCTGTCAGCCCAGCAGAACAGAGGCTTCAAGTTGGATCTTTGTTGATTCAGAGAGGATAAGAAAGCGTGTTATTTCCTGGTTCCCTTGCATCTTGAATGTGCCCTGAGACACATCAGGATCCATTACTTTTATATTCTTGTGAAATTGATGTAATGAAAAGGTCGCTGGACTAGCGCTCAGGAGACTCTGATTCTAAGTCTGGGATTGCAACCTTGTCTTAGTAGAACTTGGGACATAAATAACTTTGTATTTTCACTGAAGTGATGTTAAATGGAGTTTGCTGTATCCATGACCCCAAATTTAAAGGTAGGGTCACTTGATTCAAGGTTCCTGATTACGGATAATACATGAATATGACCCATGGACAGAGTCACAGATGACTCAGAGCAGGGTCGGTGCCCCCCAACTTGTTTGCGGAAGCAGTGCTAAAGGTTTCCATTTTTACACTTTAATTGGCTCTCAGATTTTGAGTGGATGTAAACTGCTCTGAACTAATTTTTCTCCTTTACACACCAAAGTGCCCTCTCCCCCCTCTCCTCTCTCTTTTTTTTTTTTTTGCCAAAATTGAGAGTGCTTTTTCCAAATGTGGGCTGTGAAAGTCAGAAGAGATGAGCTTGAGGGCTAATCGTATTCTCCCCCAAACCCCAACCCAAACCTATGCTGCCACCAAGGTCTGCACAGAGGCCACCAAACACACCCAGGACTTCCCATGCTACCACCTCCAAGTTCAGGCCCCCCTCGCGCACACTTTAGCTCTTCCATCATCCTGTCTCAGCTGCTCCCTCCTCTTGTGACATCTCTTTTGGCATCTTATTTCTTCTCTGTGTTTTCAACCCCTCTTTCTTTTAGCTCCTTTCCACAGCCTGGACTCAGCTCTCTTTTCTTTTGAAAAGAGATCCTTCCCTTTGTTGTGTGTTCCGTGTAGACGTTGCTGCACACCTTCCCGTCACCAGCAAACTTCTTCGGAGGTTAGAGGGACTTGGCTTTGTCCATTTCTTTATCTCCCATTTTCAGCTGCACCGGCGGCCATGAAGATTCTGCCTTCAATAAAACTGTTCTCTCTCAGATGAACAAAGACCATCTCGTCACCAGACTCACTGGACCCTCCTCCACTTCTCCACCCTTCTGCCTTTCAGCTGTCTCTCACGGTGACTCTCGACACAGCTCTCTCCTCCCAGACTTTCGCCTACTTCTCATCCTTTGTCAGTCTCCTTTGCAGGCTCTAGGTGGCTTTTCTTCCTCTCTTGGATCCTTAAACATTAATAGTGTTCCACAGGGTTACTCCCTGACCCTCCGTTTTTCTTTCCTGATACCATATCCAAGGGCTCTCCATCCTTTGCCCTTGGCTTTAACTTCTACTCACTTGCTGATTATGCCCAAAGTTGATGTCTTACCCATACCTCCTGCCAAGGTAGTATAAGACCCAACCCAGTAACGTCCATTATATGCCCACTTGGCCACTCCTTTTATGCACACATAAGAGCTAATTTTCCCCTAAACCTACATGTTCATGTATATTTCTTCTCCTGGTTATAAGCCATGCCACTCACCACCAAAACCGGGAACTTCGAAGTCGTCTGTGAACGCTTCTCTTTTCCCCCTCTTCACATCCAATCCAAAACTAAGTCATATTTAGTTTAACTCTCAGATCATCTCTGGTATCCTCCTCTTCCTCTCCATCCTCGCTGCCACTCCCTTTAAAGCCCACATCATCTCAACAGTGATGGTATCAGGCAGTTTGATGGTTAGTCCCCCTTGGGCACCCCCATCCCTGTACATTCTCTGCCCTTCCTCCTAGATGGAGCCCTGGGAGGCTAACTTCCATGTGGGCTCTTCTTATTGAACTAGATTCATGGGAGGCTCTGAAGGATGACAGGGAGTGAGGAGAGAGGTTGGGTCCCCATGGTTTTGATTTGTTTGCCTTTCTCCAGGGACACATCTCCTCCAGGGAGGCCCGCCTTCCATCCCCAGTTTTCTCCAGGCTCTGACATGGCTCCCTCCTGCCCCTTTCTGCTTTGGGCTGGTAACAGGTTTTCACTGTTACCGGTCTCCGGTGCTTCACCTTTTTTTGGTGGTTCTTTGTCTCCGCTCACACCTCTGTAAACAGCTCCTTCGGTAAAACGTCTTCTCTTAAACCCTTCAAGTGTGCCAGTCTGTTTCCTGCCAGGACTCAGACGGATGCACCTTTTAACTAGTCTCTCTCTTTAGCTCTGCGTTTCTCCAATCCCTCCTCCACCCTCTTTTTGCAGGATGAACTTCTTAATGTAAATTTGATGTCACCTACCTACTTAAAACCCTGCAGTGACTTCCTCGGCTCCAAGAATGAGAATGAAGGCTTCTGTGGCAAACAGTGTCCTTTATGATTCGCAGCCCCTCCAGGCTTTCCCCACACCACCTGCCCCTTCTCAGGGTGGAACTAGTTAAGGCTAAGTGCTTATAAGCCGAATCAGTACAGAAAGCCCTGTGCTCTAGCTCCAGAGAGGCTGACTCTGGCCGTGCTCTGTGTGACCTGCTGGTCCCCCTCTCCCAGTGCTACCACCATGTGAACCAATAGGTATTTTTTTCAGATTTTGTCACTTAGGTTAATATCCAAGAAAAGGAATGGAAATGAGAAAGATTGCTTTTTTCCCCCAGTGGATGACTTTTTTCCTTGGAAGATGTTAAATTGGAAATAAGGATGAAAACGAGACAGATGAAATGAGGGTTGCTCAGGGAAGCTCAAGAAAGAGGCATTTTCTCCTGTATGCAAGTACCTCTGGATAGATCAAAGGAATATTTCCCCCCTCTCTCTGTTCCTCCCTTCTTTCTTTCTACTTTTCTTTCACTCCTTCCGTCTTTGTTTCTATTCATGTTTCCCTTAGCATTAATCTCTAGGCATGACAGGTTTTCCTACATTATGTGAAGTGTATTTGAGATTTTTAAACCCATTGATTTAAATATGTGGGATGGGAAAGAGGGAGAGGGGTAATTTTAAAGCCCAGTGATCGAAGGCTGCGGCCATGGTTCTCCTTTGAAATATTACTTTCAAGAATCCAGTGGAGAGGATTATGTAATTTCTTAAGTGGATCTTCACATTTCAGGAAAGGTATTACTTTTCCTAAGGGAGCGAGTCTCATGCTGGATCATTCCTTTCAGCAAGCCCCACCTCCTGCCATCCTCCACTCTCAAATCTTGTGTTTTCCCCAGTTAATTTGCTGAGGTCTGGGGCGGGTGATTGATGGGAGATTTTAGAGAAGCATAGACTCTTGAGTGGTGGTGGTACAAGGAATGACAATGTTGGGTTGTTTCCTGATCCATAAAACAAGCAAATCATTTCTGTGACCTGATCGATCCCCTGTGACAGAAGTGGTTTTTAAACTGTATTTTCTTAAAGGAAATGTCAATATGCATGAAAATCTGGCAGAGAGTATTGAATAATAAAGTGGAAAGAAATGGGAATGAGTTTAGAGTTTTAGAGAAACTTCTGAGTTTTTTTTTTTTTTTTTTTTTTTACAGTTTTGTAGTTCTGTGATCCTAATATTAGGGGGGAAATAAAAGTAGGCTCATGAAAGCAAGACTGTGTGACATTGGACAAATGACTTAATTTCTCTGAACCTCAGTCTTATTTCTGAAATGAGGGGAAAGAGTATACCACATGTACTTATTGTGATGATTCAGTAAAATAGATAACCTAGAAAACGTGTAAGAGGGTCTAAAGCCTGAGTTCTCAGTAAATGGGTAAATGATGGCTCTTGTTCTGTTCTGGTGGCTGTTCTCATGGCTGTTACTTAGACATTCTTGGACTTCTCATTGTTGTCTGTATGTATGCTTTTTATGTCAATTTGGTCTCAATCCTTTCGTTCCTAGTTGTGCAATAACCTTTCCACCGTGTTAGTCTTCAATTTAAAGCTTCCGTAGTTTCCTCCTTTATTCTCATAAAACCTTTAATATCAATATAAATGCCAGTAATTTGGTCCTTTTTAAAAAAATCGTGTTTTGAGTAAGAGGAGTTATGTCTGACTTTAAGATTATGATTTTATAATAAAAATTTAATTCTAGTAACAATTCTGGACAACTTTCAGTATTTTTTTTTTTAAGATTTCTTTTTTCATGTGGACCATTTTTAAAGTTGTTATTGAATTTTGTTACAGTATCGTTTCTGTTTTATGTTTTGGCTTTTGGGCCGTGAGGCACGTGGGATCTTAGTTCCCTGACCAGGGATCGAACCCGCACCCACTGCTTTGGAAGGCAAAGTCTTAACCACTGGACTGCCAGGGAAGTCCCAACTTTCAGTATTGTTAGGGGTGAAGTCTCCATTTAAGATCATGAATTTTGGTATGAGAAGAAACTAAATAATTGGGAGTGTGAAATACTGACCTAATAAGGGGTTTTAATTAGTGATGCATTCAGGTAGGAGAAAACAGATATCTGTCTGTCAAGAAAAGCACATCCTGGACTCAAACCAAAAAAAGTGTTCGTTGATAGATCTTTACACAATAAAAGGTAGCATTTTAAATAACATGTAAACAATAGATGCTTAATACATACCTTTTGAAGTAATGCTCAGTATTCAAACAATTATTTATGAAGCCTGCTGGAAGTATGGCTTATAGGACTAGAAGCACTTTTCTAAAAATCTGTAGAAAAATTCACTTTTTCAAGCTATTTGCAATAATAATGTAAGGAACTTTAACCATTTCTACATGTGCAGTTCAGTTACATTAAGCACATACACATTGTTATGCAACCAATCTCCAGAATTTGTCGTCTTACAAAACTGAGACCCTGTCCCTATTAAACAACTCCTCATTCCCCCCAGCCTTTGGCAACCACCATTCTTTGTTTCTTTTGTTTTTTTTAAATTGGACTATAGTTGCTTCATAACGTTGTGTTACTTTCTGCTGTACACGAAGTGAATCAGCTATATGTAGACATGTATCCCCTCCCTCTTGAGCTCCCTTCCATCCCCCGCTCATCTCGCCCATCTAGGTCATCACAGAGCACCGAGCTGAGCTCCCTGTGCTATACAACAGGTTCCCACTAGCTATCTATTCTATACATGGTACCATTCTTTGTTTCTATACGTCGACCGCTTTAGATATCTCTTGTAAATGGAATCATACAGTAGTTGTCTTTTTGTGACTGATTTATTTCACTTTGCATAATGTCCTAAGGTTCATTCATGTTGTAGCCTAAATCTGAAAGCTGAATAAATACTCCATTGTTTGTATTGATATATACCACATTTGTTTATCCATTTATCTGTTGATGGACACTTGGCTTGCTTCCAGAACTCATGGCTGTTGTGCATACTGCTGCTATGAGCATGGGTGTGCAAATATCTCTTTGAGATTCTGCTTTCATTTCTTTTGGATATATATACACAGGAGTGGAATTGCTCGATCATTTGGTAATTCAATTTTTAATTATTCAGAGGAGCCTTTATACAGTTTTCTATGGGGACTGCAACATTTTAGATTTCCATCAACAGTGCACTTTGATTTCTCCACGTCCTCAACATGACTTGTTATTTTCTTGTTTTTGATAGTGACCATCCTAATGGATGTGAGGTGGTATTTCATTGTAGTTTTGATTTGCATTTCCTTAATCATAGTGACATTGAACATCTTTCCATATGCTTATTGGCCATTTGTATATCCTCTTTGGAGAAATGTGTATTCAAGTCCTTTGCACATTTTTCAATCAAGTTGTTTTTGTTGAGTTGCAGTAGTTCTTTAAATATTCTGTATATAATCCCTTATCAAATATATGATTTACAAATATTTTCTCCCATTCTGGGGGTTGCCTTTTCACTCTGTTGATTATACTCTTTGATGTATAGCAGTTTTTAATTTCGATATCGTTCAATTTGTTTAATTTTTAGAATTATTTTTTAATTTTTTAAATATATAGTGAATGAATATAGAGTTGTATTATAGTACTTCTAGTTCATTGTTGTTGTTTGCTATGGAAAAGAAGTAACATGGAAATATTAATAGTCCCTTATCACAACAGGATAACATTTTTAAGAAGTATAGTGCTTATTTTTGTCTGAAGTTTTTTGTAAGGAATTCCTGCAATTAAAGGCAAGAATTTAGGCAAAGTTAACTTTTTGGGAAAGATAGATAAGGCAAGAATAAATAATAAAGTGTTACTTCAAGACTATCTGAGTTATTCTAAACAGATGCTATAACTACTACCGCTATTCAGTGATAGGCAAGGCCACGTATCTTGTATCCTGGTGGGCATTCAGTTGTCTTGGACAAAACATGCTATTGGGCATGCTATTTGGACATGCTATTTATAGACTACTCATCACCAAGTTCTCACCTGAGGTTGGTTATTCAGTCTTCCTTAGCCTTTGGAAGGAAGTTGTCTGTAAAGTAAGCATGTATAGTAAAAGCCAGTGAGCTCTGGGTTTGACCTTTATTATAGCCAAGGGTTTTTCAGTCTGGGTCTAGAAACTGACCCTCTCTTTTACCAGAGAAAATGTATTAGTGACCCATGAAAAAGAGCCTTATATGATTAATGAACCTCAAGGTAAGTTGGGGTGCATGGGCATTTCTTTTAACCTTAACCATGTACCATTTTATCTATATCTGTCTACACATACACACACATATATAACAAAATTTTATACACACACGTAGACACAGACACATTATGGATAGTTCATAGATATGATAAATTTCACAATAAATGAACAGCTTTACATTAAGTTCTGTTTGGAGTGAAAATTATAAGTATTTTTCTGTAGCTTAGTCATTTGCCACTGGAGAGAGTGGTTTTATGGCCCAAATTCTATTTGATTTTCTTTGGTGGTATTATGAAGTTTCAGACATGCAGTAAAAGATGAACTTTGATAAGAACAAGAAGATACCTAGTTACATGTTAATAAAAATGAAGAGGGCTCATAAATTGTACATTTAAAAATTGAAATATATTTTTAAAAATTTCTCTCCTTAAGTAAATCCTTTTTCTTTGAATTAGACATCCTTGTTGAGCTTGAGATTTAAGATAAAGGAGTAAACATTTCTTGCCTGTGTCTTTGTGTTCCGTGAGTGAAAGATGTTGATTATTTACACTCTAAGAAATAGTATTTCTTAGGTTGGAAATTTAATAAAACTGTAAATGGGTTAGAAAACTTAGCCTATCTGGGAAAACTGAGGTTGGATTCTTTTTTAATGACAAAAGCAATGTGAAAAAATTTAAATTTTCTAAACACAGCTTTAGTATACTGCCGTGATATTCGTTCACTTCATTGATTTCATCTACCTGACCCCTGTATTTCCTGGGCTAGATGAATTCTTGAATATATTTTCACCTATTTTTGAAATTATTGAGAAACGGAAAGATTCTCTGCAGTCTCTGACAGTATGTCTAGCAATATACTTGCTTCTCTGAGATTTATGTCTAGAGCCAAGGGAATCTTGGCTGGCTCTCTTTCCCCTGTACACTCAGCGTGTCAGGTGACAGTTGCTCTCTAATGAAGTGGTAGACTGTGCATCTCCAGAGACTGGGGTCATTTTCCGTGGCTTACAAATAATCCAAGAGAAATAGGTCCCAGCATCAATGTCATCAGAAGCATTTCAACCTGAGAATTTTTAGATATTTCCATTGTTCCTTTAATCTAGGCATTTGCAGATATCGTTCCTCTGAAATGGTGCCATCGGGGAAAGTGGAATGCCAGCTAATATTTTAAATTTCTGTACCTTTTAAAGGTACTATTTCTGGGATGATTAATTACAGAGTAAGTTTCTTCAGTATTGCTTTCTTAATTTATGATTGTATGAGTTCATTTCATTAAGGTCTCTTTATTTTCAGTCAGAATGCCCTATTTAATGACTAAGATTTTTAATAGAAAAATTGGATTTGATAATATATTTCTAAAGGTAGGATGAAATACATATCTCATGAGTCATTTATGGATTGAGTTATACTGGTTTTTACGCCAGGAAGAACCACATGAGCTATCCAAAATTTAATCAGCTAACATTTTAAATATCTGTATGGTTGTATGGTCCAGATAATATAAATGAGTGAAGAATCATTGTCACATTCAAAAGTTTTTATGCAAGAAGACATTTACATATCTTAAGATCTAGATATATTCAAAATCTAATCAAGCCATCAGCCTGTGTGAAAGTTTCAGACTATTTTAGTAGAAGGAAAAAATAGGTCATGCCCATAACTGAATTTAGGGTTATGGAACACGTGTTTTCTCCCCTCTTGATAGTCAGTGATGGAGCCATTGATATAATGACCATGTGGAGTTTAGTGCCTCCATAAGATTGAGCAACAAAATCCCATGAAAACCCTGGCCAAAGGAGCAGGTCGAAAGGACTCACAATCAGGCTGACAAAGCAAGCATCTTTCAACTCTGAGAAGATGTGGAATTAAAATATAAATGTTTAAAAGAATCAAGACCATAATATTAACATTTTTGTTTTAAGGAGAATCTGTGCATATTTGGTAATTTACAGACATGTCATTTTAAGGTTGTCTTAGTAAAGTTAGTCTGATAATTCTACTTTAAAATGTGTAATCATTTAAACTTGGGATTTTGACCAGAAATCTCACTGTTTATATTTTCCATTAGAATATTTAAGATAAAGTTTCTGGCATTTGTAAGGTTAATTTATTAGGTTATGAGAACTACCTAATACTTAGGGAAATTTTCCATTCAAGCATGTATAACACTTTAAAAGGATTACACATACCAATTGAGAACAACTATCATTCAAGGTCACCCTGGGATCAGTTTCCAAAGTGTGCCTTGGTACCCTTTGGGGTCCTTCCAGGTCCTTTAAGGGGTTTCATATGGTCAAAACTATTTTCATAATACTACTAAGAGACTATTTGCCTTTTTCACTCCTACCCCTCAGCATGTCCAGTGGACTTGCCCATAGACTTCATGAAGGTACTATATTGCAACAGAGAGATTGCAGAAGCAGATAGAATCCAGCCGTCTTATATTAAGCCAGACATTAAAGAGATTTGCAAAGATGTAAAGCAATGCCACATTTTTACTACATTTTATTTGTTTTGAAAAACATAGTTATTTTCCACCAAAACATATTATTTATGTTAATTTTTTAAGAATTTATTTTTTGATTTAAGTGAATTAAATAAATATGTGTTTTAATTTCTAAAACAGTAAATGTTGACAGGTGTAATTCATTTAAGAATAGCTCTTTTAGGGTCCTCAGTAATTTTTAAGAGTGTCAAGGGATCCTGAGACCTAAAACTTTGAGACTCACTACTCTAATGATTGCTAAAATTACCAGATTTATAAAGTAAGACAGGCTAAGTGAAATGCCTAAGGAAACCTTGATTTTGATTTGTAAATTTAATGAATTGAATTCCAAATTCAATTTGAAATCTTAATTCCGAAGTAAACCTAAAACTAGTCTCTTCTATGCACCAAAAATGCTCTTAACATCAATAAAAAATGTGTGATTACATATATCAGGCAACACCTAAGTTTTAGTTTCCTGACTGCAATCCTGTCACACACTCTATCTGAAGAAGGTACTGGGTTTTCACTGTCATCCACATGCCCTCTCTTCCCTCTTGCTGCTAAGGTTTCTTTTAGGTAGAAATGTGTTATTTTCTAAACTTAAAGAGCAAAATTAAGTTTCTACATAAAAAGAATATTAATAAAAGTCTATGTGTTATGGGCAAGCCCAACAGGCTAACCCCATTGTTTCCCTGGGTCAAATTATCTCATCATTCTGGGCCTCGGTACTCTCAGCTATACCAGGCTGATAATAATGCAATAATCCTGCATAGGATTGTTGGGAGGGATGAATTAGTAAATTAAAGGTGATTATAATAATTCCTGGTACATCGTAACTGTAGAAAAAGTACCCAATTATTGTTTGTATTTTTATTAAAAAATTGTCAGATTCCCATTAACAAATGCATAGGCATCTTGTTGAGACAACTTTTTCTTGGTTTGCAGGTTGCCTGTATTCCTTGCTTTCATATATACATAGGGAAAATAAAAGTACATGTAAGACTGATGTTAATTGTGGGCCCAGTTTCTTTAATAATTTGGAATACTGGCAAATTTTTTCAAATTCCTGACTCAGCTTTTTCTTTGTCATAAAAATTTTATTTTATTTGACTTTTAAAAATTTATTTTTATTTTATTTAAGTTATCTCACTGGTATGCCACTAATATAAAAGTGAAAACCAAAGAAAGTTCAATTTAAATCAGCCATTCCATTATATGTATATGTGTGTGTATTAAAAATTAATTTTGGAATTTATTCCTTGATCTGAAAAATATATAAACTTAACTTGCATTCCTTAGATTTATTTTGAAGTGCTTTTGCAATGTAAGTCGTGGTTGTAAACTTAAAACTATAAGATCAAGTGGGATCTATTCCAGGGCTACAAGAATGGTTTTAACATCCACAAATCAATTAGTGTGGTGCACTACATTAACGAAATGAAATATAAAAATCATATGATCATCTCAATAAATGAAGAAAAAAATTTGACAAGATTCAATATTCTTATATGATAAAAACTCTCAACAAACTGAGTATAGGGGGTATGTACCTCAACATAATAAAGGCCACTTAATGGGACTTCCCTGGTGGTCCAGTGGTTAAGACTCCATGCCCGCAATACAGGGGGCTTGGGTTCAATCCCTGGTCAGGGAACTAGATCCCACATGCCACAAGAGCCCACATGCCACAGCTAAAGATCCCACATGCCACAACTAAAAGATCCCACATGCTGCAACTAAAATGATCTTGCACATGGCAACGAAGATCCCACATGCCACACAGCCAAGACCCGGAACAGCCAAATAAATAAATATTAAAAAAAAAAAGTAAAAGCCATTTATGACAAACCCATAGCCAACAGCATACTCAACAGTGATAAGCTGAAAGCTTCCTCTAAGATCAGGAACAAGAAAAGAATGCCTGCCCTTAGCACTTTTATTCAACATAGTACTGGAAGTCCTAGCCAGAGCAATTAGGCACGAAAAATAAATTATACCCTATGTTCTATTTTAATATTGGAACATCAGTGTTCATTCTTTTGTTTGCATTTAGAATTAGGGAAAGCTTTCATTAGGCAATTTCCCATTGCCTTCTAGGAGTCTGTGTATTTTTAAAGGAAGGTGCATTTTCACTGAAAGAAATGCCCAAATATTTATTAATAAGCACAGCAGTGTTCATACTCTCTCAGGTTCTAAGTTCCTTTATTTTATGGGGCCAACCTTGTGTCATAGTAAATATAATAAATTGCAACAACATGCTATGTTAAATATATTATTTGTAGTAAAACTTTGAAGTTTATGTATAACTTTATTTTGGAATCATTTAGTTACAAATGAATCAAGCGTATTTGTCATTGGCTGAGATTTCTTGATAAACATCATGG
Source organism: Aethalodelphis obliquidens (assembly GCF_003676395.1). NCBI lineage: Eukaryota > Metazoa > Chordata > Mammalia > Artiodactyla > Delphinidae > Aethalodelphis > Aethalodelphis obliquidens. Next base: position 2,224,491 of record NW_020838017.1, read on the forward strand.
TAGATGCAAAATTTAACCCAAGTATTCTGCCATCTGAATCCTTAAGTGCTTATCACATCTAACTCCTTCGCTCAGAGGTTGCTTTTGAAAATATTCCATGGTAGATGCAAAATTTAACCCAAGTATTCTGCCATCTGAATCCTTAAGTGCTTATCACATATAACTCCTTCACTCAGAGGTTGCTTTTGAAAATATTCCAAACGTAATTACTTGAAATGAACTTTTGTGGGTTTTAATAAATTACAGTCTTGGAAAAGAGTTGCTCTGACAAAATTCTTGTTGGCAAGGATATTTCCTGCTAGATACTTCCATCTGTTTTAATTGTTCTGTATGCCCTAAAGTAAGCAACATGGATATTTTACATGCAAGGAAGTACCATAGTTCTCTTGCCAAACCATAAAAGAATAAACCTTGGTACTTCTGTGATTTAGAACATGGAAAAACTCATTTGGTAATTTTGAGTACCACCATGCTAATGCAGAGAGTAACAATGACACCACTAGCCAGTGGCACACACGCAAGAACATTAAGGAAGGGCAAAGTTTATCAGCTCCATTACTCAATTCTAGACAAAATGTGACAATTTTCATCAGAACAAAAATTTAAATACAAAACTATTAGACATGATGTTAGCAAAAAAAGATTTTTGACTTCACAAATTGTACATGCTATATAAAGCAATTCAATTCAAAATTATTTTTTCTTGCACAGCCCCATTCTTTCTATTTTTTTTAAATTTTTCATCATTTTTTTTAACATCTTTATTGGACTATAATTGCTTTACAGTGTTGTGTTAGTTTATTTAGTGAATCAGCTATATACATATGTATATCCCCATATCCCCTCCCTCTTGCATCTCCCTCCCACCCTCCCTATCCCACCCCTCTAGGTGGTCACAAAGCACCGAGCTTATCTCCCTGTGCCATGCAGCTGCTTCCCACTAGCTATCTATTTTACATTTGGTAGTGTATATATGTCAGTGCTGCTCTCTCACTTTGTCCCAGCTTACCCTTCCCCCTCCCAGTGTCCTCAAGTCTATTCTCTATGTCTGTGTCTTTATTCCTCTCCTGCCCCGAGGTTCATCAGAACCTTTTTTTTTTAGATTCCACATACATGTGTTAGCATACAGTATTTGTTTTTCTCTTTCTGACTTACTTCACTCTGTATGACAGACTCTAGGTCCATCCACCTCACTACAAATAACTCAATTTCGTTTCTTTTTATGGCTGAGTAATATTCCATTGTATATATGTGCCACATCTTCTTTATCCATTCATCTGTCGATGGACACTTAGGTTGCTTCCATGTCCTGGTTATTGTAAATAGTGTGGCAGTGAACATTGTGATACATGATTCTTTTTGAATAATGGTTTTCTCAGGGTATATGCCCAGTACTGGGATTGCTGGGTCATATGGTAGTTCTATTTTTAGCTTTTTATGGAACCTCCATACTGTTCTCCATAGTGGCTGTACCAATTTACATTCCCACCAACAGTGCAAGAGAGTTCCCTTTTCTCCACACCCACTCCAGCATTTATTGTTTGTAGATTTTTTGATACTGGCCATTCTGACCAGTGTGAGGTGATACCTCATTGTAGTTTTGATTTGCATTTCTCTAAGTATTAGTGACGTTGAGCATCGTTTCATGTGTTCGTTGGCAATCTGTATATCTTCTTTTGAGAAATGTCTATATAGGTGTTCTGCCCATTTTTGGATTGGGTTGTTTTGTTTTTTTGATATTGAGCTGCATGAGCTACTTGTAAATTTTGAAGATTAATCCTTTGTCAGTTGTTTCATTTGCAAATATTTTCTCCCATTCTGAGGGTTGTCTTTTCGTCTTGTTTATGGCTTCCTTTGCTGTGCAAAAGCTTTTAAGTTTCATTAGTCCCATTTGTTTAGTTTTGTTTTTATTTCCATTTCTCCAGGAGGTGGGTCAAAAAGGATCTTGCTGTGAATTATGTCATAGAGTGTTCTGCCTATGTTTTCCTCTAAGAGTTTGATAGTGTCTGGTCTTACATTTAGTTCCTTAATCCATTTTGAGTTTATTTTTGTGTATGGTGTTAGAGAGTGTTCTAATTTCATTCTTTTACATGTAGCTGTCCAGTTTTCCCAGCACCACTTATTGAAGAGGCTGTCTTTTCTCCATTATATATTCTTGCCTCCTTTATCAAAGATAAGGTGACCCTAGGTGCATGGGTTTATCTCTGGGCTTTCTATCCTGTTTGATTGCTCTGTGTTTCTGTTTTTGTGCCAGTACCATACTGTCTTGATTAATATAGCTTTGTAGTATAGTCTGAAGTCCAGGAGCCTGATTCCTCCAACTCTGTTTTTCTTTCTCAAGATTGTTTTTTCTATTCGGGGTCTTTTGTGTTTCCATACAAATTGTGAACTTTTTGTTCTAGTTCTGTGAAAAATGCCAGTGGTAGTTTGATAGGGGTTGCATTGAATCTGTAGATTGCTTTGGGTAGTATAGTCATTTTCACAATGTTGATTCTTCCAGTCCAAGAACATAGTATACCCATCTGTTTGTATCTTTTTTTTTTTAATTCATTTATTTATTTATATTTTTGGCTGTGTAGGGTCTTCGTTTCTGTGCGAGGGCTTTCTCTAGTTGCGGCGAGCGGGGGCCACTCTTCATCGCCGTGCACGGGCCTCTCACTGTTGTGGCCTCTCTTGTTGCGGAGCACAGGCTCCAGACACACAGGCTCAGTAGTTGTGGCTCACGGGCCCAGTCGCTCCGTGGCATGTGGGATCTTCCCAGACCAGGGCTCGAACCCGTGTCCCCTGCATTGGCAGGCAGATTCTCAACCACTGCGCCACCAGGGAAGCCCATGCTTGTATCGTCTTTAATTTCTTTCATCAGTGTCTTATAGTTTTCTGCATACAGGTCTTTTGTCTCCTTAGGTAGATTTATTCCTAAGTGTTTTATTCTTTTTGTTGGAGTGGTAAATGGGTGTTTCTTTAATTTCTCTTTCAGATGTTTCATCATTAGTGTATAGGAATGAAAGAGATTTCTGTGCATTATTTTTGTATCCTGAAACATTACCAAATTCATTGGTTAGCTCTAGTAGTTTTTTGGTGGCCTATTTAGGATTCTCTAGGTATAGTATCATGTCATCTGCAAAGAGTGACAGTTTTGCTTCTTCTTTTCCAATTTGGATTCGTTTAATTTCTTTTTCTTCTCTGATTGGTGTAGCTAAAACTTCCAAAACTATGTTGAATAATAGTGGTGAGAGTGACAACCTTGTCTTGTTCCTGATCTTAGAGGAAAATGGTTTCAGTTTTTCACCATTTAGGACGATGTTGGCTGTGGGTTTGTCATATATGACCTTTTTTATGTTGAGGTAGGTTCTGTCTATGCCTACTTTCTGAAGGGTTTTTTATCAAAAATGGGTGTTGAATTTTGTCAACAGCTTTTTCTGCATCTATTGAGATCATCTTATGGTTTTTGTCCTTCAGTTTGTTAATATGGTGTATCACATAGATTGATTTGCATATATTGAAGAATCCTTGCATTCCTGGGATAAACCACACTTGATCATGGTGTATGATCTTTTTAATGTGCTGTGGCATTTTGTTTGCTAGTATTTTGTTGAGGATTTTTGCATCTATGTTCATCGATGATATTGGCCTGTGGTTTTCTTTTTTTGTGACATCTTTGTCTGGTTTTGCTATCAGGGTGATGGTGGCCTCGTAGAATGAGTTTGGGTGTATTCCTCCCTCTGCTATATTTTGGAAGAGGATAGGTGTTAGATCTTCTCTAAATGTTTGATAGAATTTGCCTGTGAAGCCATCTGGTCTTGGGCTTTTGTTTGTTGGAAGATTTTTAATCACAGTTTCAATTTCAGTGCTTGTGATTGGTTTATATTTTCTATTTCTTCCTGTTTCAGTCTTGGAAGGTTGTGCTTTTCTAAGAATTTGTCCATTTTTTCCAAGTTGTCCATTTTATTGGCATATAGTTGCTTGTAGTAATCTCTTATGTTCCTTTGTATTTCTGCAGTGTCAGTTGTTACTTCTCCTTTTTCATTTCTAATTCTATTGATCTGAATCTCCTCTCTTTTTTTCTTGATGAGTCTGGCTAATGGTTTATCAATTTTGTTTATCTTCTCAAAGAACCAGCTTTTAGTTTTATTGATCTTTGCTATTGTTTCTTTCATTCCTTTTTCATTTATTTCTGATCTGATCTTTATGATTTCTTCCATTCAGCTAACTTTGGGTTTTTTGTTCTTCTTTATCTAATTGCTTTACATGTAAGGCTAGGTTGTTTATTTGAGATGATTCTTGTTTCTTGAGGAAGGATTGTATTGCTATAAACTTCCCTCTTAGAACTGCTTTTGCTGCATCACATAGATTTTGGGTCATTTTGTTTTCATTGTCATTTGTTTCTAGGTATTTTTTGATTTCCTCTTTGATTTCTTCAGTGATCTCTTGGTTATTTAGTAATGTATTGTTTAGCCTCCATGTATTTGTATTTTTTACAGTTTTTTTTCCTGTAATGGATATCTAGTCTCATAGCATTGTGGTGGGAAAAGTTACTTGATATGATTTCAATTTTCTTAAATTCACCGAGGCTTGATATGTGACTCAAGATATGGTCTGTCCTGGAGAATGTTCCATGAGCACTTGAGAAGAAAGTGTATTCTGTTGTTTTGGGATGGAGTGTCCTGTAAATACCAATTAAGTCCATCTTGTTTAATGTGTCATTTAAAGCTTTTGTTTCCTTATTTATTTTGGTTTTGGATGATCTGTTCCTTGATAAAAGTGTGGTGTTAAGCCTCCTACTATTATCGTGTTACTGTTGATTTCCCCTTTTATGGCTGTTAGCACTTTCCTTATGACTTGAGGTGCTCTTATGTTGGGTGCATAAATATTTACCATTGTTGTATCTTCTTATTAGGTTGATCCCTTGATCATTATGTAGTGTCCTTCTTTGTCTCTAGTAATAGTCTTTATTTTAAAGTCTATTGTGTCTGATATGAGAATTGCTACTCCAGCTTTGTTTTGATTTCCATTTGCATGGAATATCTTTTTCCATCCCCTCACTTTCAGTCTGTATGTGTCCCTAGTTCTGAAGTGGGTCTCTTGTAGAGAGCATATATACGGGTCTTGTTTTTGTATCCATTCAGCCAGTCTGTGTCTTTTCGTTGGAGCATTTAATCCATTTACATTTAAGGTAATTATTGATATGTATGTTCCTCTTACCATTTTCTTAATTGTTTTGGGTTTGTTATTGTAGGTCTTTTCCTTCTCTTGTATTTCCTGCCTAGAGAAGTTCCTTTAGCATTTGTCATTAAGCTGGTTTGGTGGTGCTGAATTCTCTTAACTTTTGCTTACGTGTAAAGGTTTTAATTTCTCCATTGAATCTGAATGAGATCCTTGCTGGGTAGAGTCATCTTGGTTGTAGGTTTTTCCCTTTCATCACTTTAAATATGTCCAGCCACTCCCTTCTGGCTTGCAGAGTTTCTGCTGAACAATCAGCTGTTAACCTTACGGGGATTCCCTTATATGTTATTTGTTGCCTTTCCCTTGCTGCTTTTAATATTTTTTTGTTTGTATTTAACTTTTGATAGTTTGATTAATATGTGTCTCAGTGTGTTTCTCTTTGGTGTATCCTGTATGGTACTCTCTGTTCTTCCTGGATTTGATTGAATATTTCCTTTCCCATGTTAGGGAAATTTTTGACTATAATCTCTTCAAATATTTTCTCAAGCCCTTTCTTTTTCTCTTCTTCTTCTGGGACCCCTATAATTCTAATGTTGGTGTGTTTAATGTTGTCCCAGAGGTCTCTGAAACTGTCCTCAATTCTTTTCATTCTTTTTTCTCTATTCTGCTCCCTGGCAGTGAATTCCACCATTCTGTCTTCCAGGTCACTTATCCGTTCTTCTGCCTCAGTTATTCTGTTATTGATTCCTTGTAGAGTATTTTTAATTTCAATTATTGTGTTGTTCATCACTGTTTGCTCTTTAGTTCTTCTAGGTCCTTATTGAATGTTTCTTGTATTTTCTCCATTCTTTTTCTGAGATTTTGGATCATCTTTGCTATCATTACTCTGAATTCTGTTTCAGGTAGGTTGCCTATTTGATCTTCATTCATTTGGTCTTGTAGGTTTTTACCTTGCTTCTTTGTCTGTAACATATTTTTTTGCTGTTTCTTTTCTTTTTTTTTTTTTATTGGTGGGGCTGTATTCCTGTCTTACTGGGTGTTTAGCCTGAGGTTTCCAGATGAGGAGTTTTTAGGCAGTTGGATATTGCTGGGTCTTGGTGCTGAGATGAGGACCTCCGGGGGCCTCACTCTGATTGATATTCCCTGAGGTCTCAGGTTCTCTGTTAGTCCAGTGGTTTGGACTCAGACCTCCCACCACAGGATCTTGGGTTCACTTTTCTGCCTGGAACCAAGATCTTGCAAGCTTTGTGGCATGGTATAAAAAAAAAAAAAAGGAAGAAAGAAAGGAAAAAAGGAGCAGTACAATATCAAAGAATAAAAAATAAAGTTAGAAAGATAAAAAATGTATTAGGAAAAATAAAACTATATTTGAAATAACCGGTTGCTGGGGGTTCCTCCCATCCCTTTAGGTGCCCGTGGTCTACCACCGGTGCATGGTCAGTGCCCTAGTTGTGAGTAGATGCGAATTCCACGTCCTCCTAGTACACCATCTTGACTCTGCCCCCCAGTTTTTCTTTAGTTTCTGTTTGTATAAATTACAGGACATTGAAAAGTACTATAAATTGAGTTGATTTATTATTTTCCAGCTTTATTAAAGCAAGAATTTTATCTATAAATTGCATGTTTAAAGTGTACCGTTCTGTCTTATAACATAATGTATACATATATGAAGCTGTCAACAAAAGATAATAAGTATGCCTGTCACTTTTTAAAGTGTTGTGATGTAATTCTTTGTAATCCCTCCCTTCCACCTCCCACGGGTCATTCTCCATCACCAGGAACCACTGACGTGCTTTCTGTCAGTATAGATTCGTTTGCATTTTCTGGAATTTCATATAAATGGAATCCTGTAATAGGCACTCTTTTTTGATCTACTTTCTTTCACTCAGCATAACTATTTTGATATTTATTCATATTTTTGTGTGTATCCATAGTTTCTGCCGTTTGTTGCTTTTTATTATTCCATTATGCTTATACACTACTATTTATCCATCCATCTTTAATAGACATTTGGCTTGTTTCCAGCACTGAGTTGTTAAAATTAATCTGCTCTAAATGTTTGTGTACGTGTCTTTGTATGGAAAATGATGTCATTTCTCTTAGTTCAATACCCAGGATTAGAATGTCTTACGGTAGGTGTATGTTTGACTTTGTAGGAAACTCCCAAGCTGTTTTTCAAAGCGGTTGTAGGTTTTACATTCCTAGCAGCAGATGGGAGTTCCAGTTCCTCTACATCCTTGCTAAAGCTTGCTATGATCAGTATTTAGTTATTCTAACAGATGTGTAGTGGTACTGATTTTTATTTGCATTTTCCTAATGGCTCATGATCTTGAGCATCTATCATGTTGCTTATTTAACATCTGTGTATATTCTTTAGTGAAGTGTCTAATATATTTTGAAATATTTTGTTCATGTTTTCTGTTGGGCTGTTCATCCTATTATTGAGTATAACAATTTTGTGCCCACTTTTCAGGTATAGTTCTATAAACTAAAACTTAGAGCTAATTTGATGCTGTTTAAAATCACCTTTTAATCCATAAATTCATCAAACTAGATTTCCATATCCTTTAAAATTGATCTTAAAAGAATGGTCCAAAATGTGAACCATTTCTAGTGTTACTGTTCATGCTTCGAGAGCTGATATCATTATTTGTGCCTGTTATATTTTAATGTGTATGTCTTGTATATATGAGATTATAATTTCTTCTTAGACGATATATTGCTGTCCCATTTCTCACGCTATGGTTATCAAGTTCTTTTTAATGCTTTTCCATATCTGTAGTATATTTATAAAACCTTGTAGCTTTATATAGATATAAGAATAGCTAAAACTTGCCAGACACTAAGCTGTTTTAAGCCCTTTACATGCATTACACAAATTAGTCCTCACAACAGCTTGGGTGTACTATTGTGATCCCATTTAGAAATGAGAAAACTGAGTCTCAGAAAGGGAAGACACCTGCCTGAGGCCACAAGTAAGTGGCAGAGCTAGGATTCACATCAGGCTGTGTAGTTCCCGTACGTGTTTCTGTTAAAAACTTGAAATATGTGCTTCTGTTAAAAACTTGAAATTTTTCTTTTCAAAAACTGCTCTGGACAACCATCTTTTTGCAGAGTATCAGCAGAATATAAATCATGCCTCAGTTTTCTCTCTCCAGTTAACCTTTGTACAAAAGAAAATTTTCAGTTTTATCTTATTTTCCTTTTTAAGCAGTGAAATTGCTGAAATATATGTAATGGGAGGAAAGAAAACAAAGTTTAGCTTACTGGAAAAATATGTAAATTGTAATCTGAGTTCTTATCCCTTATACAGATTGAATATGATACACTCTTACGTGCTAATTTTTACAACATGACTTCCAAGAGCATAGTATCATATGAACAGACACTCCGTTAAGCATTGGCTAGATCCAAAGTTTATAAGTGGAATTTTTTGCCTCAGAGAAAATTTAAGGAGGGTCATTTCTCTATGTAGCCTGTGTAGACAAAATTCTCTAACATGGCAAATTTGGACAGATCTACCTAAAACTTATTGTCAACAGGTTATAATTAAGAAGTTTATGATATCAATGTTAATGAAAAATGAAGTAAAGAGAAAATTTTAATTGAAGAATTCTAAGTACAATTTATAAAATTCTAATTTATGTAAATTTATGCAATTAGGTTCATTCATAAAATGACTGGGTCATAGAGCTAGAATGGCTCTTGTGGCTTTTCTAATGTGGATCTCTGCCTTTATCAGCTCCTCATGAACCTGGCAATAAACTCTCTCTGCTTAAAGATACTCAGAAATAGAAATGCCATGTCTTTTTTTTTATCTTAAATCTCAGTATTTTATCATGTCAAAGGGATAATCACAATTTCTGCTGCCCTAACCTTCTTAGAAGGGAGACTCTTAGAAAACATATGCCAGATTTTCAATTTTATTTTCAGTGGTATGTCACAAGACATAATACCACAAAGCATTTTGCAGCTTTTACTTAATTTTTATTAGGTAATTTTATTAATCGGTAGATAGCTGTAGTGTGCATTTTTGCATGATGAATTGCCACTTCTATAAGTCAAAGATAGCAACACTTTCTGGGTTTTGCAAAGTCCTCTTTAGGATTTAAAACTTTTCCTTAAATCAGAAAATATCTTTTTTCTCATTCTGTAAATTGCATGCCCTTTTTTCAGACGGCTAAGAAAAAAGCAATCAAACCCACAGATAAACAGAACCCAGCCCATTCCTCACTGCCTGTGAAACTCACTCTTCATTATGCAGTGAGAAATATCAACTGAGACAGGGTCTTGTTCACCATCCCAGAAGCAGCTTCATTTCTTTGGGTTTTTGGAGGTTTTTTCTTCTTCTCTTCTCCATCATTTCTTTTCCCTTTCCCTGCAGGATGCACCTAAAAGAATGCTGACTGTTGTCTCACACTTATGTTTCTGTACCCACCATGGAACTTACTCCCCACTGTGTTTCCTTGTGGGGTGAGGTGGGATTTACTCACCTAGCAGCAGTGTGGAATTGCGTTTGGGGGAGAAGAGCCCCAGTTCTGGGGCCTCACGGCCTAGGTTCAAACACTGCCCCTCACCACTTGTGTCATCTTGAGGAAAGCTACTCAGTTACAGGGATGATAATAAGAGTACCCTTGCCATTGAGTTATCATGAGAATTACAGGAGGTAATTCATGAAAATCATCTGGAATATGTTACGTGCTAGGTATGTACGCTCTTTCGTTTTTGGATGTAAACTCAGGATTAGGGTGAAACTATATTGCAGAACAGGCAGTTGTGATTTGGGGTGTCCTCTCGTCCTCTTCCGTATGACTCTTCCAATACTCCGAGGGGGACCAAAGCGGGGAGTGAAGAAGTGATATGACATTCATGCAGCCCAAGTTTTTGCTAAGCCAAGTTCAAACTGCACTGACTGTGCACAAGCAAAGGCTAAATTAGGTAGGTTCCTTCTTATAGCCTTTTCTGCCCTGTTGCCGATTATCTTTGAGCAGTAACTGATGACTTGGAGAAGAGCAAGCAATTTCAGAGCAACACACTGCTGTGTTTTTTTAAAAAAATAGAATTAAGACAATGTGCATCTTTATGCATATTTAAATATAGGGTTTGTAGTTACAGAAAAATGAGGATCACACAGATGATGTATTTTTAAAATCTCCCAGCCTCAAGTACCACATAATATAACTTAATTCACTGTCAGTCTCATGCCAGCACACAAAGGCAAAGCCTAAAGTGAGCCAGCCCTCAAAATGAGTAATGTTAGTTGCCGAAAGGTCTGTAGGTACAAGAGCAATGAAAACAAAGAGACCATAAGGGGAAGAAAAGCAAATGTCTGTCACTGTGTATATGTGTATCTATCTATGTTTCTGTCTATGTCTTTCTCCCTCTGTCAGTCTTTCTGTGTGTGTGTGTTTCTGACTCTATCTCATTCTGTCTCATGCTGTCTCTCTCAGTCTCTCTCTGTCCTACACATGTGCACACATACACATATTAATGACTTTAATTATTCAGAAATGGAAATGTGACAGCAATAATCAAGAAAGATGCAGCATTGCATATAAGAGAAAAGGATAAGAATAGGGAAGTTAAGTATCCCTTTACCTGGCCCGTGCTTTCTTCAAGATCGAGTTTTGTGTCTCAAGCTGACTAGTTACACGTCAAAAATTAATCTCTCATGAGTCTGACTTAGGAAGAAATACACAAGCTGGGAAAGTAGCCACTTATTTGAAAACAAATTTGCAACCAATATTGATCCCTTACAACTGTTTAGTTGTAAAGGATGAAATGAAAACGTCAGTTGGATAATATTTGGATGAGCAACCAAAAGATGCAAAAGAACAATGTTACGTATGAAATTTTCGACAAAATAAAAATCTGAGTTTAAGGATTCATCATATTGTGTATGTGCGGTAGTGGTTGTCAGGTCACACTAGGAAGACATGGAAATAATTGTTATAATTTTAATGCTTATTCACAGAACAGGCTTATACTATACCTAGGAAACATAAGTCTTGAATTAAGTTCCAACATCTTTTTTTAAACTGTACCTCAGATTTCCCAGTGATTCGTGCTGCCCTTCTAGGTTGTTACAATGCCCGGCTGTTACCTCGTCCAAGAAAACTTGTATTCTCTCAGTATACCTCGTGTGATTAAAGGAAAATAGTGTGCTTTAATACATGCAAAGGTGGAATGATTTCATGTATTACAGAAATGTTTACACTTAGAGTATTTTTTGAATCCCTAAATGAGTGTCTAATTTCCAAAAATGTAGGTAATCTCTTTCAAAGTAATGAATATTTCACAGTGGGATTAGTGTATTTTAAAAAGCAAAATGGAATACAAAGGTTTAATATTCAAATAAAAATACCCTACTGTTAGCTTGAAAAGTATTCACTTCTTTCTACTCTCCATTAGGTGGGAAAAAGTCAACATATATTTTCAAGTGTTATCTGGTTGACTGTTCCTTAAATAATTCTTACTGTTGTTTTTTAACAAGTAGAGTTTTTTTAATTTTAGTATGGTTGATTTACAGTGTTGTGTTAGTTTCATGCGTACAGCAAAGAGATACAATTATACATATATATGAATGGATAAAGAAGATGTGGTACACACACACACACACACACACACACACACACACACAATGGAATATTACTCAGCCAGAAAAAAGAATGAAATAATGCTATTTGCAGCAACATGGATGGACCTAGAGATTATCATACTAACTTCAGTAAGTCAGACAAATACATATGATATCACTTATATGTGGAATCTAAAATATGACACAAATGAACTTACAAAACAGAAATAGACTCACAGACATAGAAAACAAACCAATGGCTAACAAGTAGAGTTTTATTAAAGTCTGTTTTCTTCTTCCCTTAACCTTGCCCATGAGTTTGGCAGGGGTGATCTCAGAAAAATGGGTGTTACTAGAATGAGACCGTTTCTGTAAAATCCAGATGGACCTTTCTAAGGGAAGACAGGGACCCCTCCATTGCTGTCAGCCATCAATCAAGAATAAGCTCCTCCCCTGGCCTGGCCCTGGGCATCCTCCAGACTGCTTCTGGTTCACAAAGACTGGGGTATAGCCTTGTTTACTAGAAGGCATTGATTGTTCAACAACAAACACACCCCAAAACAAAATATAACGTCTATAGGTATTTTCAGGATTTTAATCTGGGAACTCACAAATGAACTAAGGAGAGTCAGATATCTTAAGTGGGAAAGAAGAATAATACTACATGAATAATACAAATATCTTCATTACCATAGTGCCTATTCCCTGATATAATTCGTGTCATTCTTTTCTTCCACTACTTGGGCCCAAACTGAGGGAAGTCTTTTAACACTGGATGCAGCAAACATTTTTTTCCCCAAACTCTGGGAAGCCAGGATCCTTTCTTACATATCAGTTTTATAGTGAGATGTAGGAATCCACATATGACTTTTGAAAATGATACCTAAATCACAGTCCACACTCTTCCTTCGGTTTCTTTATCTTCCACTCCAGTAAACAACCTAGTGCTTTCATTAGTTTTTACTTCTGTGTCTTCTTGTAAAAGTTTAAAGGTGTATTGTATAAAAGCAATGAGAACTCATTGTGAGATTTCGAAAATAAGCGAAAGAACACACACACAAAGAATAAAAGGGACTGTCACAGCCATTCGTTCCAGACACAAAAGGAACCTCCAGGGGACCATTCGAGTGGTCATCTGATCTACAATCCCAAGTTCCCAAGTTATAGCCACTGTTAACATTTTGATCTGCAATTTGACCTATATGAAATTGCTGATAATTGACTGTTTGGGACCTGTTCAATCAGCAAATTCATTTGGTTAAACCTAAATTTTCTGTGTCTTTTTAAGGATTACTTTATGTGTGTATTTGTGCTTTTAAGATTGTGGACAGGTTGTCCAGACAACATTATACCTAGATTGGTTTTTTTATCTTAATATAATACAGAGTACCTTTTGCCATGTGACTGTTCTTTAAAAATATAATCTTTAAATGAGAGTTTCTTTTAAGGAGCTCTTCCATCTGTTTTTTTGCTTCATAGATTGGGGGTCCTGGGCTCCAGGAGGGGTGTTATTCAGCAACATGTGTTAACCGTTTACCAACCAAAGGCATTGCTTAAGCCAGCAGAAAAAAACTATATTAGCTTAGGACATTTGAGCATTTTCTGAAAGGTATTTAACAAGAAAAACTCCAGGAAAACTGATTAAATATGTTATTTACGCCACCAACAGTATTATATTTCCTGAGAACAGCTGTACAGTAGGAATTGACAAAATTATAATTCTTCATATCAAAATTGACCTTTCCAAATATTTGAGAGGTTGGAATTTTAGCTAAATCCATTTTGAAGAGTTCATTCGATTTTCAAGATTGTATCTAAGAATGTCATGGTTGCATTTCAAAATGTGGTGTTTGAATATATGTATTTCTAAATATTATCATTGAATGTTTTTTCTATCTCAGATCAATTAGTTTTCATTTTGCAGCATAGCATGCAGTATTTCTTTTTCAGAAAAATAAATTTATTTTTCATGATGTCATGGAGTCTTTGAATTTTGAGAGAAATACTTATCCAGACTCAAGAGCAAATTAATTTTCAAGCTAGGCTAGACTCTGACGAATAGATTTTTTTTTTCTGAAGTACAAAAGGATCCTGAGCTGTTTGTGCAATGCAGCATTTACCCTGGTTCCCCTAAGGAAAACCTCACCTGGCCAAACAAGATTGGGAAAAACAAGAGTCAGGATATACCTGCCTTGAGGAAATTCCGATGCATTGCTCAGTTTTAACATTTCTGACTAATCCTGTTGTAAAGATAATGATAACATAGTATTTAAGCCAGTATTTCCCAAATTTATTTGAGCACCAAATCTCTTTTTGGAATATTGTGGAGCTCCTAGGACTTGGGGTGAAGTCTAGAAAATACTGTAAACGCCTCTGAAGAGTCCTTTGATTGCTCGATTTTGTCTCCTCTACACACTGTCATCTTGGTCATGTATTAGAATCCCGACAGTTAAGGTGGCTCTCTACTACAATGCCAGCAAGAGTTACTGTTTATAAAGATGATAAATTATTGTACCAAAAACTTTGTTCTACAGTGTGGCATTTAAATATCAATATTTTTAATAAGCAAAAGTATACAGCACTGTGAATGATGATGAGTTCTAATATTAATCTCCATTGTGTTCCTTATACACACATACACACACACACACACACACACACAATGGATGACAGACTGTAGATCAGATGACCACTCGAATGGTCCCCTGGAGGTTCCTTTTGTGTCTGGAACGAATGGCTGTGACAGTCCCTTTTATTTCCCCACACAGTTACTGTTTCATGACAGTATCCCTGAGTACCCTGCTTATCTTGTATCTTCTAGAAGCATTTATAAATCTTCTCAGTCTCTGCCTGCAGTTAAGTCTGTTTCTTTTAATCACCTGTATTCCCAAGGAGTCTGGCCTAGCTGCATTTCTCTCTGAGAGGTGCCTGCAGTTAAGAGTTTACCAGGCAGGACCTCATTATTTGCTCTGGTCTTCTCTGTGTGTCTGCTTTGGTAGCAGCGTGGACCTAAGGGCACATTTGGGGCACACAGTCCTTACCTACAGTCTTGTGAAAGAGATGGACCCATGAATAGATGAGTGGGGGTAACTTTTAACTACAGGGAGTGTGGGAGCCTCAGAACCTAGCAGTCCAGAGAGGGAGTGTGGTGAGGACGGAAGCTGAGAGAGGCCAGCAGGGCATCAGGTGTGGCAAGTCCTCTCTGACTTCGACAGGAGCTCAGCCTTCGTCGTGTGGGGGCTTTGTTTTCAAGTTACTTTTCCATTAGAATGTAATATATGGCCAGTAAAAAAAAAAAAAACTTAGAAAATAAGAATGTTAGATTTTTAAAAATCACACACATTCCCATCATTTAAAAGACAGGCACATTATCATTTAGCTGTAGTATTTCCTTCCTCTTTTTTCACAAGGGGCAGTTATTTTTTTTTATCATTCCTCTGAGGTAGGTTGATGATTTTAACTTCAGGCTGTGGATGAGAAAACCAAGGCACTGAATCACATTAACTACCCAGAGTCCAAATTGCTTCTATTGCTGAAGACCCAGCATGGAAATTTCCTGAGTCCTGAAATGAAGAGTAAAAATTGGGGGAAAAGAAAGAAAGAAAGAAAAACTTTATTCTCCGAACAAGCAAATTCTAGGCATACAGAAAAATATGCCTTTATTATTATTAATTTTAACTTTTAAAAACATATCTGCCTTAGACGTTTTAAACTGAGCTAATATGATTACTAATTCTTCATCATCTAATGAATTCCAAAGTGTAATTGATGAGTTTGGCTGTCTCATTACCAAGGAGAGATCTTAGACTGCAAATTTGTTAGTGGTCCTTTAAGGTGTTTCTCTGATTCCTGTGTTTTTCCATGTAGAGCAACTTACTGAAAGGAGTGTTTACTCATTTTCACTTGATACAACACAAGCCTTTAAAACTCCTTTCTCTGAATAGTAGTTCTTGTTGTTTTCCTGAAATATATTTTTCCAAGGGTTATTTCCCTTTTATGACACAGCATTGGAACATTGGCTAAAGGTTGTTTCCAGTCTGCCCTTGGTACAAGACTGCCTCTGAGAAGCAACAGATAATAAAGAGATGCTGCTGAGAACACTGTTTTTCTTGCCAAAAATCAGATAGACTTATCTATTGATCAGTAGATAGACAGAGATAATATCCAATTACAGTGAGGAAAGTGGGAAACAAATTGCTAAATATTTTTGATAAGTGAATAGCATTTCCTACTAAAATAAATGTGATGATCCTAGGACCTATAAGTTATAGTTTTAGGAATATATAGCTATAAAAATTAACATACATGTACAGAGACAAAGGATCATTATTGTTAAATTGTTTGTGATAGAAAAAAGGAAACAATCCTGTTCTCATAAACAGTAAAAGGAATTGAAGAAATTGTGGCACGTCCATGCTGAGGCGGGTTCATCAGCTCTTACAAAGCGTGTGTTGGATCCACTGGGATGGATGAGGAATTCGTGCTGTATTGTTTAGTGAGAAGGGAATATGCGTAATAATATAAATGGCAGGATAACAGTAAAGGAAATGCGTAAGTTTGAATGAAAAGTGAAAGCACATGTAATGATAAACATCAAACTGTAAACATTCAAGGGATTAAATTTGGGAGTGAGAATGGGAGGAAGACAAAATCTTTTTTTTCCTTTTATGTAACTAAGTATTGTTTGGTTTATTAAGTGAGCTTAATAAGTGAGTGAGTAATAACTTTATAACTTAGAAAAAAAGAAAAGCGTTTTATTATGTATTGTTATACAGGAATGGTCATTTAATTCTGTTTCTAAGTTGCTAGGCTGCCTAGAATTCAGGCTGACAGAGATTAAGACCTAAGAACAGAAAATGAATAACAGAAGCAGGGTGAACAACAGGGCTTCCTGCCCCTTAGGATTCTTCCCACTCTGTTTCCATAGGTTCCTTAGAATTGTAAATAAGTTAGTCTCCTAAACTTACTCACAAGTGCATGTATCAACTCATAAATAACTCTATCTCCACTATGAATAAAAAGGTAGAAAATAATAGTTTTTCTGGATAAAAGGAAAAGTGAAAGTTTGTAACCCATGGCCCCTCTTCTCGCCTCATTTCTACCAGTAATACAGATTAACTACTTTCTGATCACCCTGTCTTACCAGTTTAAGAAATATTATGGTGAATCACATGCAGTAAATTACTCTTTCACCCTCTCATTCAGATAATAGGTCCCACAGAATATCCAGTGGTACGAGTTGCCTTCAAATTAATTGTTATGAAAGGAGCTGTGGTTTTGAAATGTGCTTGTTTGTTTTTTATCCTTATACCAAAAGGTGTTAGTTAGCAAACAGGGATATTTCTCTTCTGTCATCATACATGTTCTACTCAAAGGTCATATTTTATTTTAAATCCACCACTTGGAAGACAAGGACAAAATTTAGAAATGGTAGGACTTGGGCTAAGTGATTCTTTAATTCTTTTCAGCTTCAACATTCTATGATTTTATGATTTTAAAGAAAAATAAAAGCCAAACCTACAGATAAAGCTAGACATAATCTTCCGAAGGCTTTTGTTCACTGTAGGACTGAATAGAAAATTGGGAGTGTCTTAGTCTTCTAGGGCGGCTATAGCAAAATACCAGATTAAGCTTAAACTGGAGGCTGATGGGCCAGCAGCGTTGGTTTCTGGGGAGGGTTCTGTCCTTGGCTTGCAGAGAGTGCCTTCTCAGTGTGTCCTCGTGTGGCCTTTCTTCTATGCATGGGGGGTGGCGGTAGAGAGAGAGCAAGAGAGAGCTTGTTCTCGAGAGCACTGGGTATCTCCTCCTTTTCTTATAAAGACACAGTCCTATTGGATGAGGGCCCAACCCTACGACCTTGGGGGTTAGGGCTTCAACTTATTATGACTTTGAGGAAGACACAGTTTAGTCCATAAAAGGGAGAAAAATAGGCATAGGATACTATAGGATACTAAAGTTGTATGTGTTTCACTTTATGCTAAGTTTCTGCTTTCTGAGTTTTCAGTGCATCTTTTAGTAAAAGCAATAAATTGAAGTGACATTTAACTGCCTTTTCCAGCCAGCAGTCATAATCTTTAAAGTCTGATTTTATAAAGTCATGCGTTATTTCATTAAATTGTTAAAATGTCTTTATGGTTAACATTTTATGCAATATATATATATACGCATGTATCTTTCTAAAGGGTTACATTTAAAACTATCTTTTAAAAAGTTTTACTTTTAAAATAGCTTTAGTGTTGAAAGAGCTGTTTAAACCTCAGTTAGATGTTAAATGTCATCAAGTTTCTGTTCTTTAACTGGCGCTGTAGAAATACGAATTAGTTGTTAAATACTTTTTTTTTCAGAATTATAAAACCAATTAAAATATAGAACACAAAACTCACATCTAATTACAGAAAGAACTAACCAACAAGCATTCATATTATTGGTTAAGTTCCTTTCAGTCACTTTTCTGTGTCCACAGAGCAAAAAGTGAAACTACAAAATTGGGGGAATACTCTTCACCCTGTTTTGTGTGTCTAGCTGAAGTTAGCCTCCAACTTTTACCTCAGCAGTACGAGATTGGGTTTCCTCAAATTGGATTGACAAGCGGTCCTTTTCCATGAATGGGGGTACTGTTTCCTTCTCCCATTAAGACTCTGTCAAAATTGAAATGGAGAACAGTACTTTTCACTTAATTGTCTGTTGATAGTGCCTCGAATTTCTAGAACTCTTGGCCTAATGAGACTTCATAGGAGTCTCAGTATCCACTCCTGCAGGCCTCAGGCTCAGGTTGTGGTAAGAATTGAAAACTAGCAGACTGCGGGTCTCAGGCCTGCCCAGTCTCTGTGCAGTAAATGAGGAGATTCATCCCCTCCTGTTAGTTTCTGGGAGAACCAACAAGAGATCTGGGGTAGGCCTTGGCAAGAGACAGTTTGTAGTTTATCTTCCCCAAATCCTGGTTTGCTCTCCTCATTCTAATTTAAATGTAGATGCCATCCACCGCCTCGCCAGCACACCTCCTGTGAAGGTAAGGGACTTAATGATCTGATCTGCTCCACCATTACCAGTCCACTCACCCCAAAATACTGAATCTTGCCCACGTTCCCAACCACTGGCTGAGGTCTTGTCAGCTGATATGAACCACCAAGTTGGCTGCCGTCTTGATAACAAGTGTGGAACCTGCCTGGGAGACTTCTGAAACTGTGCTCCCCGTCAGCCAGCCTGGCCCCCTGGATCTCATTCTGGGTTTGCAGTGTCTCCTTAGGTACTTGTCGACTGAAAAAAATGCACGAGCTAAAAACTGAGGATTACGTTTATTCGGCAGACATACTTAAGCCTAGGTGACAGCCTCTGAGGGATTGCTCTGAAGAGGTGAGGGAGGAGCCGGGATACAAAAGAGTTTTTGCAAAATAGCTAGGCAGTCGGAACATCAAAAGATTACTGTTAATTAAAGAAAGACATGTCAAGTTAATGAATTTAGCATTTTTCTATGTATAGGAAGATGCAAGAATCTAGACTCATTGAAACCATTCCTTTGATGTGCATCTTAACTATCTAGGGCCAGTGTCTTGCTTTTCTCCATCCTGAATCCCCTCAGGGTGCACAGTCAGGGGACAGCTGCAGCGGGCTGACGGCTTGATGGCCACAATATCCTTTGTTTACTGATGTGGCAGGCAACATTGTTTGTCTCCACGCTGAAGTCAGTGGTGATACAATACTCACTGATTGAAAAAAAAAAAACTCCCAAAGTGTATGATTTTCTTTAGCTCCGGAATGCCATTCCCATTTGCGGTCTCCTCCCTCCCACAGTGTTGTGCTCTCAGGAATGCCCAGGTAGAGCCTATCTTAGAATACTTGGTGTCCACCAGGAACTCTTGTTGTGCTGCTCTGAGCAAGGCCTATTGACCAAAACAGCCAAACGACTTCCCAGAATCCTTGTAGTGATTGATGGACCAAAGGAACCTCTCTACTCATCCAGACCAGGAGTTGTGTTCATTTCATAAGCAAGATGAAGTAAAACAAGGAGGATAGAGAGAGGAGGATAATGGTAAATGGAAAAACATGAAGCAGCACCAAGTTTTCTCTCGACAATCCCTGTAGAGCTGTGGTTCTACACAGAACAAGCAAGCATCTGTTTCTTTATCTATAAAATGCGGGTAGCAATAGATAGGGCTGTGATGATGAAATGATTGTGTGTATGTCAAGGGCTTGGAATAGCGCCTGGAATATGGAGAGCATTCAGTAAATGTTTGTTGTTGCTATTGTTGTTCCTACTATTATTAAATGGAATTTGGAATGGAAAGTATCTAAGCTAGTTCCTTAACTGGTCAACTTGGAGACAGTTATTTGATCCCTGAGCCGCCTCTGCAAATTGGGAGTAATACCAGTCTGGCACACAGGAAACAACACTTAGTCTCTCACCCTCTTTCACCTGCTGTGATTTTTGTTTTCCTTCAGTTACAAAGGAATGAATGAGTTTATTCGTAAGAACTGTTGCATGTTTTCATTAGTTCTGTCTCTCCCTCTCTAGATGGTGTGGATAAAAAAGAGAAGATGGGCTCTGAAGGGAACAAATAAAAATGCAAATCTGAATGAGCAAAGATATTTAGTGAATGCTGTTTTTGGATAAGAACTGAATGCAAACCAGACCTAGCATAATATATACATTTTTGGAACTATATTTATCCTATTCCCATGAAATAGGCTGTCAGGCTCAACTTTGTCAAAGCACTTGTTATCAGATAAGGAGGTTAAAAGACTAAAGATACGTTGTGAAATTAAATAGGGGAATATTCTAGGTCCTCCCTGAGAGTTTGGGGTCTAATTTCCACCAAATACTAGAAGTTATTCTGTCTCTGGCTTTGTTTTCCTCATTATTTGGCTAACTGCATAATTACAACAATGACCTCTAGAATCGCCAATTATATTTTGATTATGAAACCTTTTGAACCATGTTTACTGGGATTTGGAAGAACCTGTCAGTTATACTGAGAGATTTGAAGCTTACCCCTAAATGAATGTCATGTGCAATTAATTTGCAGTAGAGTGAATGTGAAGCTAGGATGAAAGCCAGTTCCCTCGCTGGTTTTCAAAATGAGTGCTTTGCTGAATCTAATCTAGAGAAACTTAGATAAACTTCAGGGTGTTCAGTCTTATTTATTGTTCTCCAATTCATTTAGCGAATAGGTCTTTTTATTAGCAGACACGTTAATGACTGAATGGTGTTCGTTTCTTTTGTCATTAATCGTGCCACTTAATTTTCGTTATTGAGAGATATGTATTTGCTTATTTTCAGTTATGTGAATCTCAATATGTAGGCATGTTGGGACACTCTTAATTGTAAATTAGACAAGTGTGTCCTGGATATTTATTAATTTTAATGATAAAACCCATATAACAAAGACATATTGAGCAACTACTAGGTGCAAGACACTTAGTAAGTTACTGTGAAGAGACCGGAACGTGCTTAGTGGAATTCACTGAGCACTTGCCCTTTAAGTCGTTAGATTCGATAAGGAATCTATGGTGAAAGATGAATTCTAGGCTCACTGGCATGCCCCGTATGGCAGAAAACGTCTATTTGTTAGATAGAGAGGAGAGACAGAAATCAGTATTAAAGAGGCCTCCATATTGGTTTTTGGTAGACTTCCTTGATTATACTTTCTTTATTTTAGACTTTTATGGATTGCATTTTTTGGCAACAAGGTTGATTTTCCTTGTTTGATGACTTACCCATCACTTCCTCTGGTAGGAATGGGTGTGTTAATACACCGTTGAATTTTCTCCTGAAGTTCCCATTGTAGAGATACTATTTCCTAAGGAGATGCTTGTATCTAAAAGGAGCAGGGCAATGAGTGGAAAGAGACAGACAGCCTGGATTCAAGTGACCTCTGCTCACTCACACCCTCAGCCTCAGTTTCCCCACGCATAAAGTGAATGGCTCTCATGAAAGAATGGCTCCAGCCACTTCCTTCCTTAGGACACATTTCTCAGACTGGGGTCCCCAAGGGAGGAGCAATCTGAGAGGCCTTGCTTGAGTCAGGTGCCTGCCTTTTGCCAAAAGGAGGAGAGGGTCCCTTGATTGATAGTTCCAGTGCTGGGAGCAGTAGTAGAGGGAGAGGCTCTGGGTGTCGGGGGATGAGTGGTTTTGAGCCAGGAAAGTGGCTGATGTTCCCTGAGATACTGCTTCTCCAGCTGTGAAGGACCAATGACTTTTTTTTCTTTTCTTTTTTCCCAATCCTTTGCAGGTTGATACTTTTTTTAAAAAAGACATGTAAAGTAAAACTCTATCTTTAAATTATTAATCAAACATTTCTCCACCTCTGCGCTTATCCTGTGACAGACTCTCAGAGGAGTTCCTTGCATCCTTGCTGAGGAAATCCCCCTGCACATGCCCCTAGGATCCCTCTACTTCTCACCTCGTAGCCTCTTCTCATCCTCCTGTCATCTGACTTACCCTTCACCTCTCTAGAAACTGCAAAGTCCTCCTTTGAAAAATCCAGTAATATCTTATCAGGTCTCATCCTCAAGTTCTCCTGTAGCACTTACTGTTCCTTCCAGACGGATGCTCTGTCCTCAAGGACATCCCTCACAAGAACACACTTCCCCCCTCCTCTCATGGAACTTGGTGCCTTTTTCCTTCTCTGGATCAACCTTCTAAGAGAGATGCTCTTCTAAGATTCTGGCCCAAATGTCTGGCTCTGTACACTTTAAAATGTGAATATCAGTGTCCAAAGAGGGGTTAGGGCATTTTCTTTAAGATTTGATTATATCCCAAGATATCTGCAAACAATGTATTTGACAAGGGACTGAAATCCAAAATATATCTTAAAAACTTATACAACTGAATGTCAAAAAAAGAACACCAACAACCCGATTAAAAAATGGACAGAGGCGGTCTTCCCTGGTGGTGCAGTGGTTGAGAGTCCGCCTGCCGATGCAGGGGATACGGGTTCGTGCCCCGGTCCGGGAGGATACCACATGCCACGGAGCGGCTGGGCCCGTGAGCCATGGCCACTGAGCCTGTGCGTCCGGAGCCTGTGCTCCGCAATGGGAGAGGCCACAGCAGTGAGAGGCCCGCGTACCGCAAAAAATAAAATAAAATAAAATTTAAAAATGGACAGAAGACCTGCAGATACAGTTTTCCAAAGAAGGTATACAGGTGGCCAACAGGCATATGAAAAGATTCTCAACACCACTACTTATAAGGTAAAAGCAAATCAAAACTACAGTGAGATACCACCTCACACCTGTCAGAACGACTGTTATCAAAAAGACAAGGGGCTTCCCTGGTGGCGCAGTGGTTGAGAGTCTGCCTGCCGATGCAGGGGACACGGGTTCGTGCCCCGGTCCGGGAAGATCCCACATGCCGCGGAGCGGCTGGGCCCGTGAACCATGGCCGCTGAGCCTACGTGTCTGGGGCCTGTGCTCCGCAACGGGAGAAGCCACAACAGTGAGAGGCCTGCGTACCGCAAAAAAAAAAAAAAAAAAAAAAAGACAAGAAAAACAAGTGTTAGCGAGGATGTGGAGAAAAGGGAGCCCCTCATACACTGTTGGTGGGAATGTAAATTGGTGCAGCCACTATGGAAAACAGTATGGAGGTTCCTCAAAAAAGTAAAAGTAGAACTACCATATGATTCAGCAATTCTACTTCTGGGTTTTTATATGGAGAAAACAAAAACACTAATTTGAAAAGATATATGCACCCCTATGTTCATTGCAGCATTATTTACAATAACCAAGATACAGCAGCAACTGACGTGTGTATTGATAAACGAGTGGATAAAAAGTGGTATTCTGGAATATTACTCAGCCATAAAAAAGAGTAAAATCTTGCCGTTTGTGACAACATAGGTATACCTGGAGGATACTACGCTAAGTGAAATAAGCCAGAGAGAATAAAACAAATACTGTATGATTTCACTTATATGCAAAATGTAAAAACCAAATGGACAAAATAAAACACAAACAGACTCATAGATACAGAGAACAAACTGGTGGTTGCAAGAGGGGAGAGGGATGGGGGAACAGGTGAAATAAGTGAAGGGGATTAAGAGGATCAAACTTCCAATTGTAAAATAAGTCAGAATGATGTAATGTACAGCATGGGGAATATGGTCAGTATATTGTAACAACTTTGTATGGTGACAGATGGTCTCTAGATTTATTGCGGTGATCATTTCATAATGTGTACAAATGTCAAATCCCTGTGTTGCACACCTGAAACTAATCTAATATTGTATGTCAATTATAATTCAATTTATAAAGATTTGATCCTATCTCTGTGTGAGAATTGAACCAATCATAAGATAATGGTGTGTATATACTTCCAGTAGTGTCTGGGAGAAGATAGTGGACTGGAACTTCTAAGGGTCATTCCTGTGACTTCTCTTTGAAAGTCGACAGCACTAAGTCATTTACTGAAAAAGGAAGGCACCATCACTAACATGTAAAATTAAGGGATGAGCAACTTTTTTTTTTTTTTTTTTTTTCTTCTTCTTACTTTATGTCCTTTCACTGTGACTGGAGCTTTGGCAGGTATGAGGAGTGGAACTACAAAAAGAGCCTTTCATCCGAAGTCAATAGATGTGTTTCTTTTGCCAATAACAGGTGCCTTAACTCTCTGACCACCTGTGTCCTCATCAGTTACGAGAGGCGGTTGGGCACCATGATCTTTGAAGTCACTTTCTAGAAAATTCTGTGATGTTCTTACATTTTTAGAAATCATTGTGTGTAACCTAGTGACTTTCCCTTTTCCAGGGTCCTGGCTTAGTATAAATCCTATTTTCTTGTTCTCTTCTAGCACCTGTTTTCTGATTAGAGACGAAATACATGACATTCAGAACTTCCAGTAAAGTACTGTAAGGTAAGATCTTTTTTTGAGTTGAGTTCTTTGCTTTAAAAAGGGGGCTGATGGCTTGATCTGTGAGCAGAGGTTAATGAAGAATAGGAATTTCTAGATTGGTGTTTTTCAGTCCAATTTATAATTGTTACTGTGTGCATCTTAATATAAATAAGTCATGCTCAACTTTTTGTGTCTCAGTAAAGGTACTTTTTTTACTAATTTGTTCATCAGATTCAAAATTACAATGAAGGAATTTGTTGAAATATGAAATAAGTTGATTTCATTTCAAAAACATATTGTACCTTAACTGTAGTAATGTGAGGGTTTTTTAAATAGTGGAAAATGTTTGACGTTTTAGCAAATATAGGACGTTATAGCTTGTCTAATTCATAGCTTAAATATTATCTTTTGATTATTTATATCACCTTATTTGGAATCCTGTACAAAATCCGATTGTAAGTATGAAGGAAGAGCAACATTGTGAAAAAGCTCAATCCTTTTTAAATGTTATTGTTCATAATACTTTTTCTATTCAGCAGACAGTGCAGATAGCCTACCCAATATACATTCTCCCCTATTCCTTTCTTAAAAATTCCTGAAGTTTTGAAGGACAATAAGACTTCCCAGACTCCTTTGCTGCAGCCACATGACCCGTTTCTGGCTAATGAGTTCTGAGTGATGGGCCCTGGGGAGAGTTTCCCTTCCTGAATTAATTCCCTTCCTGAAATAAAAGAGCAGAGCTTCAAGAGGAGAATATTTTTGGAACATTTTCCTTTGTTATTGCCCCATCTTTCTACCTGAAAAGTAGTTCCAAAATTTGTAGCTGTAGGGTCTTAATTTATGAAAGTGACTGAGTGATGACACAGAGAAGTCAGTGTCACTGGAAGAAGAATTTATTACTTGCATTTCCCGAGAGAAGGGGGCACTCCATGAAAGGCCATCTGAGGAAGACCAGGTCTGGTCAAGGGGCAGAAAACAGAAATGAGGAGAAAGTCTAGGTCAGTGTCTTTCTTGGGAGTTTCCTCAGGAAAGGAGAGGCAGGGCAGGGTAAACAGATTAGGATTGGCCAGTTAGAATAATGTCGGTGGGCCCTGGGCTGCAAGGGTGGTCTCTGGTTGCCTGGTACTTGGCAGTGTGTTGATTTAGGCAGGGGAAATATTGACTTGGTGTGTGAGTTAGATAAGAAGGTGGATGGGACTATAGACTCAGGATTGTTTGGTTTCCATGCGGAAGATGTGCTCCAGGCCAAACCCTTTGCTATTTCTAAGAATTGGCTAGTCTTGGGATGGACAGTTTCTCCCCGGTCAGCAACTTTTAAGATGTCAAAACATCATAAAATACAGAAAATAAAAACATGATTAATACAAAGCACAGCCCCCATCTTGTAATCACAAGGACAAAAGCCACAACCAGGGATATTGGAGCAGAAAGGTAAAAGGAGCTTGACACCTTGATGACACTCTTAAGCTCTAGTGAAGCTACCATTACATTTCCTGTTGTAGGAGACAAATAAATCCCTTACACAAGCTTGTTAGGTCTTCTGATACTCGGAGTCAAATGCAGACTTAGCTGATTCTAGCATTCATATCTGGTCATGATGCTAGATAAGTATTTCTATACCTTATTTAGTCTTCACAGTAGTGTCATCCGGGTAAGTATTATGATCCCCATTTTACAGTGAGGAAACTGATGCTTTGAGATGTAACAACTTTGTCCTATGATAGTAAGTGTCAAAGGCAAGGTTTGAACTTGGACCTGTTAGGTGCCCTTCCCGGTACTCTGCTACGTCAGTGCTGGTCCTGGCATTATGATGCCAGGAGCCTGTACTGTTTTTGTGGCATCATCAGTGCACTAATCCTTTGCATGTCCTTCAATAATACAGAAATTCCACTAGATTATCCATTTATAAAACTAAGTGAACTGGGGCTATTCCATATTTTTAAATAAAAGGAAAGAGGGGCTTCCCTGGTGGCGCAGTGGTTGAGAGTCCACCTGCCGATGCAGGGGACACGGGTTCGTGCCCCGGTCTGGGAAGATCCCACGTACCGCAGAGCGGCTGGGCCCGTGAGCCATGGCTGCTGACCCTGCGTGTCCGGAGCCTGTGCTCCGCAACGGGAGAGGCCACAACAGTGAGAGGCCCGCGTATCACAAAAAAAAAAAAAGAAAAAACTCTGGTTTGGGGGAATCAGGATGAATTGAAATTGCCTATGAAAGCAGGTGAAAGAAATACGAATTCCAAGTTTTTTATTTTGCTTTTTGTTCTTTTGAAATAAAAGTTTAGGACTAATGGTCTAAATATGGCCACCAAAACTAAGCTTTTAAGCTACTGTCCTAATATTAAATACTTTCCTTCTAACAGTGTCTATTACTTCACTCAGTAGGCTCAGAAAAAAATGCAGGAAAAAGATAAATTATATACTAAAATTCCTTTCCAAAGAAAGACATGCAAGATATTGAATAAGGTACTGAGCTGAGTTGGGGGAGGAGGTGCTAGATAATGGAAAAGTCCCTGGGGTGGAAACTAGGAGATGGGAAATGCAGGTGACAGCCAGCTCTTTGGAGGCTCAAAAAAGCTCCTTCACCTCTCTGGACCTTTGCTCTTTGTTTGTAAATGGAGGGTGTATGATATTCTGATATTCTCTTAATATAAAATAATAACTTACCTTGTTGGATGTCCATTGCTAATGCAGGGAAATGCTGTGTCTACCAAAGTCAACTTTTTTCTTTTTGGCCATTAAACTAAAGAGTTATCAGTTATTTTCCTTTTGCTGTCCTTTATTTCAAATACATCCTGAAATTCTTAATTTCTTTCTGTATCTTCTGTTACAACCCTGCTCCAAGTCATCATTCTCTCTTGCCGGGACAACTGTGTAAGCTTCCTGGTGGTCTCCTGGCTTCTATTCTTGCCACACCAAAATCCCTTCTGTGTGCAAGACCAGTGTCTGGGGAAACTAGATCAGAGCTTGTTATTCTCCTGAGACCTGCTCAAAACCCTTCAACTCCTTTCTCTGCATTTAGAGTAGAACCCAAACACATGACCACGTCTTACCTATCTGATACAATCAGGCTTCTACTTGTGCCTTTTCTCCCTGCTTCCTCAACACCAGTGGCCCTGTCTTTCATTCTGTTCCTTTGTGTTCTTGTCTCCCTAGGGCCCTGGCACGGCAGCCCCCTGGCTTGCAGGGTTCTGTCCCTGAAGTTTCCCATTGAGATCTCAGCTGCAGATCTTCCCTAACCACTGTCTCTAAATGAGCACTATTCCAAGTTTAACTCCATTTAAAAACTAGAAGTTTTAGGGACTTCCCGGGTGGTCCAGTGGCTGAGACTCTGTGCTTGCAGTGCAGCAGACCCGGGTTCGATCCCTGGTCAGGGAACTAGACCCCGCATGCTGCAACAAAGATCCCGTGTGCTGCAACTAAGACCCGACGCAGCCAAATAAATAAAGTATTAAAAAAAAAAAAACTTAGAAGTTTTATTTTTAAGGCATATTAAAATACCCCCATATGGAAAAAGTACTTATTTGTATAGCTTAAGGGATTTAGGCAAGACATGAAGAATTCTGACATGTGTTTATGGTTTGTTGCATGGTCTAAGCTCCTTGAGGGCAGGGCCTCTCTGGTCTCTTTTCCTCACTGTCTGAACCGCAATACCTATAAAGATGCCTGTTCCCTGCAAGAAGCTTAGTAAATATTTATTGAATGTAGAGTCAAAAAATGCCTTAGGCAAAATATCCCAAAAGAAATTAAACAGTGCTTATAGATGCCCCCGATGGGTTTATTGCTCTAGACTGGAAAGAAAAAAAAAGATGAAAAAACAAATTCTGAGAACAGGGACAGACAACAGTGCACACAGAAAATAGCAGTAAATCCTTGGGAGGGACCACTTTTGGTATTGGCACTAGTGGCATTTCTGATCTATGGTGATGGGTGACAGAGCCCAATTCTTTGGAACTTACATAGATTTATTAGTTAAGCCTGGCACATAGATGATTGGAAATGTTTGTTGAATGAAGGCCCAAAAGAATGAAATAATAAATTATCGAACTACTAAGAGCAAAGCTGCCTTTTTTTCCAGTGGCCAACATAATATTCCCATGATGCCAATATTTAGTCCCTGTTAGTAACAGACATTCCAAATACAGTGAGTGTGAAAAATGTTCCGTGAAACTGAGTTCAATTACTGTGCTAGGCTTCTCCCTTAGAGAGCTTCAGAGTTAATTCCATCTTCCAAGTCAGTTGTCACAGGGACGATCCAGGATGGCACACCATGCAAATGTATTAAAATGCTGATGGAAAAACGGAAGCTCGAAAAATGTCTTATCTGTCAATTAAATGATGTAGCCTCGTGGTTAGATTACAGTAATTCGGGGGGTTTTTGTTTTCTGCCAGTTGAGATTTGACAGCTGTTTATAAAATATTTACGTTCTGATTTCAGTCACATTGACAGCACTTTTGGATCTTTGGAAGATGATAATTATATGTTAGGAAAATGTTTTAAAAAGTTTGAAGCTGATCTGTTGAGGGGGAAAATCTGTTTTAAAAATTGTACAAAGGAAGGAAATCCACTTTATAAAAGGATATACTTCTAATAAAAGTCAGAAATAATAGACATTTGTGACCTGAAGACACACTGCATGTGATGGGAAGGAGTATCCTTCTCCACTCTGCCTATTTTGGGTCCCTTAGCTTTTCTTAACTCTGGCTAGCTGGGTATATGCTTCTCACCTTTTTTCACTTAATTATGTATGTGTGATATTTGTGTGGTAGGTACTTGGGTAAATTAGATAGGATTTGGGGGCATCCATATGGAATTTCGTGAAAAAAATTTCAATACATATACTTTGTATGAAAAGAAGAGAAAATAACGAAACAGAAACGGACTCATTGATGCAGAGAACAGACTTGTGGTTGCCGAGGGCGACGGGGGGTGGGGAAGAGATGGATTGGGAGTTTGGGATTAGCAGATGTAAACTATTATATATGGGATGGATAAGCAACTGTATAGCACAGGGAACTATATGCAATATCCTGTGATAAACCATAATGGAAAAGAATATGAAAAAGAATGTGTATATACGTATCACTGAATCCCTGTGCTGTACAGCAGAAATTAACACAACATTGTAAATCAACTATACTTCAATAAAATAAGTTTTAAAAAAAGAAGAAGAGAAAAGAAAAAGTATTGGGAAGAAAACTAGGTATTGAATTTCCAAATAAAATGTTTTCAAATGTTTTAATGAAAAGCGTAAATTCACAAATAACTTTTTCTTATGAGGTATTATGTTAGAAACGCTGACTTGTAGTTTCCAATCAGTGGTCTCTCCAAAGTTTTGATACCTGCTATTTGTGGGATGCTTTGTAAGAACAAGGAGATGATAAAAAGTTTAAAACCTATTTTATAGCCATTCAGAAGGTTCCTGGAATTGAAATTATACCTAGAGAATCTGATGACTATTACTTTCTTTCATTGACAACTGTAATGTTGAAATTTCTTAGAATAAGGCAAGTGATTCTGGAATCCAGCCTAACATGTTAGTATCAAATATTTAAAATTTTCATAGAAAGCATATATTCTTTTGTAGCCATCACCCTGCCCATAGCTTGGACCCCACTAGATATGTATATCAGCTCTAAATGGACAGAAGTGGGCTCAACCCTGTCTAAAGGGACCAGGAGCAAAAGTATAATTGGAGGCCCTGGACCCGCCCTCCTTCCCACCCCTGGCGCTTTCCCGCTCCTCCAGGGCCTTATGTGGGCACTCAGCCTGGAAGTCCAACCCACCCCTCCCCACTGTGTCACAGCTGTCTCTTGACCACCTGCTGGGTCCTGGATGCAAGGGAGGATGTATCTTGTGAAAACACCACTGTATACCCTAGAAATGAGCAGACTTGGGCCTGTGGGCAAGGGATTCTAGGGACCTGAGTATGAAGCCTGGTCTAAAAGGAACCCAGCTCCCCTTGGGCATGTCCCTTGGAAAGGATGAGGGCCAGAGCGGGTCCTCTGATGCAGTGCTTCTCAAATGCAAATGTGTGTACAGTCACCTGTGCAAATACAGATCCTGATTCATAAGGGCTAAGGTGGGCCTGCGCTTTTGCATTTCTGCGCCGCACCCAGCTGCTGCCGTCAGTGACTGCACTCTGAGAAGCAAGACTGTAATGCACAGACCGAGGCAGGGGTCCCTTGCCTGGGTCTCCGGGAGGTACTGGACAGAAGTACCAGCTTTAGGTAAAGACAAAGATGTGGGCCTGCCATGGAGAGCTGTTCTCTCCAGGACCCCCCAGCCCGGATCCTGTCCACCTGGTCCTCCTCCCTGTTCTGCCCCAGGCCCCTTGGCAACCTGTCCCTCCACTCCCTCCATCTGCTCACAGCCCCTGGTCCCTGAGGGGCGGCAGCTCACTCTCTGTCTGGACACTGAACTTGCCGTCCGGGTGGCAGAGCCCACCTCCTCTGTGCTCAGAGCATCTCGGAGGAGCAGCAGATACTGGGAATCCCCACTGTCCTTGCAGCCTGCGAGACCTGAGGCTCAGCACAGACCCGGCTCAGCCACACCTGCCTCTGAGGATTGGGCCCCATGCCCAAAACCTGCTGGCCACACGGGGGTCTCAGGGCACCAGTGTGAATCTTACACACAAGGGTACTGCTGCCCAACACGTGGAATGCCCCACAATTAGGCTTAAGAAGGCACTGTAAGTGAAGGTAGTAAGTCTAATAGTTCTCTAGCAAGATTTTAATACATTACACGGAAATAGATGAAAAAGCAAATTCATTGTCAGAAATGAACCAATTGAAAGCAATCCATTTAAAAAAAAAATACTTAGGGGCTTCCCTGGTGGCGCAGTGGTTGAGGGTCCACCTGCCGATGCGGGGGACACGGGTTCGTGCCCTGGTCCGGGAGGATCCCACATGCAGCGGAGCGGCTGGGCCTGTGAGCCATGGCCGCTGAGCCTGCGCGTCCGGAGCCTGTGCTCTGTAACGGGAGAGGCCACAACAGTGAGAGGCCCGTGTACCACAAAAACAAAAACAAAAACAAAAACTTAAATTCTCAGTGGAACATTTGAACTAAAAGGAAAAGAAAATCCAGATCAGGAACAAAATAAAGCAGAAAGTCACAGATCGTAGTTTTAAATAAAAGGATCATTTGTTTGTTATGCTATACACGAAAGAAATAAAATGCGAAAAGATTCAAAATAAGTTGATCAGATGATCAAAATATATCACAGAGCAGCATTTAAGACGCAGAACAAAGAACCCACAAAAATAGTATCAGAATATGGAAATAAAATAAATCTTAGGGGATAACTAAAAATTATAACGAGAGTAGCTGTAGAAAACTAAGAGTGATAGGTAAAGTAATAGAGACGATTTATTTCATAAAAATCCAAATTTGGAGTTCGTAGATGATACTTTTTAACTAAAAGAAGGTTTTAGACACAGTTTCATAACATGAATAAATTAAATTACATTCTAAGAGAAATGAGGAAGCTCATAGGCTTACAGTGAAAATCATAGAAAAGAATGTGAAAATGAGAGGCACAATCTTCACAGGAAACAACATGCAGCATGCATGCAGGTATAAGAAGAAATAAATCCAAAGCACATATAAGAATGCCTTGAAAAAAAAAGATCTCATAATGTGATAAAAGGCAAAAGCTGTGGAAGTGCTATATTTACATTCCAGCATATTATAGGGGGAAAAAAGAAAATTCAATTTACACAGTTTCTTATTATTCTGAGATTGCAAATTCTGTCCAGTTTCCTTTCAGCAAAACATTTATTCAATTCTTGCTGTATGTTCCTGAGATGAAATTTCAGATGATCTGTGCTAACGCTTTAATACACAGCTTCTCTCTTGAAGAGCTTGCAGTCCAGTTTTGATGACAAGGTACACACATTTTTTAGTAAGTGTTAAAATATAAGACCAGATTTAAATAATGTGACCAAGTTGTTTAAATACCGAACAGATTATGACCCCATAGTTGTCATGGATTGTATCTTTAGCATGTTTATATTCTTGATACTTTTCACAGTGATAAACATATATAACTTTTGGAAAATGTTTATGATGTGTTGATGACCTGCCAAGGTAGAATAAAAGATAACATTTTTATATGGCCTCAAGGGCATGGAGACCCCTCTATAAGAAGAGGGTGACATATTACGAGGTTTCAGGAAAAGTAGGGTTTATAGGGGCAGAAAAAAAGAAACAACCCAGTAGGCATTGCAAAGGATCACAGGTATAGGGCAGAATGTTACAGCCTCAGGACCTGGCTTGTGTGGAGGCGGGGTGGCGCTCTAAGAACAGGGCAAAGTGGGTAAGACCGAAAGGAGAATAATTATATTTCTAAAGGAGCTTGGAATTTCATTTGAAAATAACAGAATACACTGAAAGAGTAGGAGCAGGGGAATAACATGAGGAAAATTAACTGGGCAACACTCTGTGGAAATAGATTGAAAGCGGGAAGATACATTGATAACTTTTTCAGGAAAAAGGAGATTCGAGACAAAAGAGGAAACTTCCAGCAGGAGGAAAGAATAGACTCAAAAGACAGCATGAGACAGTCTGGCCCTGAGTCCTTCCTACATCCGTTTTGTGTTTGCTGCCTCTTGGGTCTTCGCACTTTCTGGTTCTTTGGAAGATTTGCCTCTCATATGTAAATGGAAAATGGGCTCAAGTCGCAAAGAAAAAGCAAACAACACCCCTGCCTAGGTTTTCTTTTGATTCCTGTGTCTCCCTCCTTCTCTTTCTCCCGTCTTCCATGACCCTGTTCTTTCCTTCAGTTTCCTCATGTTCCCAGAACTCCTCAAACAGCTGCAGTTTGGCCTCTGATTCCACCACTTCTCTGGAACGGCAGTTGCCAAAATGAGAAAGATCCCCTGGTTGATAAACACCAAGAATTTTTGAGTCCTAACTTTCTTGACTGCTCTGCAAAATTTGTTACCAATGACCTTTTTGAAATTCCCTCTTTCCTTGTATTCCAAGGAACTTTCCTCTGCTTGAATCTCCTGGTACTCTTTTCCCCTCATTGTCTTTCTTTCTCCCTCCCTCTTTTCCTTCCTTTCTGTTTCTTTCTTCTGTCTATTGCTTAAGTACAAATCCCCTTCCCTGCCCCTGCCAGAATTCTGTTTAGAATTCTTTTCTGCCTAATTCACTTAACTTCCAGGCTTAAGCTATGACCTTTAGCCCAGTGACTCAGATCTCTGCCCCCAGCCTAGACGTCTTTCCCTAGTCCACATCTGTGCATCCAGCTGGACCACTGTAGCTGGACTTTCACCCCAGACCCCCAGTCACAATGGCGGAACTGAATTGCTTTGTTCCTCATGCCCCTCCCCACTTCTCCATATCTCGGTCCTAGCCTTCTGTGCATCATACAGGAGCAACCCAGAAACTGAATACATCCCTTTACCCTTCTGAAATCAAAGTCTCATTATCATTCAACTTGAGCCTCTTCCTAGCTGTCTGACCTTCAGCATTACTTAACTTCTGTGTCTCTCAGTTTTCTTATTTATAAAATGGAAAAAAAATAATAGCACTTGCCTCACAGGAGTGTTGTGAAGATAATAAATGGCACATTGTAAGCTCTCAGTAAATATTAACTATTTTATTGTTTGAAGTAAGCAGACTCCCCTTGACTTGAAAAAAACAAAACTAGTTTTCTTAGTGTGTGATTTGGTTTTTGCCTAATTCTCGAGCTTTGTTTCCCACCATTTCCTAACTTCCACCCTGATTTCTTTTTTTTTTTTTTTTTTGTGGTACGCGGGCCTCTCACTGTTGTGGCCTCTCCCGTTGCGGAGCACAGGCTCCGGACGCGCAGGCTCAGCGGCCATGGCTCACGGGCCCAGCCGCTCCGCGACATGTGGGATCTTCCCGGACTGGGGCACGAACCCACGTCCCCTGCATCGGCAGGCGGACTCTCAACCACTGCGCCACCAGGGAAGCCCCCCACCCTGATTTCTACCCTTACAAAAAGATGCTCTAACAGGCCATGCTCTGCCCCTCCCTCTCCCAAGTTCACTGGTGCCTCTTCCCGTTACTGGATCATGACTTAGCCGTGATAATTTCCACTGATCTTCAAAGTGTGTGTGGGATATCTCTTCCTGCCCTTTTCTCCCCAAGTGTAAACTAGTTTTTCCTCCATGTGCTCCTGGAGAGCCATTATCTTAGAGATCCTTCATGCTGCATTACCACTGTGTGTGCATCTCTGTGCTGCCAGCTTCTTAGGGGTAGAGGACGCACTATTTATCTTTAGGTAGGAGTGGTTTTGAGAGGAAGTGTAATCATAGAGCGTGGACAACGAA
The DNA here is from genome assembly GCF_003676395.1 of Aethalodelphis obliquidens. Taxonomy (NCBI): domain Eukaryota; kingdom Metazoa; phylum Chordata; class Mammalia; order Artiodactyla; family Delphinidae; genus Aethalodelphis; species Aethalodelphis obliquidens. The sequence continues at coordinate 2,259,355 of NW_020838017.1, forward strand.
AGAGAAGCAGCAGTAGCATGCATCAATTGTACACTTAGATGTGGCCCTGAATACAGCCAGCCGTCTTTCCTCCTCCATTTGAGCCAGAGGTAGCTGAAAAGGGGGAAGTTTCAAGAGCAGAAAACAAAAGGCAACATGATGCTATCAAGGTAAATCTAAAAGATGTGAGGGGAAAAAATGGAAGCCAGTTGGTAGACTGTTCACAATGGGTTAGAGATTCCGTGAGTCACAGTGGAAGGGACTCACACAGGGGCGGCTGGCAGGAGAGGAGAGCTCATGCTGACCTGGTGGTAAATCTGTATGAAATCTTCTGGAGCAAGATTTCAGTCTCAAGAATGAGGAAAGGACGAGACTGATAACATAAATTTGTGATATATAGGAACTTGAGCTGTAACATTGGCATATACACACAGTTTTAATGAGTCACAGTATTTTTTGTTATGAGATGTGTGTGTTTGTGTGGTACCATATATAAAAGCATACCTATACATTTTAATATATTTTGATAATAAGAATAGTACAGTGTTTATCACAGAAATATTGGCAGTCAAAGAAATATAAGTCTGATATGAAGCGGTGGTGAGGAAATGGAGGTAGGTGGTATAGACGACTTTGTAGGCAAGGTTGACCTTGAGAGGCAGCAGAAACGTCGTGCAGTAGTGGTGTGGTCCAGGTAGAAGATGCAGGACCTGGGACCAAGTGAGGCTTTCTGAAGCTGGGAGACTGTATAGCCTGTTTGTAAAATGATGGAAATAATTGAGAAAGGAAGGATAAACTGACAGCGAATGGGAGAGCGGGGCACTTCAGGAGTAAAGACCTTGAGTGGGTGAGAACAGTGGGCCGGGTTGGCCCTGGATAGGTGCAGGGGCACAGATGCCAGTGGGTAGACAGATGATGATGGTCAGAAAAGGAAGCAAGTATCAAATTATTATTACTTTCCCCGTGCTGCTTTGAGTTCAAATAATGCACAGATTTAAACCTGTCCTTTGGACTGAGAAGGATAGCTCTGAAGAAAGTAAGCCGTGTGCACAGTGACCGACTTTAGGGCCTTTGTTTTTGGACAGACCTTTGTCTCCCGGCTCCGCCACTCTCCTTCAGCTGTGGGACCCTCATCAGGTTAGCTGATGGTGGGTAAGAGCCCAGGTTCCGGACTGGACTCCAATGCTGGGATCCTGGCTCCATCACCAACTGTCTGTGTCAACTTGGGTCAAGCACTTGGCCCTTTCTGCCTGGGTGCTTCTTGTGTAAAAGTGGAGATTTAAGATGACCCTACCCATAGGCAGGATAAGTAATAAGTGAGAACACTGTAAATTTTGTAGAGCATATATATTTCTAGTCAATGTTAGTGGTTATTACTTCACTCTCTAAGCTTTCATTTCCATCTGTAAAATGGGGTAGATAATAGACCTGCCACATGTGATTGTTGTGAGAGTAAAAAAGACATTACATGCAAGGTTCTCAGCATTACAGCAAGTGAGTGTAACGAGAAAAAGGAAGTGTGAGTGAGGGTCAGGGGTGGCTCCACTGGACAGCCAGAGATTGGGAACTTTTGAATGAAGACTGGGAGAGAGAAGATGACTTGTGATTTGAAGGCAGAGGTTTTAAAACTTCACTTGTAACAGAATGGAAGCCAATTAAAGCCTGATGATGTGGCCAAAGACACAAAGCCCTTCCTTTGAAGCTGATAAATTTAATAAAAATTGATTCATTTTCACTTCACTAAAGATGAGGGGAGATTGTGTGTGTGCATGGGCACATTTTAGAATGAATATCTGCAGAGGCTGAGTTACTGGAATGAGATTTTTTTTTTTTTTTTTTTTTTTGTTTTGCGATACGCGGGCCTCTCACTGTTGTGGCCTCTCCCGTTGCGGAGCAACAGGCTCCGGACGCACAGGCTCAGCGGCCATGGCTCACGGGCGCAGCCACTCCGCGGCATGTGGGATCTTCCCGGACCGGGGCACGAACCCATGTCCCCTGCATCGGCAGGCGGACTCTCAACCACTGCGCCACCAGGGAAGCCCTGGAATGAGATTTTATATTGAGAAGTGACATTAATTACCACATTATATCAGAGCATCTGAACAAGTACACTAAAATTGTTAAAAATAAGTAAGCTAAATTTATTTAATTAAATTACTGGGTTTTATAGCATCATGCACGTAATATAAAAATAGTGTAATAAAATATATATACATTATGTTTTGATTTCCAAATGGAACAAAGGATCACGAGGGCAAACCTAGCATAGTGCCTGGTGTACCGTAGCGGCCGGACAGTGATGGGTGGATAAATGGATGAATAAATCCCACATTTGCAACTCCTGTGACTTACATTGGACCTCTCCATCTTAGAAAAAAATAGCTAACACATTCTATTTGTTTCTTTACAAACAAGTGCAATACAAAGTGATGCTTAATGATGAAAATCTAGATAATTAGGGACTTTTATATGAGTTGCTGTGTCACGTCAAAGAGCAAAGCAGGGCATTATGAAATAGATGTAAGGTAAGTGTAGATAGGATTGTGTTCCAGACAAAATGATACCATTAAGTATCATCTGAAATAATGTCTTTTGTGCTTCAAGATGAAAATATTCTTATGAGAAAACAAGGAAGGGAAGAGTTAAAGCTGGAAGCAATGGAGCATAGCACAAGGAACAGTGAGGGGCATTCAGAGAAGCTTGAACGGTAGGCTTGGCTAAGGCAGTCAGGATCCTCTCTCCTTCCCTCTTTCCCCGCCCCCAGCTAGTCCCCAGAATTGGAACATCAGTGACTTGAGTTGCTCACTCTAGCACTGTCTCAGGGGAGTATAAAGAAACTGGTACTTAAAGTGTGGTCTCCGGACCATCAGCCTCAGCATCATCTGGGAACTTCTTGCAAATGCAGAGTCTTAGCCCCCCGTCAGCCCTACTGAATCGGAATCTGCAGTTAACAAGTTCTGCAGGTGATTCACATTAAATCACAGATTAAAATTTGAAAAGTGTTGGCATAGAGATGAGAAGTGTGGGCTTTAATGCACATTGATCTGGATTCAAATCCCCATTCCACCATGGGCAAGCTAATTTTCTGATTTTGTTTCATCATCTGTACTCTGTAGTTATAGGTACCTCATAAATACTATTATGTAAGGTAAATGAAATCGTTCCACGCAAAGTGTTTATGTAGTGCCTTGGGTATTTAGTAAGCATCCAATAACTCTTAGGTGTTTCTCATTATTTCCCTTCTCCTGAGCAAAGGAAATAATAGTGAGGAAGATGACTTCTCACTGTGACCTTTCCCTCTGCTTCCTCCATCTTATACTTAGCATACACTTGCAGATAAATCTCATAATCTTTCTGAGTTTACTTCTGCCACTGGAAGTTTTTTCCTGTTTACGTTACTATGGACAAGTCACTTAACCTCTCTGAGCCTCGTTTTTCTCCTCAATATTATGGGATGGTCACATCATCCCATCTCACAGACTTGTAAAAATCGAGTGAAGTGGTTCATAAGACAGCATTTCATTCATTGTGGAAATTAACACAACAGATTTCACAGAAGAATCATCTGAAGATGAGGGGGTAAATAACATAAGATGGTGAATTAGATCATTTATAATAATGATGGTATCAGTGACTGATATGGCCATTCCCCCTTGGACAGGAAGAGAGAAGGTGGACTCTGGTTGCATATGGGGAGGAGAGGAAATTGGTTCCCTCTTCAGAGACAGAGGCCTCTGCATGTAGATCCCAGAAAGTCTATCGTTGAAAAATGATCTAGACTTAAAAGGGATAAGCGTTTTGCTCTTTACCTACATAGCAGCAGAAAATGAGACAAATATACTTAAAGAGTAAGACAAAATTAAACAAGTAGGCATCGAGGAAAGTTTCTAAGGAGGAATTAGAGGAAGGACTGCATCTGGTTGTATGTCAGCAGGGCTTCTGAGACAGAAGGTGTTTATGGTTGGCCTTGGGGGAGAGAGACTCCTGAGAGGGAGTTGCAGTGCAGTCTTCTTGGAGGGAGTAGCATGAGGAAAAACAGAGCCAGAAAAGCCTGAAGCACATAAAGGAAGGATTTAAAAAAAAAAAATCTACTTGGAAACTCCAGATTACAGCGGGGTGGAAAGAAAAAATGAATGGTACGGGTAGGTGTGGATCAGATTTTGAAGGACCTTGTTTGCTTTCCTAATTTCTCGTTGATGGCTAGTCATTTATTATTTTGGAGGTGGGAATTGTCACGACCAGGGATGTGTCTCAGAACATTTATCTGGCATCCAAGTGGGAGTTGCTTTAAATCAGGAATGAGTAGGGAGACTAACTCAGCAGATATTTTGTGGCCCAGGAAAAGTAATAAGACCCTGAGCTGAATTTGTAACGCTGGGAATGGAAAGGAAAGAACAGTTTGCAACAAATGCCTTTCTAACAGGTTTAAGTTGACTCTTTCATGTCAGCAAGAAACCTCAATGTTAGAGGAAAATAAAAATGATTCACCTCATAGTGGGTGTCGTTCTTGCCAAGCTCCATCTCTCGGTATATTTTTTAAAGTTAGTGTGAGTAGATGTGAAGATACACTAGTTACTTATTCTATTTTTATGTCCCGGTGCAGGCAAAGAGAAAAAGGAAGCATTCTATTCATGTGTCATACTCTGAGACTTATGGTAGTTTGCTAATAATATGTTCTATTGTCTTGGTCTCAAAAGGCATTCAAGGGTTGAACCAAGTATAGTAAGGTCTCCCAGACCCCACTGATTACACAGCTGCAAAATTTGTAGCCTAAATGTCAAGCTGCCCTAGTATTTTTGCAGGCCAAAACACCAAGCAAAGTCAAGTCAAATTGTTTCTTGTTTTTCTTGAAACTTTGCAGGATCTAACAATAGAGGTCAAGTCTGGCTCAGAAACTTTAGTCCCTTCTTTAACCTCCTGGATTGTTGGCTGAGCCTGGTTTTTTCCATCTGTTGAATGAGGGATAGTCATACTTTCATCTATTCCTGCCTTTCTAAGAAAGGCTTTTTGAGCTCCTTGGTTTCAAGATATTTTCGCAGAGTTGAAAATTAAATATACTTCAGATGTCCTCCCACACGTGGCTCTAGGCCAGTTTCACCCTTGGTGTAATTCTTTAGACTGAGGATTACCTGCGTCCATCTCACTTTACTCTCAGAGTTTGGTGCCTACCTGCCTTCTCACCTCTATAGTTCATTAACCTGCAAATCAGGCATGATATTAGTGTCATCTTGAAACATCTTCTCTGTATAAACAGTGTTTCTAAAGGCTTCCCGAGTAATAGGAAATGAAATAGTCGACTTGATGCCATCCCTTTTTTGGTAAATATAAATATTAAGAAAATGTAAAGAAAAAAAACTGACATATATATAAGTATTGGGATTATAAGTGATTTTTAAAATTTTAATGATTTCTTCTTTTCAAATTCTCCATAATGAACAAATATTCCTTACATGAGTTAAAAAAAATATTACTAAAGTACTTTTTTCTAGCTTTAGTCATCATACTTCATTTTTATAACTTCTGTGTTTTATTTCTAAAAGACATATCCCTGAAATGTTTTGATGATTGTGTGCATCAAGGAGTTATTTGTTTCTATAGCAATGGTTCTCAAATTTTAGGATTTCAAAATAGCTTAGGAGGCCAAGAGAGAATTATGAATTTGGGGTTTTGAAAATGGGGATCACTTAAAGCAACTAATCTTTGCTGACAACATGTTTAAGGGAAGGATATTATAATACTATGCTTTTTATACAATATACTTTTTATAATAGAAAGGATTTAGTCTAAGAATAAAAAAGGGCCTTTCACGAGAAAGGCCATAGGTGTATTTGCAGTGACGTTTACGCGTGATATATTTATATATGTATATACTATTTCAACTTCATTAGACTTCTATTTAATGACATATACTGAATAAATTATTTTGGAAACAGCCATTTTACGGTGGAACGTGACGAGGAGCTGGAATACCTAAAACGTCTCAGTGTTCTTTCTGTAATTTTATTGCCATTATAAAATTACCCAGCTTTACACAGGATATTGAGAAAATGGAAACAATAGTGTTTAATACTGTTGCACTCAATTTGGAATGTTTCCAGTAAATTGAGAGAAACCAAGGTAGAACACCACCCTGCCAAAATTTTTCCACTGCAGAACCTGGTATTAAGGATTGAGCTGACTGGCTAACAAGGTGGGCTCAGCAGTTATGGGCCCTGATGATTCAACACACAAAGGTCAGCAGCTTATGTGAACTATTCATCAAGATTGCTACCAGAATAGGTGTTTGAGACTCCCTTTTCTTCTTTAATTCCCTATTATACTATGATAGTTTTTTCTCGATCAGAAATCTATATTAGGTACTAAATCTCACGATATCACCAATTTCTAACTCCCGTTTGATTCTGTGATTTGAAGTTTGGACAGGTAAGTCACTGGACCTCAGAAAATGTTCACAGTGGTAGGCTGCCTTTTAAAATAAAGCAAAATCTCATGAAAAATCTCATCTGTCTCCACTGCCCTTGGTTGCTTTGTGGGCTTCATATGTCCTTTAAATAATTAACATATTCTTCCTCCTACATTCCTTGGAGAGAAATTGCAAGGTTTATCTTCTTACTCTGACAGCTTTGTTGTTACATCCTTAGTGAAAAATTGAGGACAATGGAGTATATTTTATTGGGGTTATCTTAAGTGGTCTAGTATGTGCCTCTTTGTTAAGTTCAATTTGCAGTTATTAATATGCTCTGTTTATGGGTCTCTCTAATAAGGAAAAGTTCCCAGATTACAAGTTAAATATCTAAAAGAGCTGAGACCATCTATTGAGGTCTACTCTTTTATTCTGATGAGTCATTCTCTTTGGATTTCAAACAGTGAGATGAGTGTATTCTTATCATATAGATTTGTAGCTTTACCATGGGTTTCCTCTGTGTGATTCACTATACAATTCTAATGTCATTTATACTGATTTACAAATAGGTTTTATTTCTCATACTAACTAGTAGACTGAATATGGGTCTTGTGTTGAAAGGCATCCCGAGGCTTCCTTGGGCTCGACCAGAAGGAATGTCAGGATTGATTCATGATTTCTATAAAACGACAAGAGCAACGAGTTGCAGCCTGAGCGCCAGAGGGTTGCCACCCCTAATTTGAGATAACATGTTTAAGCTGTACTCTGTAATGTAACGTTTATTTATGTTGTTCTCCAAGATCTTTCCATAAATCCAGACTTTCAATTTCATTATGTTTGCTTAGAATGCCTGGTATATTAGGATCCAATACATAATAATAATTGTTTGATTCATGGATATGAAAATTATCAACTATTGTGGCGCCTAGAAGTTGCTAAGTTGTAAGAAGTACCTGTGCATCCTCTTGGCTTCTTCAAAATAATTTTACTGATTTTGATTTTCAGTAAGTACACTTATTCCATATCCACTGTGTGAAAACACTAGTCCAGTCAAAGTTCTTTATTCTCCATGGTTGTTTTTCCTTCTGCTCCAGGTTTTCATACCTGCACAGGTATGAGTGTCTTTATCTTCTGTTTCACACTGTCTGCTTTTGTGCCTGTCCTCTGCTCCTTGTGTCTCTGGGGAGAAGGGGCTTTTCCCCTTCACCTCTAAGTAAGCCTCTGCTCTGCCATTATCCTCTGTCCCTCCTGAGCTCTTGTAGCTCAGCTCAGTTGTTCCCAAGATTTCTAATAACTGCCCTATTGTCCTCTTGTCTGGAGCCTTCCCCTCTCCATAAAAGATGTACTCGTCTCTGCTATTTCAGTATAAGCTGCACTTCATCTTGCTCTCTCTGTCTCTCACCTCCAGCTTTCATCCCCTTTTTCCCAGCTGACAGGTGCCTCTCTAGCCTCCAGACCTTCTTTCTCTTAAGAAGCTTGATATGATGATGGAAATGTTCTACATCTGTGTAGTTCGGTGAAGTAGCCACTAGGCTCTTGTGGTTACTGAACACCTGAAATGTAACTAGCGTGACTTGAAGAAATTATTTTTTTCTTTGCATTTAATTTAAATTTCAACCATTCCCATATGGAAAATGGCTACAATAGTAGGCAATGGGTCAACCTTCTCACCCGCAGAACACCAAGAATTATTTGAATCTATCTTCTCAGTTCTCCAAGGATAACCAGTACTATTCCAAGATACGTAGAAGAGAAGTTAAGTCCTTACATACAGTAGCTGCTTGACAGCATTAGAACTTTCTGCTTTCTGCTTAGGTAACTGAAGTCTTTCTTCCCTGCCCATTTGAAAGAGGAAGTTTAAATATCTGTCATTTGCGAATATGACAGAAGATATCTGTCACCAGCATGTCTAAAAGGCAGTCAGCGTGCGTTTCTCATTCGCACCTCCTAACTCTCTACTTTAATCAAATTGATCACTGCCCTCCAAATGCTCCTTTTCCTTCTGCTGCTCAGCCCAGTATTATGCTGTATCCTCAACCACTTATATCCTTCTTCCTCTCTCCACTTACCAAACTATATACTTTCTTCAAGGCTCACTTCTTGGCTTTTCTCAGAAGCTTGCACAGACCAAATGAAGGCTGTGAAAAGTGGAATCCTCCAGTCTTTAAAAATTATTTCTCTATTGAAGTTTTACTACATTCTAGGCAAAGAGAAGAGTGGTTAATAATAATAGATTAATATGGGTTGAAATCTTAAGTGCCAGATCCTCTTCTTAGCTCTATGTGCCTGATTCATTTACTTCTCACAGTACACAGTGTGATAGTAATATTATATAAATTTTACACATGATGAAACTGAGGCATCCCAAAGTACCATGCTCAGTCTCCTGGTCAGTAATTGACAGTAAGGTCCTGCTCTTACAGAGTTTCTATCAGGAGACTTGCCAGTTCTTCATGTTCCTCAACAGTACTAATGGATTTCTAGTTCTGTTCTGTTTTACCCTTTGGTTACTAAGCATCTCACAGATGTAGACCTTTCCTTCCCAGTAACAGTCTAAACTCCTAATATAGGGACCAAGCTGTTCGTTCCTTTGTGTCCAGCAAGAACCTAAGATCACATTTTAGGCAATAGTTTCCACACTACAGATATGACCCACTCGTAGGTTCTGAAATCAGTTTACTGTTTGCCTCCTTCACAGCCAGACTATTTTAATGAGATAGAATGCAGTAATATCAAACTGTGGTACATCCATACAACAGAATATTATACAGCAATGAAGAGAATGAGCTCTCGAAGACATGGAGGAACCTCAAATGCATAGTGCTATGTGGAAGAAGCCAGTAAAAAAAGCTCCGTGCTGTGGGATTCCAATTATATGACTTTCTGGAAACAGTAAGACTATGGAGATAGTAAAAAGATAAGCTGTTGCCAAGGGTTGAGGGAGAGGGAAGGAGTTAGTGATGAATAGATAGAGCCCCGGGGGGGTGGTTTAGGGCAGTGAAACTCTTCTTCATGTCATGGTGGACACATGCCATTATACACTGTCAAAACCCATTGAATGTACAACGCAAAGAGTGAACCCTAATGTACACTATGGACTTTAGCTAATAAAGATGTATAAATATGTGTTTATTAATTGTAACAAATATACCACAAGAATGCAAGATGTTAACTATAAGGAAAATGGAGGCTGGGGGAAGTGATGAGAGAGATATATGGGAATTCTCTGTGGTTTCTGTTCAGTTTTTCTTCAATCCTAAAACTACCCTAAAGAATAAAGTTTATTAATGAAAAAAGTGGCATAAAATATCTAAGAACACCATGCACTGTGAGAATAAATATCGTTACAGGAAACATTTGTTGCAGTTTTAGATCCTCATTTGTGTACACAGGTACATGGGTACACTTGGTTGCAATGTAAAAAAATACGTATCTGATTGCCGGTAAGAAGTCAAAAAAGGTTGAAGGTCACTGTTTCAGAGATTATTGTAAATACAAAACAACTATTTTCCAGCTGATTGAAAACCATCTTAGAATTCTGGTAATGATTGTAAGCTTACCTCACGTAAGTAGGAACAGTCTTTCATCCAGACTTTAGTAGGTATGAAATGTCACCGGCGTAATGTATCCGTTTTCTAAAATGATTATACATGATAGTTATAGGATGCTATATGAAAGCCTTTAACCATGTGATATAACAGAATTAACCCAAAAGGTATAGATGACAAAATGGCTCTTGTCTGAACATTTTTCAGCCTTCCTGACTGGATGTGGTAGCTACCTATTCAGGTTTTAGTAAGATACTGGGAGTATTTTGATTTTTTTAAGTTGAGGTATAGTTGATTTACAATGTTGTATTAGTTTCTGGTGTACAGCAAAGTTATTCAGATATATATGTGTGTGTGTGTGTGTGTGTGTGTGTGTGTGTGTGTGTGTGTGTGCTTTTTCAGATTCTTTCCCATTATAGCTTATTACAAGATATTGAAAGTTGTTCCCTGTGCTCTACAGTCGGACCTTGTTGTTTATCTATTTTGTGTGTAGTAGTTCTGCTAATCCCAAATTCCTAATTTATCCCTTCCCCCCTTTCCCCTTTGATAGCCATAAATTTGTTTTCTATGTTTGTGAGTCTGTTTCTGTTTTGTACATAAGTTCATTTGTATCGTATTTTAGATTTCATACATAAGTGATACCATATATTTGTCTTTCTCTTGTCTGACTTACTTCACTTACTATGATAATCTCTAGGTCCACCTATGCTGCTGCAAATGGCATGATTTCATTCTTTCTTATGGCTGAGTAATAGTCCATTATATACAAGTGGTATGTGTATATATATATATGCCACATCTTCTTTATCTATTCATCTGTTGATGGACACTTTGGTTGCTTCCATGCCTTGGCTATTGTGAATAGTTCTGCTATGAACATTGGGGTGCATGTATCTTTTCAAATTAGAGTTTTCTCTGGATATATGCCCAGGAATTGGATTGCAGGATCATATGGTAGCTCTATTTTCAGTTTCCTTAAGGAACCTCCGTACTGTTTTCCTTAGCGGCTGCACCAATTTACATTCCCACTGACAGTGTAGGAGGGTTCTTGTTTCTCCACACCTTCTCCAGCATTTATTATTTGCAGATCTTTTGATGATGGCCATTCTGACTGGTGTGAGGTGATACCTCATAGTTTTGGTATGCATTTCTCTAATAATCAGCAATGTTGAGCATCTTTTCATGTGCCTACTGGCCATCTGTATGCCTTTGGAAAAATTTCTGTTTTGATCTTCTGCCCATTTTTTGATTGGGTTGTTTGTTTTTGTTGTTGTTGAGCTGTATGAGCTGTTTGTGTATTTTGGAAGTTAAGCCCTTGCCGGTTGCATCGTTTGCAAATCTTCTCTCCCAGTCTGTACGTTGTCTTTTCCTGATTTTTCTTTTCAATACAGCAGAACTGGTTTATAGCCTCAGAACAATATCAGGCCTAGTTTTTAGGAGATATCTGAAGTAACCCATGAGCACAGAGACTGTATTTATTTGGTTCCTACTGTTGTCCCCTAAGCTTGCTCAGAATAGGTGCCCAATAAATACAAGTCGATTTTAGACCGACTAAAGTTAGCAGTTTTATGCAATTGTTAAAAAAGAATAGGAGTGTTTATTTGGTGATTTTGTTTTTGTTACAGGTTGGTTGGTTTTCATCTTTCTTTTCTTTCTTTTGGGGTTTTTTGGCGTTCTTTCAATTTTTCTAAATATCTCACATGGATTCCCATGTCTGGGAAACAGGAGGTCTTAGTTTGGGAGCCAGTGCGGTCCTGGTGCTGGAGCAGCACTGAGTTGGAGCTGAGAGGGGCTGCTGTCCTGTCTGCTCTGCTTCCTCAAGTTTTTCAGTCTCACCTCTTTTGTTCCTTCTTTTTCTTATCCCCTCTTTCAATACAGATCACCCTGAGAGCTTTGACTTTTATCTCAGCAAACTTACAAGAATATCAGAAGAATTAACACAATGAATTTTAATTTTGTCAACAGTTTGCTAAACTCCCAGACCCCATTTACTTCACATTTCTTTTTCTTACTTTTCTTTACCTTGCTGCCCATCCCAAGAGAGTGAAACATGAATGCTTCCCTGTTGCAAATATACTGGAAGGTGGTCGCATCACATATCAGTGCTATAATGGCCAATGAATGGAATCATAGGAGAAAGGAAGAATATACAGTGGTAAATTAATTTCTAGTTTATGGCCTAATTATCTTTAGTCCGATTTGTATTCTTAAGGAGGAATAAATAAAACCAAAGTCGTCCGTATTAGGTTTCCAGTGCAATAACAAGCTAGTCTTATATCTGGGACAGGAGTTGACCAATGCCAGTTTACTCTTATATTTCGTACAATGTCAATCAAAATACATTTATTTTGCAGTTTGTTAATTATAGTCAGTCCTTACCAGTAGAAGACTCTTTCAGTATTCCTTTGGAGACTTTTTGTAAAAATACAGATCCTTGTGTATTGCCGGCCTCTAGAATTAGATTAATACAGGCCTCTAGAATTAGAATCTCTGGAGATGTACCAGAAATCTTTCCCTCTAAATAAGTCTCTGGGGAATTTCGATGAGTTCATCAGCTTAGGGAACCAGTGGGATAAAATCTTGGTACAATCTTGGATGGTAAGTGAAAGTCAATTACATATCAGAACAATTTTCTAATATATATACATGAAACACTTATAAAAAATAACAGTGTTATATTTCTTCTTAGTCACGAAACCAAGTTTCACAAATGTGATACTCAGATTTATCCTCTGGGTCTTGCCTGTGGTCCCCATGAAGTATTGAAAGCTACCAAAATCCTAATGTCATCTCCACTTAAAAAATACTTTTATGACGTCAGACAGCAATAGATAAGCATTCAGTTATCTAAGAACCCTCTTTGTCTGTAAATACTTAAGACTCCTTTCTTTTCAAGCATAAAACAGTATCTTCACTTAAATTGTTCTATTCAGTCCAGCTCTATTAGTTCATGTACACAGCCAGGGAAGGAAAATAGCTGTTATTCCATGTTTGGTTTATCACTGATTCAACGGTATCAAAAGCGTTTTTCAAATTCCTCCTTGTGTGTGGCCCCGTTCTTTGTGCCCTACGCAAAGTGAAAGTTGCAAGCACACTGGTCTTGCTTCCTTTGAACTAATGGGGCCTTCTATATGTATCCAAAATACTTTCCAAACATTTTCATTTTTTATTCTGTGACATAGAGAACACAGTTACCCTTGTTCCTTTGATGGAGGGACCTGTACCACGTAGAAAGTCTATTTTGTTCGCCACACCTTTTTTTTTAATTTTTATTTTTGGCTGCATTGGGTCTTCATTGCTGCGCTTGTGCTTTCTCTAGTTGCGGCGAGCAGGGGCTACTCTTCGTTGCGGTGTGCGGGCTTCTCATAGCGGTGGCTTCTCTTGTTGCGGAGCATGGGCTGTAGGCACGCGGGCTCAGTAGTTGTGGCTCATGGGCTCTAGAGCACAGGCTCAGTCGTCGTGGCGCACGGGCTTAGTTGCTCCGCGGCATGTGGGATCTTCCCGGACCAGGGCTCGAACCTGTGTCCCCTGCATTGGCAGGCGGATTCTTAACCACTGCGCCACCAGGGAAGCCCGACCACACCTCTTATCTTCAGAATCTTGCCTTGTGAATTCTGGGCTCTTTTTCTTCCTCAGTCTCCTACGGAGACTGTGCTGCGAGTTCCCTTCAGGCCACACCAGGCATCTTGTCCAGACCCCTCATTGCCACCCCCTCTGACGCTCCGGCCTCTCTCACCCCTTCCTCTGGACTTGCCCTGTCACCCTCCTTGAAGAAGCCCGCCTCTTCTCATGTTTCAGTGTCACAGGCAAAGCCACAAGGCTTGTAGACGAGGCTCATTGTAACTGTGGCTCCTACTGCCTCCTCAGCAAGCCTTCACCATGGCTTAGTCCACTCTCCAGAGTGGCTTTGCCGAAAGTTCCCCTTCAATTTCCACCCCTAATTCTATACACCGCCCTTCTGACCCAAGCTCTCTTAGAATACCCCCATGACCTGCTTCTCTGAGAAACCTAGAGCCCACACATCTTTCCTCCAGTCTCTTCAACACATCTGTCCTTATTCTGCCCCTTTCTCTGTCTCTGAAGAGGAAATGTCCCTTCAACTAAGACATTCACATTTCTACCTGGACTCTCATCCTCTCCCTGGTCTCTAACATCTGCCCTTTCTGCCTATTTCCTGACTTCGAATCCTGGTGTTTTAAACATTAAAACTCAATTTTTTTCTTACCACGAGAAAAAAAAAATGAATAACTATGTATGATGGCAGATGTTCACGGGACTTCTTGTGGTCGTCATTTTGCCGTGTTTACAAATATCGAATCGTGTTATGCCCTTGAAACTCATATAACATTATATGTCAATTGTACCTCAATAAAATTTTTTAATTAAAATTTTTTTCTTGGGAATTCCCTGTCGGTCCGGTGGTTAGGACTCTGCACTTTCACCGCCGAGGGCACGGGTTCAATCCCTGGTCTGGGAACTAAGATCCCACAAGCCACGTGACACGGCCCCCAGAAAATTTTTGTAATGTAAAATATTTCTTGACCTCACCTCCCAGCCTCCTTTCACTCCTTCAGAAAGATTCCAGTGTCTGCTGTGTGCCTGGCGCTGTATCCTCCAGCTCGCGTGCATTTTCCTGCTTTGCCATCACTGCCAGATTCATCAGCGTTGTGTGCCCTGCCCTGCCTTCCCCTCCCCTCTCACCTTTAATTCACTGTCATTTAGTGTCTCCACTTTAATTATCCTGAAACATTGGTCTTAAAGGTTATCAGTGAACCCTTCTTTTTCCTAACCTGAGCTTTTTTTTTTTTTTCCCAGTTTTTCTACCTGAAAACTTCTTAGAATTTGAGGCGGTTTTGTGACACTGCAGTCAGTATCTTAGCATCCTTGGGTTCTTCTGCTTTCTCTTGCCGGTCTCTAGGTTTGGGCTGGATTCTTCTTTTCCACCTCCTGCCTCCTGAAATAGTGATTCCCTAAAAATGAGTCTTCCTCTACTCTTTTACACTCTCTTTGCTTCCTTTTCTACATCTCTCAAGTCACTCTCCCAGCTGTTACGCAGGTAGGTCATCTTCATGTTTAATCTTTCAACTCTCTCTCCAAAGCTTAATTTCTGTGTTACTAGTTGTTTGTATTGCTGAATGAGTCCCCCTCACCCCAGACTCAGCATCTCGAAAACACAGATCTATTTACTATGTTTCCTGAAATACACACACACACACACACACACACACACACACACCTTTCCCTTTTTATCTCAAAGGAAGTACTGTCCTTCTGGTTCCTTGACCATGTAAAAATATGTGAATAATCACCTTTGTCTTTTGTATCCAGTCTGTTGAGAATTTGTCTTGTTGGGTCAGCAGGTTGACAGTGACTGATAGTGAACTGATAAGCTAAGAATGTCTGGGCCTGTATTATTACTTGTATTGAGCCGCCACAGACATTCCCCCAGCTAGAGCCAGAGTTGTGGCTTGACCAGCCCTTGTGGTTCCTATTATGATTGCAAGATGCACCGTAGCAAAAACCATTAGGGAACTTTGAAGAACAAAATTTATTACTCACAGGTCCTGGAGGGTACATGGCACTCCTGAGAACCAGACAGCAAGGTCAAGGGTAGAGAGAGGGAGAGGGCGTGCAGACCCGAGACTCTGTCTTTACTGGCGTCTAAGGGTGGGGTCACTAGGGTTTCTCAGGTTCACTCTTTATTGGCAAATTTAAGACAGAAGACCAGGAATTAGGGTGCAGGAAGGGGAAAGCAGGGTCACTCAGTAGGTTGTTATCTAGGTCACCCAGTTCTGTCTACGAGGGGAACTTTGTGCGCGGGACAGCACAGTTTCTTATCTAGTGGCTTTATTA
Source organism: Aethalodelphis obliquidens (assembly GCF_003676395.1). Classification (NCBI taxonomy): domain Eukaryota; kingdom Metazoa; phylum Chordata; class Mammalia; order Artiodactyla; family Delphinidae; genus Aethalodelphis; species Aethalodelphis obliquidens. The sequence goes on from NW_020838017.1 coordinate 2,275,138, forward strand.
GCGGCTGTGTCACACAGCTGGCAGCATGTTTATTGAGACTTTGAAATGGGTGCTTAATGTCAGGAACTTACATTACAGTCAGAAAGCTCAAAGTCAGGCATTTACACTCAGAACTCTGGTGACACGTTTTCTTTGGCACCTGTCCCTCATTCCACCCACCTGAACATCCTTCTCTGTTTCTCTGTGCCTGGTACATTGCAGTCATCTCCCAGGATCTATCAAGACCTCGTCTTTTCTTATGATCCCCACCATGACTGCACCCCACGATCTCTCTATTTCATTGCTCTCAGTTACAGGGTGATTATCATTTAACTTCTGGGCAGGTCTTCAGTGTGAATTTAAACTGTAAAAATATAAAGTTCCGTTGCAGGAAGGGGGACCCCTTCCAGGGCCTGAGAGTGGACTCGTCATGCCTAACACTTGGAAATGAATTGTCCGAGGAGACACACATACTGACAAAGCAAAAGACGTTGTTAGAAAGGGATGCCTGGGCGGAGAGCAGCAGGGGAAGAGAACCCTCGTGGCTCGCAGTCTCAGGTTTTCTGGTAATGGGGTGAGTTTCCGGGTTGCCTCTGGCCAGTCGTCTTGCTTGGCCCATGCTGGGTCTGACTCAGGCTCCTTCCTGGTGGCACGCGCATCTCTCAGCCAAGGTGGATTCCAGCGTGAGGGCTTCTGGGAGTTGGCAGGGCATGTCGTCGGTCCCCTCCCTCCTCCTTTCGGCCCCTCCCGAATTCTTCCAGGTTAGTGTAACAAGATGTACTGTGGGCTGGCGTGTCCTCCCTCCCTTCTGCCCCTCCTGAATTCTCCCAGTTAGTTTTTTCTGGAGGCGGTGGGATCTCCTGTTGTGAGACAACTCAGGCAGGCAGTTATCCTCATTCCTGGCTAAGGCAGGTGGTTTCGGTCAACAGTTCCCTAAGAGTTCCATGAAGAATCTGAAGCCCAAAGGGGAGAAGTAACTTTCTCAAGGAAATATTCCTTCATTTTCTCCTTCCGCACGTGCCACCTCCTATAAATACGGGGACAGGCACTCGTGGAGCCCCCTGACATGTTCGCTGCTGCTGCCTCCCGACCTTTTCCTGATCGCTCTGTGTCCGAATCCCCTTGTCTTCAGTGTGTTCCTGTCAAAACCTGACCCCACTCCACAGGTTCTAGCACAAATCAACTTCCTCTTTGTCCTCTTTCACTGTCTTCCGGGGCCTGAGGGACACCAGACTCATCCTTCTCTGCTCTCGTGGCTTTACAACCCTGTGATGACCCCTGTTGTCTTTCTGATACAGCTTAAAGCCGTGTGCAGTCAGTGTTTTGTGTTGAGTCACTTTGAAATTGAACAGTGTGTGCAGACTCTAAGCACTTGATTTTATCAGGAATTTACTACTACTTAGAAATGTTCCTTAGTCATCACTTAAGGTCGAAATGCTTTGAAAATTTGATTTGGCCTATGGTTCTCTAGCCTCTTGCCCTGTGTCCAGTCAGCATAGCTTCTAGATCTCTTTGATGTAAAAACCACCTCTAGCGTGTCAGTCTCCTACTCAAAACATTTCAGCGACTGTGCTGCTCTCAGGCTAAAATACGAGTTCCTGAGGACCAGCGTTCAAGGCTTTCCCAAGTTGGGCTCCAACCTGATTTCCTCTATCTCAGCTCAGTGTCATTCTCCCTTGGTCCCATGGTGTGTCCTCTCTGTTCTTGATTCTTAGCCTTTGTTTTTATTGTCCCCCATCCCTGAAGCACCTCCCTCCTGTTATTTTATGAGTTTTACTCATAATTTGAGATCTAGCTTATCTCCCACAAAGCATTTCCTTCTCTCTCAGTTTATCCTTTCTGAATCTGTGCTTTTCCCATGACGCTATAGTCCTCACTGCCAATAACACGAGCACCACGTTAGATAGAGAGATAGATAGGTAGGTAGGTAGATAGATAGATGGATAGATGGATGGGTGGATGGATAGATAGAGAGATGAATGGATGAATACATAGATGGATGGATTCACATTATATATATAATATACATATATATATATAACTTTTTATCATGTTACTTATGACGTGATTATCTTTTTGCCTAAAAGAGAAAATAAACTTCCCAAAGGCAACGAAGATAATTACACTTCTCTACATCCCACAAAGACACTAGTATATCATGCTTTCTACCTGTGCATTTCTTTGGAATAATTAAATGTAGAACATCTTGGTAAAGAGACAGGTGTCATATGTCCCTATCCTAGGAATTTTTCTATATCCCTTGTTCTATAGTCAGACTCTTTTTAAAATTTTTGTTCTTTAAGTTTGCTCCTAAGGTGAAACGTTTTACTAGAAGATATACTTAGAAAAGGAATGTGTCTAAAGGAAAATGAGAGCTCTGTGATAATAGGATTGTGTGTAGCCCCTGCACAGCTTCCACTCTTAAACACCCTGTGCCTTGTTGTTCTAGTTTAACATTAAGAACAATTCTCAGTTTGTCCATAATGGGTTAGGTTCTGGAGAACAAAGTTCTAATTTAGCACATCAGCGTGTGATTGCAGCACTTACGTTCTTTGTTGGTAATTAGTACATGTTTTTTGTCCACTCTTTTGCTCATTAGAAAAACAGTTTGGGATCTTATACACAGAAACCACGGGTAGTTCTAGAGATAATAGGATCGGGGGAAAACACCATTTTCTATTTTATACATCACTAAGAAACTGAAAGGAACATTAATGTCTCTAAAGACCATCCCTGCCTACATAGTTGAACACTGCCATCTATTCAGTATATCATTAATCAGTCTATTTTGACTGACTTCATTGTGAGCTTCAATCTCCTGGAAAATCTATAAAATGATTTATAAAATCTGTAAAAATAATGTCAGCATGGAGTCTGTGTACACTCTGTGTTAGCCAGAACCGGGCTCAGCACTTCCGGACCAGAACCCTACTCATGTGACTGGGAGCCTGGAGCCAGCTTTGCCTGAAGGTAGCAATACTCCGAATGCCTTAAAAGGGGAAGGTAGGATGAAAATAATTAAGTCCAATTTTCTTTCCCTTTTAAATTTTTCGTACTCTTTCTTTGTGTTCACTGTGTTGAATTGGTTTCCTTGTTCCATTTGTTTCAGTCATCACGTTAAGCAGACTGTCATTCAGCTTTACTTAACAAAGTGGTGTTTCTCTACACCTTGCTGTTTCATTTGTTCCTGAAAGGGCCTCTCTTCTGCAGGTAGGCTTACTGAAATTCGTGATTGTCGAATATAAAGGACCAGACTGAGAGGTTTAATTAATTTTCTCTCAAATTATTCAGGTCTTGACTTATCCATGTCACACAAGTTGATTCTGTGAAAATTGCTGTTGACTAAGAGATGAAAGGAGAAAAGCAGAGAATGAAATGGAAAATGTAACAAAGATGCAGAAAGACGTTACACAGGATCAGGAGATAAGGATGCGGAGAGGAAGTAGTTAAGGCAGACATCTACCGCTAACTAATATAGTAAGAATATCTTAATTAAAGAAACGCAATCCACTAGATGTTTAAAACGTTTTAGATAAAAAATTGCAGACATATTCAAAAGTAGACAGAATAACGTAATCAACCCCCTGTGCTGACCACCTGCCTTCAGTAAGTGGCAGTACATGGCCAGCTTATTTCTTTTCTGTGGCACCCTTTTCCCACAAACGCTGGATTCCTTTAAAACAAATGTAAGACCTGTGTATTTCCTTTTGTACCTAAATTAATATTTTAATATTAAAAATTACTTAAAACTATTTTAAGAGATCAGTTCTGATACTATAAAAGAATAAGAAACCAGGTAAAGTTAATTTTAATCTCAATATTATATTGAGATATAATGTATATACAATAACAAGCACTCACTTTTAGTACATATTTGGTTGAGGTTAAACAGATTTACCTACCGTGCTATTACCAGTAAATCAAGCTGTAGGGCATTTCCATCACCACACAGAGTTCCTGTGTAGCCCTTCCTCGTCAATTGACATACACCCTATCCCACCCCAGTCCCAGGCAATCACTGTTCTGCTTTTTGATCCTTCGATTAGATTTCGTTTTTCTAGACTTTTATAATAATTGAGTCCCACAGTATGCACTTTTATATCTGGCTTCTTTTGCTCAACATAATATTTTTGAGGTTTATACATGGTATTGTGAAATAGTATCAGTGATTCATCCCTTTTTATTGCATTGCATCCCTATTTAATTCCATTGTATGACAGTAACAAGATTTGCTTTCTCCCTTCCATCTGATGGACATTTTTTTCCAGTTTGATTATGAATGAAGTTGCTTTGCTTATGAACGTTGATACACAAGTTTCTCTATAGACATATATTTTCATCTCTCTCGGGTAAATAGCTAGGAGTAAAATTGCTCAGCTACATATTAAGCGTATATTTACCTATATAATAAACTGCAAAACGGTCTTCCATAGTGGCTGTATCATTTTACATTCCTACCAGCAGTGTAAGAGAGTTACAGCTACCTCACATCCTTGCCAAGGTTACGATAATCAGTTGTTTTAATGGTGTCATGGCATCTAATTGTGGTTCTAATTTACATTTTCCTAGTAACTAACGTTGTTGAGCATCTTCTTCAGAGGACTACTAGACTCCTCAAACTTTGATCACCACTTCCTCAATTTAGTAAGGCAACCGAGCTGTGCTTGACTTCCCCTTCCTGTGCCCACTTCCCAGAAGCCTCTTCCAAACCAAGAGCCCAGTTACAGGTTTCTCTTGTCTTCTTGGTTTCCCTTCTCTGTCATCACAGTCCTACACTACTTACCCAATTCCTCAAAATAGTTATTTCATTTATTATATTTTCTCGGGGTTTTGGGGGGATGGGGGGTGCCAGGGTATAGGTTATACTCCATCCCTGTACTCTGTTATGGCTAAAAGTGGAAATCCAAGTTAGTTTTCGAGAAAGAATTTTCTAGATTTTTTTAGTTTATCAAGGGTCAGCCCAGAAAATGCCAGTCATATATGGTGGAAAAACCCTTCAACTTATTACATCTAGGCTCACTCTCTGATATTAATAGACTACAACACCAAGAAAGAAAAGGAAAACATGACCCCTTGCTGAGTCCGAGGAATTCTGCAAAACAAGAATGACGGTGGAAGGAAGGAAAGTGAAGCAGTCTAATACGTGCCTCCCAACTTTCTCTCTTGGAGTTTCAGCCCAGAGAATGAGGACTGTATTTATGAGAAGGACATGTGTACCAAGACAGGCAACTACTTCATATGCAGCCCTCTGCCAGCATCATAGCAAACTTAGCAGTTCAGCCTGGTCAATCGGAGGAAAGCCTTGGAACTTCCGTTCTGGTGTGGCATAGATAGGACCCCGGACAGCTGCAGAATGTGTCAGTGGTTCTTACCTGAGGGCTGCAGCACCCCAGGGCTGAACGTGCATCGCAGTCAGACGTCAGAGAAGGCTGCACTGTCAGCAGGAGGTTGGATGAGGCTGAGTTAAACAGAAATGTCTACCCAACTTTAATTGGTCAAGAAGTAACAAATGGTATGCATGCCAGTGGCGAGCCTAATTCTAAATGTCAGCCGGGCTAGGAGCGCCCACATGGATAAGGAGCCCTGCCGCATAGGTCAAGGGAGATAGACTAAGTCATGTTTTGAGATGCAGAATGTTTCTTCTCTTCCTGAGTTTACTGAAGCCATACCCCTCTCCTCTCTCTGTGTGTGTGTGTGTGTGTGTGTGTGTGTTTAAAGAAAGAGTGAGAGAGGAACGCTAATGGAAAGGCTGACTTACACAAAAGAGATTGAGCAGTACTTGAATTACATTTAATTTTGCATTTCTCTTTGTATGTAAATGTATAAGCAACTGCCGGGGGAGGGGCAGGGGATGTGGTTTGTGAATTTCTTTTTATTTTTTTATTTTTTTACATATTTATTGGGGTATAATTGCTTCACAATGGTGTGTTAGTTTCTGCTTTATAACAAAGAGAATCAGTTATACATATACATATGTTCCCATATCTCTTCCCTCTTGCGTCTTCCTCCCTCCCACCCTCCCTACCCCACCCCTCCAGGTGGTCACAAAGCAACTACCAAACCGTAAGGTAGATAGTTAGTGGGAAGCAGCCTCATAGCACAGGGAGATCAGCTCGGTTTGTGAATTTCTAATGATTTGTGAGATTTACAGACTTAGGATGGATGTTCCTTTGCTTTCTAAGAGCTGTTGAGCCAGGAGATAGGCAATGTAGTTTTTCCACCTTAATCTCACTTCTAGAGGGTAGGAGATATTTTGGAGCAGCAAATCCTAGAAATTTACTGCCTAAAACCAGGAATGAGATCACGACTAGAGAGAGATGAATAGATACCATCTGAGACAAATGACGAACACTTGCTAGTTCACCCTTGTTCTTACGTGAGACAGAAGCCAGTAGCTATGAGTTAGCTATTGTCTCTTCAAATGCACCTTCTCCCTGCCCTGGGAAGACTAAATGGCTTCCCAGGGATGGAGGAGACCCTGTTTGGGAGATGGGTGATGTCTTAAGAAATGAAGAAATGGGAGATTCTGAGGCTCAGCCAATTTTCTCTAGCTTTTTTTTTTCCTTTAGAAAATGGGATAGAGGGAATGTAAGAAGGTGAAAGTTATGTTACAGTGTGGAAAAGACTGTTGATCATAGATTCATTTAAAATCACATGCATTAGCAATTATGTCAACAGATCTTCTTGGTTTTGTAATCTCAGTTTTCTGTGGACTGTCATTATAAGAAATTGATTGTCACCATTCTGTTAAAATATGTATATATATATATATATATATAATCTCAGCATCATACTAAGTATATCTCTTTCATCTCCTACCTCCTTCCTCCACTATCAAATACTTAACGATGTAACAAAATAATATTTTATGTGCTGGAGACCATTTCACCATGTAAACACGTATTCCAAATATATATCATGTTTGTGGGTCTGTATTTTTATTCAGCAGGTATTTCAAATGAGTACAATTTTAAAATATATTATGAGAATGGGATTAAGATTTTTTAATGCACTCACAGCTACTCTATCCTAGCACCACAATTTTCTTTATTCTGGTTACGTCTCTATATTGTGCCTTAGTTATTACTTTATTGGCTACTTAATATACTGTGGAGTTAATATACAAACATTTTCTTAGATGCCCTGCTGTGGGATACACAAATAGTTTCTGTTATTCACTAGTATTATGAATAATGCTACAATGAACATTTTCCTAATTTTGAATTGTTTCTTTGGGATAATTTGTGAGTGGGATTAGTAGGTCCAAAGATATGAATATATTTCAGGACCCTAAATATAGGTATGTGTGAGATCAGTGATTCAGTGGGTTCTACATATGCATAATACCACCAAAATATATGAGTTTATCCATTGTTTTCCCAATAGTCCCATCTGCATTTTATTATTTATAATTGTAGCTAATGCAATCTGTGTCATTTTTTAAATTTTGGGTTTGTTTGATTGCTATTGAGATTTTTAAATTTACATATTGCTTACTGTTTGAGGATTACTGTGGTTTTAATTAGGAAAATCACCTAAGTATCAGGCAAACATAGTTTCAAATCCCAGTTCAGGCCACTTCTTGTTGTGTATTAAGTAAATTAGCCTCTCAAAAAAAAATAATAATTCATTTGTAAACTAGTGACGATGATACCTTCTTCACAAGGTTGTTGAGATGATCAGATGAGAAATCAATGCCTGGTGTGTTAGTACTATAAGGGAAATAATTAATTCTCCTTCCCTCTGCCTGTACCTCCCTCATCTCATCTACCAATCCACCTGCCCCGACTTCTTCTTGCATGGATTAAGCATCCAGGTTCTTTTGGTACAAATTTTCATAGAACCCGATTTCTCATTCCAGAGTTTACAGGGGCTAGTTGTCAGGTTTCTCTATTTTTATTTATTTATTTATTTATTTTTTTGCGGTACGCGGGCCTCTCACTGTTGTGGCCTCTCCTGTTGCAGAGCACAGGCTCCGGACGCACAGGCTCAGTGGCCATGGCTCACGGGCCTAGCAGCTCCGCGGCATGTGGGATCTTCCCGGACCGGGGCACGAACCCGTGTCCCCTGCATCGGCAGGCGGACTCTCAACCACTGCGCCACCAGGGAAGCCCTGTCAGGTTTCTCTAGAGAACCAATTTCTATCGTGCTGGCAAATGCTGGATTATACAGCAAATCACTGAGGTCAAATAGGTTGGACCCCATGAATTTCCTAAGTATTCATACAAACAAATGGGAAATACATTCGAAATAATTTTTTTCCATAAATTACTCATTTTAGAATGTTGTGTGTAGTCCAGTTTCTCTTTTAAATGACTTATCCAAGTTTTCTTCCATTAGGTTGCTCACAGGTATTTTTGATTCGTTTATTTGCTTCTACGTTTTGGTTTCAAATAATGCTTCTGCTTCATCTGCTCTCTGCTGCATGTCAAGAACAAGCTTACTTCTGTGGTAACAAGTGTGGTTTGTCAAGCAGCTGTAACACAAGGTCATTGCTGGAAGTTGCATATCTGGATGATACTGTCATTTGGATTTTGTCTGTCTTACATCCAGTGTCTGTCTGTATTCTAGGCATTACTGTTCATCTGTTGCCTGGCATTGGTTTCTATCTTGAGAGCCTCTGTAGCAGAAGCTGCCTTTTTAAGCCATCACGCTTCTTTAAAGCCAAAATAATTCCTAATATGTTGTAAGGTCTCAGAAAGCCTGTAACAAGCATACAGTTTCTCAACTGGAAAAGCATTGAAAATAAAAACTTTTATCCTCTTTCATGAGGGCAAGGAGATTTCAGGGCTACCGAAATATTTTTCCAGTCTCTCACCTTCATGATGAGAAATTGAACTGAGTAAGATGTATTCTAAGCAGTTTCACTTCAGGAGTTTAAAAGAGAAAAAGTGGGAGGAGAGAGAAGAAGAGGAAGGGAAAAAATCCTTTACAATCTTTCCAGCCTCAGCAACTATATTTCTCATCCTTTGGAGAATGCCACAGGCTCCTTTAGAGTTTTTCTTATATAAGCTATGTGTCATAGACAAGGTTTCTTCATTTTTGCATTACTAAACGTGCTTTGCCCTCATCTCCATGCTTTCTCTCCCCATTTTTACATGTTACGAATGAGTGCTGGACTCCATTCCTCTCTGAATAGATGCACTAATTCCAACCTCTGCCTAGAGTTCAAAGCCCTTTTGTCCACACACTACATCAGCAAAGTTATTAAAGTGCTGGTGAAGTCAGAAGCGAGAACCGCCAGGCCTGAGAGAGGCTCATATATAACAGTTACGTCCACAGAGGGCGTTTGAGGATCAGAGCTGGGTGTAGACAGAATCACCGGTTTCTCCACGGTTGCTGGACCAGTCTTGCCTTCAGTATGGCCACACGGAGAACTCTTTTATTAAAGATATCAAAATCCAGGTGAAAACGTGTGGAATTAATCACAATTTTTCTATCCCACGCTTGACTTCCTGAAATTGGAAACAGGAAAGGTGATGGTGGCCGTGGTTTGGTTGTACCCGGAGTCCACACGGCAGTACAGTCGGGAAAGCACACGTCATGAAATAGGACAGAGACTGGAACGTCCATACCACATGCCACATGCACCGCTCCCTGCACAGAGAGGGCACTGGACTGGTCTACACGAATCACTTTTTTTTTCCAATTGTATGAAGCTTTTAAATTTTTTATTTTTATTAAATGTAGGTGGTTTACAATGATTCAGGTGTAGAGCAAAGTGATTCAGTTTTATATATATACACACACACACACACACACACACACACACACACACACACACACACACATATGTATGTAACTTCAGATGCTTTTCCATTATAGGTTATTACAAGATATTGAGTAGAGCTCCCTGTGCCATACAGTAGGTCCTTGTTTATCTACTTTATAGATGGTAGTGTGTATCTGTTAGTCCCAAATTCCCAATTTATCCCTCCCCCACCTTCGTTTTGGTAACCATAAGTTTATTTCCTATGTCTGTGAGTCCGTTTCTGTTTTGTAAATAAGTATATTAGTCATAAAAAAGAATGAAATACTGCCATTCGCAGCAACACGGATGGACCCAGAGATTATCATACCAAGTGAAATAAGTCAGAGAGAGACAAATCCCATATGACATCCCATCGATGCAGAATCTGAAAAATGATACAGATGAACTTACACCAGTTATCTTCAGGTCTTGGGCAGACCCCTCAACCTTGTGAAGCCAGGATGCGATGACGTGTGTAGAGGAGCTTGGGAATAGGTTCAGCTTCTATACAGTTATTGGAGTGGGTGCTTTCGTTTGTACCGCCGTGCCGTGGACTGATTTACAGCCCTTTAAATCTGTAAAAGGATGTTCTGCCATTTCCTTTGTGCATGTTCTGTTCCCTCACATTATTGTAGGCCCGATATAAGGCAGCTTTCAGAACATGCCGTTCTCCCTCACAGCTTCCTGTGTTTGAACATGCTGCCTGAATAACACCCTTCTCCTCCCTCACCCCTGCTTCGCCGGCATATCTCTTTGTCTGCCTGTCACTCTTCTACTCAACATTCAAGGCTCAGCTTAAAGACTCTCTGTTCAGTGATGCCACCCCTGTACCCTGTCTGCACTGTGAACACAATGACTGAGTCCTCAGGGTTGATGAGGGTCCAACGTGGCCTTGCCCACTTGAGTGGACTTGGGTTTTTTGAAGGCAGGACCAAGTCCTATTCATTTTCTCAACCCAATATCTGGTTCATGTTATTCACTCAGTAAATATTGATCAAAATGATGGATGAATGTCAAATACTTGTTGCCATGAAATAAATTGTACTAGTCAGGTGAGTGGTTCTTCGCTAATTCGCTATGAAACTTGTGAAGGAAACTCAACGCTTAGCTTTCTATATGTGTTTTAAATATATGTGCCTTATGTGCATATTTTAATGGGGAAGCATATAAAGTACTCCCAGCTATTGGAAGTTTCAACCTGAGAACTTGTGACCGTATATGACAGAGTCTACGAGATGTGGCATCTCCTGGAAAAGTAGGGTACACAGCTCACTGTTTCCCCAGTAACTGCCGTGGATCTCTCCTGCAGCAGGATGCTAACAGGTATTGTGGAATGAAAGGGTTTCCTTGATGAGGTCCATTTGGGGAAAGTCTGGGATGAATCTCCATTTATGAAATCTATCATTTAATTAAAATGCCATTTCACAATCAAGTGATCCAAGTATCCTACTTCTTCTTTTATCTTGTTTTAGATTTATTTACTCCTTCTTTATTTGTTTGGTTTTCAGCTTTTGTGGTGACATGGCATCTGGTTTTTTTCTACACGGAGAGTTCAGCACACAGCACAGTCCTTGATACATTGGATTGGTTTGATGATCCTACCTGGAACAGGTACATAAAAGCTTCAGTGTTTGCTTACCCATTCTTTGAATCATACCTAAGGATGTTCAGCCATGTCTGCTTTTCTTGTTGTTGACTGAGGATGAAATTTGTTCTGGAGAGTAAAATTCACGTGTCAGAGATGACCTTTGTCTTTTCTACTTAGCGTATGTGTTTATAGTATGACCTACAAGACTCCCCAAGACCCTTCATTTCCTTTGTTATGGGATTAATACAAATTAAGAATACATTCATGCCAGTAGAGAAAGGAAATTCCATGCTCATATGGTTCTGAAACTAATAAGATTTAATATACAACTCTATGGAACTCAAGTATATGAAATATGACAGATCCCCTGGTATGTTTATAGATATAGTATCTGTAGCTCAAAAGTCTAACAGAAGGATGTAAACTTTTTTTCCCAAAATTAGTTCAGTCTTGGACAAAATTGAGTACCAAATTATGAACTAAATGGGAATTAATTAATGATCCTTTGATCCTCTTAGGTTTTGTGACAAGTACTCCCTTGGTATATAATGACATAAATATGACATAAAACCAAAAAAAATACAGTATTTGAAAGTTTCATGGTTTAATGAATACTCTTGAAGGGAATATTCTGAAATTAGATTCTCATGAGATATAAGCCTTGGAGCTCCTGATTTAATTCAATTCAGAGTACTCTGTGTGTGTGTGTGTGTGTGTGTGTATGTGTGTGTGTGTGTGTGTGTGTGTGTGTATGTGTGGTATTTTATCACTAACAGATACTTTATTACAAGATTCATTGCTTTATTGTATTCAACTTTCAAAATATTGTTGGGAATGTGGTAGACTTGTTGAAATTCTGGTATGTATTTAGAAAAGCGTCCGATGTATATAAATTGTATTTTCAAAAGTAAAACTTTATAACAGCTCCCCTGCCCACCCCCTCCCCCCAAAAAAGTCTGCTGAAAACCACATTTGAGAAGTAGCACAGACCTGAGACTTAATAAGATATGATATCTGCTTAATATATCTGCTTAAGATATCTTAATATCTGCTTAAGATATCTTAATAAGATATCTGCTCCTTAACCCATAACCTTGGAAAAACAAATTATGCTTCCTTAGAAAGGGGGAGGGGGGAGAGAAGGAGGGAGAAAATAAATTCACAGTTGCAGTGCACCAAATACTCCAGGTCACCTTTATTCTTAATGAGGTATCAAGTAATTAATCGATGTGTTTCCAGGAGTCTCCAGAGAATTTCACTCCTGCATTCTGTGACAGTCTGAAATCCATAATTAGAGTTTAACCTCCCTGATTTAAGGCAGAAGTTGCGACTGGTCCCCTGAATGTTAGGGCTATCTTAGGTTGTTTATTTTATAGTTTTGGTGAGTTTTCTTTGGCCTACACAAAATTGATACACATGTGTTTAAAAAATTGCCAAATCAAAATCATCAGGAGAGTTCACATTCAAATCTGGGCTTCCAGTCTTCTTTTCCTCTGGAAATTGCACTACAAGTAAACTAGTTACTCATCTGCCACAATTGTAGCTGTCATACAAATGACCTCCCTCGTCTTAACCTCTCCACGTCTAATCCATCAAGTCCTCCAAAGCCTTGCTGGGACCCAGTGGTTCTCAGCCCTCACTGTGAAAAGGTCATTTCCTGAGAGCTCAGGCTGCACCCAGAAAAGTAAGCCAACAGCTCTGAGGGTGGAGCTGGGCTTCAGAACTGTAGAAAGCTCTTCAGATGATTCTGATGTGCAGCTGAGGTTCCGAACCACTGACCTAACATCTTCATGTCTCTGTGTCAAAGGCCATGCCCCCAGTCCAAGTCACATTCACCACTTTCTGGTCTCAGCCGTCTTCCACTGTCATCCCTAAATCACCTTCTCATTTCTATTCTTGTCCCTGTTCGATCTCATCTTCACCCAACTGCCAGAGTCATTGTTTATAAATAGAAACATATCTGGTCAATGCCTGGCTTAAAGCTCTTCGATAATAATGGCAGTAATGATATCAACTGATGATGATCATTGCTACCTGGGTTGAATAAAGAATCTGAGTTGAGCCTTTGTTGAAGGATCAAGTCATTCATTGAGACATTAAGTATCAGAAGCAAATGGGGGAAAGGGCACAAAAGGTGTGACCGAAGGTACCAAGGAAACTTTATTCCATTTCCACATGGGGCCTGTTGCCTAATGTGACGATACCTTCCCCTTGCCTGCCCCTCCAGGTAGTGACCCTTAGGCCAAAAGCATTGCCGACTTCTGCCAATTGGCATCCAGCCAGTGTCCTGATGTCACACGTCTATCAGAAGCAAAGGGATTTTATAGTTTGGCAGTGACATTATTATAAGATTAGTGTTCGAACACAGCTACCAAAGTTTATTAAATGTCACTCCTTCGTAGTTGCGTGATTCACCCAGCAAAATAAGTTGCTACTAGTAAATTTTTAGGCAGAATAACTGAATTAGGGATGTGTGTTTGTCGGGGTTGGTAGTTAAACCTGGGATCATATCTCTTGCCTGTCTGACATATAGTTCCTCCTCTTCACCAGCAAGAAACGTAAATCCGATTATTTATTTGAGCTGCAGTGGAGACTTTTTTTCTCAGAATGACTGTGTAATGACTGTGTAGACCATAGAGGTAGTTACTGAAGTCTTTCCTTTAGACTCCAACCACCCATAACTGGAGACGGTGCGCTTCCCATTGGAAGGGAAGGAGATAAGGTGTCATCAGAAAGTTTTCATCAAAGACACCTTCTGACATACTGTGATGTTATTTTATTTAGAGTTTAAAAATAAACCAGTAGGGCTTCCCTGGTGGCACAGTGGTTGAGAGAGAGTCCGCCTGCCGATGCAGGGATGCGGGTTCGTGCCCCGGTCTGGGAAGATCCCACATGCCGCCGAGTGGCTGGGCCCGTGAGCCACGGCCACTGAGTCTGCGCGTTCGGAGCCAGTGCTCTGCAGCGGGAGAGGCTGCAACAGTGAGAGGCCCGCATACCGCAAAAAAAAAAAAACTAGTAAATGCAAACTTCTTTGAAGCTGAGTGGAAACTTGGGTCCATGTCAGCACTCCTTATGTACAACATACTCAACTTTATTTCGTACTGGTGACATTTTTTTCCTTCAATATAAAACCATCAGTGTTTCACAGTTGACATTATAAAAAGTTCAAGTATCTGTGTTAAGACAAAAACGTGCCTCCGATGTTCAGGTAATGGAGACCAATAAAGATGTTGAAAACTCTGTTACCTAGGTATTAAATTAATGCATGAGGAATAGCTATCTCCTTTACCTTAGGGGACCTAATTTACCCAAATAATATGTCTGGGCAGAGTTATCCTTACATTTAAGGAAACAGTTGATATTTTCAGCTCTCTCCTAAATATTTATTTTGGAGGACAAATGGAGAACAAAATACACAGAGAGGCACAGGCACATACACACTGAGCATCCCTAGACACAGTACAGGATAGTGCTTATTGACAAGATGCTTTGTATTTCCTTTGGGCATCAAGCTGGATTGGCCTTGCGTATAATTCTTCTCTGTGGTGAACAGAGTTGTAATAAGGCCACAGATTCTTCTCATGTAGGAATTTCTTTGAAAGGATTCAGGCAGGGATGTCCATTATGTTTTAGGGTTCTACATTAGTATAGACAAAGCTTTTCCAGTAAGATAAATTCATTTTTTCTAAATTCTTTGTATCACTGAGTGCCTGGGATCTGGACAGAGGAAGATTAAAAATCTCTCTAAAATTTACCATATTGCCACCACATGAAACAGCTATTGAGAGGGAAATTAATAGTGTCCGAAATGAACCTTGGGTTAAGCATACTTCACTTTGCATTTTTTACTATTTTTTTCACTTGCCATTAACTCCCTTTAATCAGAGAGGTTCCCTAAATTAATTAGGATTAATTTTTCAAATCTAATATAAAAGATAAATGTATCCTATATTTGTTATAGGGCAGGAACAATATAGACACTGAGTTGATTGTGAAGATCTGTGTTATGTTATAGTAATACCTCAAACGGCTCCAAAAATATACATGTTTGTCATAGATATTTACTATTATATCAGACTTTTTCTTATTCCCATCATTATTCTAGCACTTGGTGTTGACTTTTAAGAGTGAACATTTTGGAACAAAAGATACATTCTTCCGGGATCCTCCATGCTTGAACAATATTAGACTTTAGAAAATATTTGTGAAATGAATGATGAATAATCCAAATGCATTTTAATCTTAGGCACAAGCAGATGAAATTATACCAAAGCTAGGAACTGACTTAGCCAATGAACTAAATATATAAAATAATGACCAATAAAAATGGTAATTCATCAGATCAGATATTATATCTGGTATGCTCTGTGGAATCAGAGAGATGGGCATCATCTTTAAAGGATTTAGACAAAGTCAAAGGTCCGGCAAATCTAATATTTTGGTGAGCAGCTCATCCTGATTTCATTAAGGCATGGCTGTTCACTTCCCTCTTCTCCTTCACCAATATTTTCATCTTTAAAATCTTTTTTTTTAACCTGTCATGTTAAGGGGACATTCTAGTTATAAAGACTCCTGATTGAGGTGCCTTATCTTTAAAAACTTTGCTAGGGGCTTGTGGGACATTAAGAGGTAAAACACTATAGCATTTCTGCACTTGTGAATAATTGAACAGAGTCTAATGTTGTCTGATCAGGTAATAGTGCTACCCAAGTAAACTCTCTAGGAAGTACTTGAATCATTCTTATGCCTCCATCTACTAACCTATTAAATTTCTGACTTTTCTTGGCAAAGCTCAAAGCCAATTAAAGTCCCATATGCTTTACATTGCTTCACTTTTGCATTTTAGAAAAAGAGTAGATGGTCCAAATGGATGTGATGATCTTATCAGCCAACAGTAATATAAGCCCTTCATACATAAAATTATTTTTCTTGGAAGAATGTGAAATTCCACTTTGAAATTATATTGCATTCTTAGTATCACAACAGTAGCACATGTGATACTAAGGGATAAATAATTTCATATATTTAGGATCCCTAAGTTATATTCCTATATTGAAGAGATATTTAAAACAAATTATTTTACTTTATCTGAATATTAATAATATGATCAATGATAACTTTGATTACAAGTATTCTGCAGTTGGAAACTTTACCATATTTAACTTAGCCATCTTAATGTTCAAACGTATTTCTCTTTATATTATTAATTTCTTTTCTTTAAACATTTTCATTCTCTACTGTTCACTTGTTTGTATTGGTGTCTGCACTCTGCTTTTTTTACCCCCCCAAAAAATATTTTGGATAGATTATAAAAAGAATAAAACCTAATAATTATCAACAAAATAGAAAATTAAGGCAGAACAAATATAAATAAAACTGTAGAATCAACTGAGAAATAAACATCAGTCACAGGCAGACCCTAGGGACCAACAGTTGCTGCTGTTGATTATCAGACATGACTGGGTTTAGTGGGGTGTAAAGCAAAATTCTGTTGGGCGATTCTGCTATCTGAAAAAGATATATTTGCGTAACATTAAAATACTCATTCTGTAAAAACAGAAATTACACATCTGATAGGAATGGAGGGGCGAAGAGTGCTTATGATACTGTGGGAACGTTGGACGAATATTTGAGGATTACTGATGTAGGAATGAGATACAGCTGTCCTGAACCATGTGTGTCTACCATCAGCCCCTTTTTATTTATGTTGGTAGTCATGCTTCAGCTGATGGTTGACAGAAAACCATTGAAGTCAGAACTTTGTGTATTTTATTCCATCAGCCTTTGAACCTCACTGTGCTCAGAGGTCTTGATTTTGTTTTCTGTTCTCTACCACAACACTAAATTTTAAATGATGTTTTATGAAAACAAGTAGAAGGTATAGTTGCAAAATTATGTGACTTATGTCCACATAAAAGTGGAGATAGTTTTATTGAGTTAAATTCTGTAGTTTATTTCTCTTGGCATAAAATTACGTGTTTGCCTAACACTTTTTATTTATGATATTGGCTACTACTAGATATGTGTATTTTTTTTTAACATCTTTATTGGAGCATAGTTGCTTTACAATGTTTTGTTAGTTTCTGCTGTATAACAAAGTGAATCAACTATATGCATACATATACCCCCGTATCCCCTCCCTCTTGCATCTCCCTTCCCCCCTCCCTATTCCACCCCTCTAGGTGGTCACAAAGCCCTGAGCTGATCTCCCTGTGCTATACGGCTGCTTCCCACTAGCTATCTATTTTACATTTGGTAGTGTATGATACGTGTATGTTTAATTTGTTACTGTCTGAGCTTTTTTTGGGGAAAAAAAAGACAAGTCTTTATATATTCTTTGACTGAGACCATTGAACAAAGAGAAGTAAAGTGCTACTTATTTTCCTAGACAGCAACTTGTTGGATTCATGGCACAAGCTTTATATCGTTGTCCTGCTCTTGAGATCTACCCCATTTTAAATCTTCTATCAAATCCTTTGCAATATGAAAATTGTTGTGATTAATCCTCATAAAAGCACGGCACACAATTTAATCATTTTAAAAAGTAAAGAAGGGGATCATATTTTGCAAGCATCATTCTATAAGATAAAAGGGAGTTGGGAATGCCTACACATGGATTCTGGCCTTAGAAGAGTGAAGACTTGTTTTCATTTTGGAAAACCAGTAGAGATAGATCTATAAAAAAAGATGAGTCTTTAATTTAAAAAAGCTTCTCCTCCTGGTAAATTACTTAATTATATATTAACATATAGCTTATTTCCAAGTACCACATTATAAACTACACACAGTTTTGAAACAATGGTAGCAAATAGAAGCAAGTAATGAGTGGCCAAAATGTCAACTTAATGTTCGTCTTCCGTGAGTTACCAGTGACTTTGAGCATAGTCTTAACTTCTGATCGCAGTACCTTTATTTCCTGTTTAGAAAAAAAAGATAAAGACATTTGAGAGCCTGTCTCAGAGTTGTAAACAAAATATCACCATGGTGGTTCTGAGAGCTATCCTTCTGAGACATTTTTTCAACTAATAAAAACCATTTTAATCTAAACTGATTATCTGTACAGTGCAAAACAATTAACACAATTGAGTTTCCCCTTTAATATGCTGGACCGTCTCACATTTCCAAGGCACTGTCATGGTCCAGTCCCTGTGTGAGTCCCCTAACACATATGTTTACTTCAGAATCTCTTATTTAGTCTTCAGAGTAGCTCTGTGAGATAAGTAATGTCCTCACTTTACATGTAACAAGGAAAGATGGGTTACAGAAAAATTATGTCATGAGTCATTCCTATCTAATTACTAAGAAGGATAAACTGTGATAACCGGAACTTTTGCTCTCTTAATGCAAAACCCTTTTCCTCTAAATCAGTGCTTCTCAATCAGGGTGATTTTGTCCCCTAGGGGAACATTGGGCAATGTCTGGAACCATGTTTGGTTTTCATAACTGAGGGGGGAACTCAGTTGGCTTCACGACTGAGTTTCTATGCAAGCTCGTATAAGCTACTCTCTTCCATGCGTCCTACGTATGCTCCACATTCCGGTGTCTTACTGTTTCCTCGGAATTATACAAACACTGTGCTTGCACCTACTGATCACTCTGCATGGAGTACCCTGAACCCCCTTTCCTGACAAATGTGTATTCATCTTCAAGACCTAGATGAAATCTCACCAGAATGCTGATATCTTTCCCCGTGCCCTGCTCATCTTCTCCCCAGGCAGAGTTAAGCTCGCCACGTTCTTTCCCCAACCCCTCCCTTCATAGTTACCCAGCACTTCTGGCTCTGTATTGCAACTTCTTGATCTCCTTGATTGTTTACCCCTGAGACTGAGTTCCTTGAGGACTGGCACCCCCATCGTATTCATCATAGTATTGCTTAATGGCAGTGCAAAACAGTCACTAAACAAATGTTTTATTGTGAATTGAATAAATGCTAAGTGATCCATGAATCCCTCTTGATTTATCGTTCCCTTGCAGCTAGGGAAATGATGCAATAAATTAATTTGCCCAAGCATCCAAAAAGATCAGCAGTGAGTTTCATTAACTTGAGCTTTCACACTCTCACCCTTTTATAGTTGGAAAAAAGTCCAAATACAGAAAAATGTAATGTTTTAGAAGGTGACTCCTAAAACTTTTAACACCTTTAAAAGATGTAGTGTCAGGCTTCCCTGGTGGCGTAGTGGTTGAGAGTCCGCCTGCCGATGCAGGGGACACAAGTTCGTGCCCCGGTCTGGGAAGATCCCACATGCCGCGGAGCGGCTGGGCCCATGAGCCATGGCCCCTGGGCCTGTGCGTCCGGAGCCTGTGCTCCGCAATGGGGGAGGCCGCGGCAGTGAGAGGCCCGCGTACCGCAAAAAAAAAAAAAAAAAAAAAAAGATGTAGTGTCATTCAAATTCCTCTACTTATTAATATAAGTACTTAGAAAAAATTTAAGATATTAAAATATTAAGAAAAAAGCTATCACTGAAGGTCAAATGTTGTCCATTCAACAGATTTGTATTGATTGCCTAACATGTGCCAGGTTACCTGGAACATTATTTTTTTTGTTAATACTATATTTTAATAATTATAGTAAGTTGGGGGGAAATTAACAAGATGTGAGATGTGTCTTCTAATGCCCTAGAATAGTTAATTGATTCACTTTTGCTTAGACAATATCTACACATTTTATATTTGATCTATGACTTTAAATTTATTTGTTAATAATTTTCTTTAATGGAAGCTGATGTTACCTGGTAACCCTGGTGCCGGGTTCAGAGGTTATTCATCAGTATTGTTTATGAGTGAGAACATTCCAGAACAATAACTTCATGTAGTACTATCACAGCATCATCTTTCTGAGTAAATTAGATCATATTGATACTTAGATATACTTTAAAAAATCAGTTCACTGCATAGTTAAATCCATTCTAAGTTTCAAACCCTTTAATAGAGAATAAGAAACAAATTTGTGGTCTTCGTATCACAAAATTATAAAAAACCTGCCTTTACTAATATAAATGTGACCTATTTTAACTAGGTGCACTCAAGAAATATATACATGAGAGTTTATAATTATATTTTTCCCACCATCAAATACTACTGTTATCAGTGCATCGTGCCATACTGTTTCACATTAAGCCACAAAACTGTCTGCTTCTAACGTAGTTTCCAGTCTGAAAAAGGTTATACCTCTTTTACTTTTTTTTAATATACCATGATATTTTTCATTGATCTATTTGCAGAAGGGACTGATATAAATGTAATAGTGTGTAAGTAATAATGTATATAATTAATGTATAACTCTCTGTGTGTCTGTGTATTTCCCATCAACTTAAACACACTGTTTTGGGTTTTTCCCCCAAATATTTTATCATGCTGATTTTCAACAAAGATCTAATAACCTTTTTTTTAACTTTATTGAAACTGCATTATCAGTACAATATTTAGTGTTTTAGTTGCTGTCTATTTGAATGCTAAAATTATTCAAGTTTACTAAGCACATTGTGCATATTTATTTGTACACATGCTCATCTTCCTTTAAGAGTAACAGTATGTTATGTTGGCGTAGCTATTTAGCAGTACTTCCATATAGTAAGTAGTATAGTTAGTGGATATGAGCAACAGCTTTGCACCCAGCAGCTCTGGATTCAAGACCTGGATTAAAACCTACCAATTGTGTTTCCCTGTTTCTTGACTTATCTTGGCCTCTGCTTTCCCATTCATTCTGCCGATGAGGGCAATCAGGCCCACTTTGTGGAGTGGCTGTTGAAAGGATTCAGTGAGATGAGGTATATAAAAGGAATGCCTGGGCATGGTGAGAGTTTGGAGAATGGTGATTTTAATTTAGACCTCACCAAGGTCCTTAATAGTTTAATTTTATGTAGAGGGAGGGACAAAGGGAAAAAGTGATGTCCCAGAGACTATGAAGTGTCTAACTCCAGGTAACACAGCTTTGATGTTCTAGTGTGAAGGCTTCCCTCCTACAGGCCAACATTAGGCATGACTGATCTTTGCATTCTCTAAGTTCTGACACATAGTAAGCATTCCAGAAACAATGAGTAAGTGAGTTTTAAGAATTCCTGTGAAGAATTAAAGTCATGGATGAGCACATGGAAAGTGAGCCACAGTAGTGTAGCAGAAAATAATCTTTTTTGCTGAGACTGTGTTTGTTGCTCTCACACCCCATGAGCAAGAATCCTATATTACTTGTTTTTATGTTGCCAGTACTTAAGCGAGGGCCTTGTGTAGATACTCAGTACAGCTTTATTTAATAATTGAATAAATAAATGAATGAACTTGAAAAACTGAGAGTTAAGTTTTAATGAAAATGTTTTTAATTTTAAAAAGATGTTTTATTATTATTATTTTGTCACTAACATTTTGGAAAGAATGTATGTCTTTCAGAAGTTTTTTTGTTTTGTTTTGTTTTTTTAACATCTTTATTGGAGTATGATTGCTTTACAATGCTGTGTTAGTTTCTGCTTTATAACAAAGTGAATCAGTCATACACATACATATATCCCCATAGCTCTTCCCTCTTGCGTCTCCCTCCCTCCCACCCTCCCTATCCCACCCCTGTACGTGGTCACAGACCACCTACTTGATTTCCCTGTGCTATGTGGCTGCTTCCCACTAGCTATCTATTTTACATTTGGTAGTGTATATATGTCCATGCCACTCTCTCACTTTGTCCCAGCTTACCCTGCCCCCTCCCCATATCCTCAAGTCCATTATCTACTAGGTCTCCAGTCTTTGTTCCCATCTTGCTCCTAGGTTTTTCATGACCATTGTGTTTCTTTGTTTTTTAGATTCCATATATATGTTAGCATACAGTATTTGTTTTTGTCTTTCTGACTTATTCACTCTGTATGAAAGACTCTTGGTCCGTCCATCTCACTGCAAATAACTCAATTTTGTTTCTTTTTATGGCTGAGTAATATTCCATTGTATATATGTGCCACATCTTCTTTATCCATTCATCTGTTGATGGACACTTAGGTTGCTTCCATGTCCTGGCTATTGTAAATAGAGCTGCAGTGAACATTGTGGTACATGACTCTTTTTGAATTATGGTTTTCTCAGGGTATGTGCCCAGTAGAGGGATTGCTGAGTTATATGGTAGTTCTATTTTTAGTTTTTTAAAGACTCTCCATACTGTTCTCCATAGTGACTGTATCAATTTACATTCCCACCAACAGTGCAACAGTGCAACAGGTTTCCTTTTCTCCACACCCCTCTAGAATTTAATGTTTGTAGATTTTTTGATATAGCCATTCTGACAGCTGTAAGGTGATACCTCATTGTAGTTTTCATTTGCATTTCTCTAATGATTAATGATGTGAGCATCCTTTCATGTGTTTGTTGACAATCTGTATATCTTCTTTGGAGAAATGTCTATTGAGGTCTTCTGCCCATTTTTGGATTGGGTTGTTTGTTTTTTTGACATTGAAGTGCATGAGCTGCTTGTAAATTTTGGAGATTAATCCTTTGTCAGTTGCTTCATTTGCAAATATTTTCTCCCATTCTGAGGGTTGTCTTTTGGTCTTCTTTATGGTTTCCTTTGCTTTGCAAAAGCTTTTAAGTTTCATTAGGTCCCATTTGTTTATTTTTGTTATTATTTCCATTTCTCTAGGAGGTGGGTCAAAAAGGATCTTGCTGTGAATTATGTCACAGAGTGTTCTGCCTATGTTTTCCTCTAAGAGTTTGATAGTGTCTGGCCTTACATTGAGGTCTTTAATCAATTTTGAGTTTATTTTTGTGTATGGTGTTAAGGAGTGTTCAAATTTCATTCTTTTACATGTAGCCGTCCAGTTTTCCCAGCACCACTTATTGAAGGAGCTATCTTTTCTCCACTGAATATTCTTGCCTCCTTTATCAAAAATAAGGTGACCATATGTGTGTGGGTTTATCTCTGGGTTTTCTGTCCTGTTCCATTGATCTATATTTCTGTTTTTGTGCCAGTGCTATACTATCTTGATTACTGTAGCTTTGTAGTATAGTCTGAAGTCCAGGAGCCTGATTCCTCCAGCTCCGTTTTTCTTTCTCAAGATTGCTTTGGCTCTTCGGGGTCTTTTGTGTTTCCATACAAATTGTGAACTTTTTTTTTCTAGTTCTGTGAAAAATGCCAGTGGTAGTGTGATAGGGATTGCACTGAAGCTGTAGATTGCTTTGGGTAGTAGAGTCACTTTCACAATGTTGATTCTTCCAATCCAAGAACATGGTATATCTCTCCATCTATTTGTATCATCTTTAATTTCTTTCATCAGTGTCTTATAATTTTCTGCATACAGGTCTTTTGTCTCCTTAGGTAGGTTTATTCCTAGATATTTTATTCTTTTTGTTGCAATGGTAAATGGCAGTGTTTTCTTGATTTCACTTTCAGATTTTTCATCATTAGTATATAGGAATGCAAGAGATTTCTGTGCATTAATTTTGTATCCTGCTACTTTACCAAATTCATTGATTCACTCTAGCAGTTTTCTGGCAGCATCTTTAGGGTTCTCTATGTATAGTATCATGTCATCTGCAAACAGTTACAGCTTTACTTCTTCTTTTCCAATTTGGATTACATTTATTTCTTTTTCTCATCTGATTGCTGTGGCTAAAACTTCCAAAACTATGTTGAATAAGAGTGGTGAGAGTGACCAACCTTGTCTTGTTTCAGATCTTAGTGGAAATGGTTTCAGTTTTTCACCATTGAGGACGATGTTGGCTGTGGGCTTCTCGTATGTGGCCTTTATTATGTTGAGGAAAGTTCCCTCTATGCCTACTTTCTGGAGGGTTTTTATCATAAATGGGTGTTGAATTTTGTCGAAAGCTTTCTCTGCATTTATTGAGATGATCATATGGTTTTTCTCCTTCAATTTGTTAATATGGTGTACCACATTGATTGATTTGCGTATATTGAAGAATCCTTGCATTCCTGGAATAAACCCCACTTGATCATGGTGTGTGATCCTTTGAATCTGCTGTTGGATTCTGTTTGCTACTATTAGTTGAGGATTTTTGCATCTATGTTCATCAGTGATATTGGTCTGTAGTTTTCTTTCTTTGTGACATCTTTGTCTGATTTTGCTATCAGGGTGATGGTGGCCTCGTAGAATGAGTTTGGGAGTGTTCCTCCCTCTGCTATATTTTGGAAGAGTTTGAGAAGGATAGGTGTTAGCTCTTCTCTAAATGTTTGATCAAATTCACCTGTGAAGGCATCTGGTCCTGGGCTTTTGTTTGTTGGAGGAGTTTTAATCACAGTTTCAGTTTCAGTGCTTGTGATTGGTCTGTTCATATTTTCTATTTCTTCCTGGTTCAGTCTCGGAAGATTGTGCATTTCTAAGAATTTGTCCATTGCTTCCAGGTTGTCCATTTTATTGGTATGTAGTTGCTTGTAGTAATGTCTCATGATCCTTTGTATTTCTGCAGTGTCAGTTGTTACTTCTCCTTTTTCATTTCTAATTCTATTGATTTGAGTCTTCTCCCTTTTTTTCTTGATGAGTCTGGCTAATGGTTTATCAATTTTGTTTATCTTCTCAAAGAACCAGCTTCTAGTTTTATTGATCTTTGCTATTGTTTCCTTCATTTCTTTTCCTTTATTTCTGATCTGATCTTTATGATTTCTTTCCTTCTGCTAACTTTGGGGGTTTTTTGTTCTTCTTTCTCTAATTGCTTTAGGTGTGAGATTAGGTTGTTTATTTGAGATGTTTCTTGTTTCTTAAGGTAGGATTGTATTGCTATAAACTTCCCTCTTAGAACTGCTTTTGCTGCATCCCAAAGGTTTTGGGTCATCGTCATGTTTTGTCATTTGTTTCTAGGTGTTTTTTTTTTTTTTGCGGTAGGCGGGCCTCTCACTGTTGTGGCCTCTCCCATTGCGGAACACAGGCTTCGGACGCGCAGGCTCAGCAGCCATGGCTCACGGGCCCAGCCGCTCCATGGCATGTGGGATCTTCCTGGACAGGGGCATGAGCCCGTGTCCCCTGCATCAGCAGGCGGACTCTCAACCACTGCACCACCAGGGAAGCCGTGTTTCTGGGTATTTTTTGATTTCCTATTTGATTTCTTCAGTGATCTCTTGGTTATTTAGTAGTGTATTGTTTAGCCTCCATGTGTTTGTATTTTTTACACATTTTTTCCTGTCATTGATGTCTAATCTCATAGCGTTGTGGTCTAAAAGATACTCGATACGATTTCAATTTTCTTAAATTTAACAAGGCTTGATTTGTGAGAAAAGGTATGATCTATCCTGGAGAATGTTCCATGAGCACTTGAGAAGAAAGTGTATTCTGTTGTTTTTGAAAGGAATGTCCTATAAATATCAATTAAGTCCATCTTGTTTCATGTATAGTTTAAAACTTGTGTTTCCTTATTTATTTTCATTTTGGATGATCTGTCCATTGGTGAAAGTGCGGTGTTCAAGTCCCCTAATATGATTGTGTTACTGTCCATTTCCCCTTTTATGGCTGCTAGTATTTGCCTTATGTATTGAGGTGCTCCTATGTTGGGTGCATAAATATTTACAATTGTTATATCTTCTTCTTGGATTGACCCCTTGATCATTATGTAGTGTCCTTCTTTGTCTCTTGTAATACTCTTTGTTTTAAAGTCTATTTTGTTTGCTATAAGAATTGCTACTCCAGCTTTCTTTTGATTTCCATTTGCATGCAATATCTTTTTCCATCCCCTCACTGTCACTCTTTATGTGTCCCTAGGTCTGAAGTGGGTCTCTTTTAGACAGCATATATACACCTCTTGTTTTTGTATCCATTTAGCCAGTCTCTATCTTTTGGCTGGAGCATTTACTCCATTTACATTTAAGGTAATTATCGATATATATGTTCCTATTCCCATTTTCTTAATTGTTTTGGGTTCGTTATTGTACGTCTTTTCCTTCTCTCATGTTTCCGGCCTAGAGAAGTTCCTTTAGCATTTGTTGTAAAGCTGGATTGGTGGTGCTGAATTCTCTTAGCTTTTGCTTGTCTGTAAAGGTTTTAATCTCTCCATCAAATCTGAATGAGATCCTTGCTGGGTAGAGTCATCTTGGTTGTAGGTTTTTCCCCTTCATCACTTTAAATATGTCCTGCCAGTCCCTTCTGGCTTGCAGAGATTCTGCTGAAAGATCAGCTGTTAACTGTATGGGGATTCCCTTGTGTGTGATTTGTTGCCTTTCCCTCGCTGCTTTTCATATTTTTTCTTTGTATTTAATTTTTGATAGTTTGATTAATATGTGTCTTGGCGTGTTTCTCCTTGGGTTTATCCTGTATGGGACTCTCTGTGCTTCCTGGACTTGATTAACTATTTCCTTTCCCATATTAGGGAAGTTTTCAACTATAATCTCTTCAAATATTTTCTCAGTCCCTTTCTTTTTCTCTTCTTCTGGGACCCCTGTAATTCGAATGTTGGTGCGTTTAATGTTGCCCCAGACGTCTCTGAGTCTGTCCTCAGTTCTTTTCATTCTTTTTTCTTTATTCTTCTCTGCAGTAGTTATTTCCACTCTTTCATCTTCTAGGTCACTTATCCGTTCTTCTGCCTCAGTTGTTCTGCTATTGATCCCTTCTAGAGTATTTTTAATTTCATTTATTGTGTTGTTCATCACTGTTTGTTTGCTCTTTAGTTCTTCTAGGTCCTTGCCAAACGTTTCTTGTATTTTCTCCATTCTATTTCCAACATTTTGGATCATCTTTACTCTCATTATTCTGAATTATTTTTCAGGTAGACTGCCTATTTCCTCTTCATTTGTTAGGTCTGGTGGATTTTGCCTTGGTCCTTCATCTGCTCTGTGTTTCTCTGCCTTCTCATTTTGCTTAACTTACTGTGTTTGGGGTCTCCTTTTCGCAGGCTGCACGTTCATAGTTCCCATTGTTTTTCGTGTCTGCCCCCATCGGCTAAGGTGGGTTCAGTGGGTTGTGTAGGCTTCCTGGTGGAGGGGACTAGTGCCTGTGTTCTGGTGGATGAGGCTGGATCTTGTCTTTCTGGTGGGCAGATCCACATCTGGTGGTGTGTTTTGGGGTGTCTGTGGCCTTATTATGATTTTAGGCAACCTCTCTCGTAATGGATGGGTTTGTGTTCCTGTCTTGCTAGTTGTTTGGCATAGGGTGTCCAGCACTGTAGCTTGCTGGTCACTGAGTGGATCTGGGTTTTGGCGTTGAGATGGAGATCTCTGGGAGAGTTTCGCCATTTGATATTGCATGGAACTGGGAGGTCTCTTGTGAACCAATGTCCTGAACTTGGCTCTCCCACCTCAGAGGCACAGCCCTGACGCCTGGCTGGAGCACCAAGAGCCTGTCCTCCACACGGCTCAGAATAAAAGTGAGAAAAAAAAGAAAGAAAGGAAATAAAGTTATTTAAATACAAAAATAAAAAATAATTTTTAAAAAAATTTTTATGTAATTTAAAAAAAAAAAGGAAGGGAGCAACCAAACCAAAAAATAAATCCACCAATGATAACAAGCACTAAAAACTATCCAAAAACAAAAACAAAAACGGACAAATAGAACCCTTGGACAAATGGTAAAAGCAAAGCTATACAGACAA
Organism: Aethalodelphis obliquidens; assembly: GCF_003676395.1. Lineage (NCBI taxonomy): Eukaryota > Metazoa > Chordata > Mammalia > Artiodactyla > Delphinidae > Aethalodelphis > Aethalodelphis obliquidens. The sequence goes on from NW_020838017.1 coordinate 2,302,956, forward strand.
AATCACACACAGAAGCATACACATACACACTCACAAAAAGAGAAAAAGAGAAAATATATATATATATCATTGCTCCCAATGTCCACCTCCTCAATTTAGGATGATTCGTTGTCTATTTAGGTATTCCACAGATGCAGGGTATATGAAGTTGATTGTGAAGATTTAATCCGCTGCTTCTGAGGCTGCTGGGAGAGATTTTCCTTTCTCTTCTTTGTTTGCACAGCTCCCGGGGCTCAGCTTTGGATTTGGCCCCGCCTCTGCGTGTAGGTTCCCTGAGGGCGTCTGTTCTTCGCTCAGACAGGACGGGGTTAAAGGAGCAGCTGATTCTGAGGCTCTGCGCACTCAGGCTGGGGGGAGGGAGGGGTGCGGATGCGGGGCGAGCCTGCGGTGGCAGAGGCCAGTGTAACGTTGCAACAGCCTGAGGTGCGCCGTGCGTTCTCCCGGGGAAGTTGTCCCTGGATCCCGGGACCCTGGTAGTGGCGGGCTGCACAGGCTCTCTGGGAAGGGCAGTGGGGATAGTGACCTGTGGTTGCACATAGGCTCCTTGGTGGCGGCAGCAACAGCCTTAGCGTTTCATGTCCGTCTCTGGGGTCTGCGCTTTTAGCCGCGGCTTGCGCCAGTCTCTGGAGCTCCTTTAAGCAGCGCTCTTAATCCCTTCTCCTCGCGCACCAGGAAACAAAGAGGGAAGAAAAAGTCTCTTGCCTCTTCGGCAGCTCCACACTTTTCCCGGACTCCTTCCCGGCTAGCCGTCGTGCACTAGCCCCTGCAGGCTGTGTTCACGCCGCCAACCCCGCGCAGGCCGAGCCTCAGCTCCCAGCCCCAACCGCCCCGGCGGGTGAGCAGACAAGCCTCTCGGGCTGGTGAGTGCCGGTCGGCACCGATCCTCTGTGCGGGAATCTCACCGCTTTGCCCTCCGCACCCCTGTGGCTGCCCTCTCCTCTGCGGCTCCGAAGCTTCCCCCCTCCGACACTCGCAGTCCCTGCCCACGAAGGGGCTTCTAGTGTGTGGAAACCTTTCCTCCTTCACAGCTCCCTCCCACTGGTGCAGGTCCCATCCCTATTCTTTTGTCTCTGTGTTTTCTTTTTAATTTTACCCTACCCAGGTACGTGGGGAGATCTTTGCCTCTTGGGAGGTCTGAGGTCTCCTGCCAGCGTTCAGTAGGTGTTCTGTAGGAGTTGTTCCACATGTTGATGTATTTCTGATGTATTTGTGGGGAGGAAGTTGATCTCCACGTCTTACTCTTCCGCCATCTTGAAGCTCCTCTCCGGTAGGTTTTTATCTTAGAGTCCGCCTTACTGTATTCTTTTCTACATTCAGTCTAAAATTCAACAGTCACTTTGTCTTCTCTTAGTTTTTTGTTTGTTTGTTTATAAACAACTGACTTTGTTTTCTCAATTTTCATGTTTTTCTTAAGACTCATATTGAAATAATATGAAACTACTCACGTGTACTAAATTAATAAAAAGTCAAGACTTGTAGATATTTATTTGCTTTGGTTTATACATAGTATATAACTCAAATTCAGGTAGCAAAGTAGTGATGGTGGTGCTTTGAGGAATCTGTGTTACAAGGTCAAAAAAGAAAGATACTCACTGGGCATAACAATTGTAGTAACACAGATACTTGTAAAGTCCTTTAAGTAATTTTATGTTTTCAGGACAGTTAATCTTGCACTGAAATCTTATTTACTCTCATGTTTTTGACAGTCAAATGAAAGACTCTATCACTTTGGTCCCAATATTATGTTAAATTCACTGTTGATTAAGTCACAATTAAAGATTTAGCTCAGAGAATAAAGACTGAAGGTATACTTTTTGTTTTAAAATAAGGTAAACATCACTAGGTCTCTCCATGGAAGTTTTTAGTAACAGAATAAAAATGTGATTTGTTTGAATGTCACTACTTTGTTTTGTTGAAAGATGCAGAATGAGATTTTCTCAGTTTATTTTTTTTCTGGGGAGGATTCTGTATTGAAGTGTCACAAGTTTTAGTTGCAGGAAGAATGATGAATAATAAAATATTAATGGAGCCAAACGTTGCGTTGGCTTTGAGCACTACCTTTGTATACAAAGAGATTTACATTGAAGCTTAGTTTAAGTAAACATTCACATAAAACAGTGATAAGGGGCTTCCCTGGTGGCGCAGTGGTTGAGAGTCCGCCTGCCGATGCAGGGGACGCGGGTTCGTGCCCCAGTCCAGGAAGATCCCACATGCCGCGGAGCGGCTGTGCCCGTGAGCCATGGCCACTGAGCCTGCGTGTCCGGAGCCTGTGCTCCACAACAGGAGAGGCCACAACAGTGAGAAGCCCGTGTACCCAAAAAAAACAAAACAGAACAGTGATAAGAACATGAATAAAAATGTAAATTTCTCTGATTAGAGTGTTCTTTAATAAGAGTGAAAAAATTGTAAAATAATGGGGCTCATGAATTAGATTTTTGAAAATGCTGCACATTAGAAAACATAAACTCCCTCCACAAATATAGGAAAATTATTTTGTATTTGGTATTTCCTATACTTCACCAACCTTGCACTATATCTTCAAAAAGAGTATATTTTCTCTTTTGAAAGATCCTAAAACTGGGATATTTATTGACTACATACTCTGTGCCAGACAGTCTTTTAGGTACTGAGGCTCTGACAGCAGATAGAACAGAAAAAGCTGTGCCTTCATAGAGGTTATATCCTAGTAAGGGGCAGATAGAAGGAACATACGTAAATACACAGTGTCGAGTGAAATCAGTCTTATTAAGTGTATTAAGGCAACAGAGAATCATGGCAGTGGGGGGAAGGGGGAAGCTCCAGTGTTTTTTTATAGAGAGTGTTCAAGAAAGTCGTTTTTAGTAAGGTCACATTCGAAGAGAGACCAGAAGAAGCCCAGGCAGGGGAACCAGCCATCAACAAACGCCCTAGGGTTGGGGTATTGGAGGAGAGACAGAAAGGAGACATCAAGCCTAGAAGGGAGAGCAGGAAAGTGGTGAGTAAATGGAATCAAGCCAGAGATGAGTGGAGGACGAGCTGTTCATGCAAAGGCCAAGTAGACCATTGTAAGGCTTTGAATTCTGTACTAATTGATCTGCGAAGCCACTGTAAGACTTTGAACTGTAAGGGAGGAAAACTTTTCTTCTACCCTTCTAGGTATTTTAATTTAAATTGACATAAGACAGATTAACTGGAGAAAAACCAATTTAATTTTGCACATATGGGAATCTCACATAGATATGAGAAGCTCCCAGACAGTCAGGCAACTGAGGCTTATGCGCCATCCTGAGCTCAGGGGAAGGGAGGAGGGGCCTGGGGCTTCAAAGGAAAGGAAGACAGTTCACAGGACGGTGGCAAGAGCAATGTTTGGTAAACAAATGTTTGCCATGCCAGGTGGAAGCCATGGGACACAGAGGGGAGTTTGAGCAAACACCCTGCCTGGCTCCCCGCAGCTTCTCACACCAGCCCACACTCTTTATAGTTATCCCTGGTGATGGTCCTCTTCCTGGACCAGGTCTTCTATCCAAATGCTTTTAGGCAGTTAAAGGGGAGGTAAAAAGCTCTTCCTGAGTCTGGTGGGCCTTGATTGTCTTCAGATCAAGATAATCCACATGCCAAAGTGACACATGCTGGGGCTGCCTGCCCTGAACCCCATCAGAGCTACAGAATGAACTAATATAAGGATTTTTTTTTAAATAAAATTATTTATTTATTTTTGGCTGCGTTGCGTCCTCGTTGCTGCGTGCAGGCTTTCTCTAGTTGTGGTGAGCGGGGGCTACACTCTGTTGCGGTGCGCGGGCTTCTCATTGCAGTGGCTTCTCTTGTTGCGGAGCATGGGCTCTAGGCATGTGGGCTTCAGTAGTTGTGGCACGCGGGCTCAGTATTTGTGGCTCGTGGGCTCTAGAGCGCAGGCTCAGTAGTTGTGGTGCACGGGCTTAGTTGCTCCGCGGCATGTGGGATCCTCCCGGACCAGGGCTCAAACCCGTGTCCCCTGCATTGGCAGGCGGATTCTTAACCACTGCGCCACCAGGGAAGTCCTATAAGGATTTGTTTAGAGGAATCATTCTGGCTTTTCTGTGAAGAAGAGATTAGGGAAAGGGTTGCATTCCATCAACAACGTGCAAGAGCGTGTGGAGTAGAAGGGAGTGTTTCTCTTTCGTGCATAGCCACGCCTTGCTGCAAGGAAGGTAGCCATGTGACCAGCTCAGTGTCTGAGGGATTTATGATTCCAGGAAAAGGGAGAATGGCTAGAGGTGTGTAAAGGGCAGTGTTGGTATTGCTTCTAGAAGTAGGACCTGGAGTAGGAGGGGTTAGTGGAGGGGAGGTCATGAGTTAGGATTTGCACATGAAGAATCTGAGGTTCTTAGATGAATTCCAAGGGGAAGGTTTGGGAGAGGCCCCCAGGAGGTTTGGATTTCAGGAGTTGTCTGGTTGGAGAAGATCTGGTGGCATTTCATATTATTATATGGCAGTTCAAGGCCTGGAAACGAGAGCATGTAAACTGAGAAGGGATAAGAACCCTGCTGGTGCTTCTAAGCCCATATGGTCCTAAAAAATACTCAGAGGGTCACCTAACCCTCGGGAGGGAAAGGAGAGGTTGCTGGGTGGACTTCTCTTTTTCTTTAAAGTCTGTACATTTCCTTTTGCTGTAACTCCCAGAGTCCCATGCATTCACATTCCAATTTGTGGCTCCAACTTAATGTGAAAGCCAGTTTGGGGAGGTATAATACTTGAAATTCCCAGATTGATCCCAACTTGGCAAAATAATTACCCAAAGAAAGGGCTACATTAACATAAATTGAGCAGATTTCTTGCAAAAGTACTTTTTCATCTTAAAAAAAAAAAACAACACTTAAAAATAAGACTAGGTTTCTCAAAAATTACCCCTTGTATGGAAATTCACAGTAAATAATTTTTTCCTGCTTTGGAAAAGGACCGTGGTTGAAAAGAGTTGCATATAGTTGTTTTTGTTAGTATTCCTAAAAATTCAAAATATTTGTGTGACATGTAGTGGCTGAAACTTTTAACGTATATTTATTTCTAATTCATCTGTTCATCACAAAATACCTAAATATATAAAATCCAAGTGAAAGGAATCCAGAAAGTTGAGAAACTGCAGAGTATCTGAAGTTGAAGTCATTAAGGATGCTTGGACCCCAGCTGAGAGCAGCCCCAAAAAAGCAGAAACCCTTGGTTTCTAGGTCCCTAGGCGGGACCAAAAGAGCTAAGGAACCAGCATCGCTCAGGAAAATGTGTCACACTCAGATGGGAGTTGTCAAGGGCTGAGCCCTTGATGCTGGCTAGAGGAAGCTGCTCTCGGGTGTGAGAAGCCAGGAAGTAGTCCTGTTCAGGTAAGGAATCATCCAGGGTCACGGAGCTGGGCAGAGGGGCTTGAAGGGCTGATTCACGATCTCCAGGAAGCAGTAGGATTTCATGGTAAACCTGTAGGAGGCCATCTGCTTATAAAGGGAGGCATTGATAAGTGTGATTAAGGACTTTCAAAGGTTTCAATTATAAGAGTAATTTTTAAAAATATCATGGATATGATTTGTGTTTGCTCAGAGCATTTTTGTTACTCAACATGTTGTTTGAATATTTTCTGAGTCTTACCCAAAATCAAGAAAAAGAAAATATTTTAAAGGTCAGAGGCTACAAGCTTTTCATCATTTAGCGAAGAGACATAGGCAATATAGTCCATGTATTCAGTTTAATTTAAATTGGGGCTTCCCTGGTGGCGCAGTGGTTGACAGTCCGCCTGCCGATGCAGGGGACACGGGCTCGTGCCCTGGTCTGGGGGGATCCCACATGCCGCGAAGCGGCTGGGCCCGTGAGCCATGGCCGCTGAGCCTGCGCGTCCGGAGCCTGTGCTCCACAACGGGAGAGGCCACAACAGTGAGAGGCCCGCCTACGGAAATAAAGTGTCAGCTTGAGGGCATAATTACTAAGCAATTGTCTAAAGATAGATTAGAGTGACGTTAAGCCATGTTCCTCCTGTCTACCTGGGGATCTCGTCATATAGTAATTCATACATTTGAAGTTTTAAATATTGTTGCTATGGAGAAAATATTCATAATTTTAAATGAACTCTAAGGGTTTTATGTTCAGTCATGATGATGTCTCCTAATTTGGAGGCACCTATAAGTAGTGGAAGAATTGGCTCTCTCCATATTTTGATGAGAAATAGAATGTCCCCTCTTAGACTCAATGCTTACAGCCCCCTAAGGCACACCATTTGAGGATTTTCCCTCAAGACCAAGTGTCTGGAAAGATCAATTGTGAAGTAATGAAATCAAAGAGTACTTATTTCCATGTTTTGACAAGTATCCTGAGGCAGTAGACCCCAGGGGATGCAACTCTCTCAAAATGAATTAGCAATTTCAAATGTCATGGTATGTCAGTTTCCTCTAGGCCAATTCCCTGGAATTTGTTCTAGGTTCTTTCTCTTGAGTCTGAAAGGTGACCACCTTTTAGGCATCTTGAGCAAAACATTTAATATCTTCCAGATAAATATTCAGAGGCTGGAATCAGTGGAGCAGGGAAAAAAATAAGTGCATCTTTCTTTTGAAGAAATTGGCTTTGTGGATGACAGTGCCTTTCATCCTCCAGAGAATTTTGCATACGCAGTGGGCCAAGGAGTTCTATGGCGGGGCACTGAATCTATGGAGTTTAAGAGAATTAAGCTTTCAAGGAACAACACTCTGGGATTTAAACTCTAGTTCGAGATGATTTATATGTCAAAAATAATTGAAGGCTTGTGGTTAGTTACAGTTGCAAAAGACAGACTCCCCTGGAGTAAGAAATAGCAGCTGAGATGGAGTAAGGAACTGTCGTGCCTCTCTGTTTTGAAGTTTTGCCAGCTATTTTCAAAAATAGTAAGGTAATCCTGCTGTTATGCTCAATACTGGTGAGACCCTAATGAGTGTATTGGTTCCATAACTCAAGAGGAGTGTGGAGAATTTGAAGAGGGTTTGAAGGATAATCACAAAGATGAGTAACAGAACAAAAGATAGGAAAAGTTAGGAAAACTGAAGAACTCATCAAGAACTTCAACATTCTTGAAACTCATGAGTAGCTCCTTGAGAGAAGATGGTGTACATGTTTACTCTCTTCCTGGCTGGAGGGCTTTCCACTGCAGAAAGAGAACGGTTGCTTGACAGTGAAACTTGGGAAATAGCAGGAGAGGGAACCGAAAGAGATTGTAAATTTGAATAGTAATAGTTCAAAGAGTTAGGGTGAGTAGAAGATCTATTTTCATCTATTTTTTGGCTTCAGTAAATTCTGACCCAGGTTGACTCCTTAGCCTTTTCCAACCATTTCTATGAATTTATTCATGTACTCCAGAGAAATACATCTTAAGTGCCTTTAGGAGTAGGAAATCAGATCCTGCCCCGTGTTTATATTCTTTGCATTCATGCACATCTCCTCAGTATTTTCTTCACATGGCTTTGTAAGAAAAGTTTGACGGTCACTGCCCTCAGCACTGTACAAAATGATGGCCACATAGTTCAAAATAGACTCTCTCTCCACCTCCTTTTTGTTCACAAAGCTCCAATAGTTCTTTGCCTTTTCAGGGTGCTATTGATTCAGCTGTCTCCCCTCAAGTTCATATGTTGAAGCCCTAACCCCCAATGCAATTTTATTTGGAGACAGGGCTTTCAGGAGGTAATAAATATTAAGTGATATCATAAGGATAGGTCCTAATAGCGTAGGATTGGTGGCCTCTATCCCCACACCAGGAACCAAATCCACTGGAACCTTCATCTTGGATATCTTAGCCTCCAGAGCTATTAGAAATAAATGTGTATATTATCGAACCTCCCAGCCTATAGCACTTGGTTATGTCAACCTGAGCGCATTGATACACAGAAGAAAGTTTGCTGCTTGACTCTCATAATTTCATTTGTTTCAAATTGGTTCTCATGAGAAGAAACCTTAGAAACTTTTTTCTCATAATTATCTCAACAGAGATGAGAGGTGGGGAAACTCAAGGTATTGGGGAGAAGATGAGGGTGGTGAGAAAAGCTTGAGGCAGGTTTACCTTCAGCCATTTTTCATCAGAGTGAAAACAGAGACTTGGTTGACGCCATGCCCGAGATGTGAGAATACTCCTTTAATCTTTAAATTGGGCTTACTTAATGCTTTGATGATATTAGATTAGTTGATAAACTTAACAGAATGTCCCCTGATTTCATAAGTTCCCCTGGAACTTATTTTTCCAATATGATTACAAGATAGCCTCTGACAAATATATGAATGACAGAAAGCCATACTTCAGAAAGATGATTTTCAGTTCCTTTACACATAGCAATGGTTTTTTTTAAAAAAATGTATTGGGATGCCATGAGCTTTATGTTATGTGTGGTATGCAGGTTTCGGACCTTTAGGTATCTGCGAAGTTTAAGACATTTAAGGACAGGAGTCAACACTCAGAAATGTAAAATATAGTTAGAGAAGAGTCATATTTGAAAAACAGTTGAAGACTTGTGTTTGCCAGTTGAAGACTAAGTGATCTGATGCCTACCCCCCAGTGCAATAGGAATTCAGCTAAGGAAGGCTTCAGTTAGGAATGGAACTTGAACTTAGCTTTGTTTTCTCTGTCATTACTGTTTAAAACTTCACTGAACAAAAAACTGTTTCGTTCTTATATCCGTGTATTCACATAGATGATAACAGTTGCTCATAATGGAATGAATGCCCAGAATGAAAGACTGAACAAGTAATAGATATTAATCTAAGAACTGTCTCAAAGACTGGTGATTTGCTATAGAAGCTTATAATTGAATGCAGAAGCCTCTTCATGATACTGGCTGGATTTATTATGATCTAGCAAATTTAGAGAATCCTCAGACCTAGAATTTCTTGAGCCATAGAAATTTCTAAGGATTTTGCATTTATTAATTTCTCTCTTCCTCATAGCAGTCCTCCTTTGAGGTAGACACTGATCATTGTGCCCATTTTCCAGATGAGGAAGTTAAGGCTGTAGGATATTGCCTGTGCAAGTCTCAGGGAAGGGAGCTGAACTCAGCAGTCTTGAGTCCATACCTCCTCTGGTCTATACAGCCTCTCACCAGTTCTAGCCTCTGTAGAGTCCGTACTGCCTCACCCTTAAGCTTCTCTACCTCTCAAACTTGTCTTATTCATTAAAAAATAGATCAATATATGACCAGAACTTATGGTCATAATGAAGATATGTTTATATTCTCTTAAGATATGAAGTCACATAATGTAGGCAAGGTCTTCTGCCTCATTTTCCACCAGGGCACATGGGAGCTCCCCTGGGTCGGAAGGAACAAAGTACAAATCATCTGTCACAGGTGATGGGGACCTCAGCCAAATCGGGCATATGATTATGTCTGTGCTCCCACATGGTGGCCTTGTGTAAATGAGCCATCTAAGTTCTGAATCTTTGAAACGAGATTAGATGTTCCAAGAAATAAGAAAAGGTCTCTGGCACTACTGGGTGAAATGCTTATATAATGTAAATTTGCTCTTGCATAATGGTAAATTAATTTTTTTTTTCTGTCTGGTGTTAGAACAGTAGAGATTTCCCTCCCTCTGTTTTAAAAATATTTTGTTTCATTTTTACCTTGAGACTCTGGGCTTGAAAATCAAAGCAATTAAAATGTTCCATTCTCTTGCACATTAATGAACATATAAAAATGGAACTGAAGAAAAAATTCTGAGTCATCATTTGTCTTCTAACATAAACTTAACATCCTAAAATTTATCACACTAATCTTTTTTTTAAATATATATATTTATTTATTTATTTTATTTATTTATTTTATTGGCTGCATTGGGTCTTCGTTGCTGCGTGCGGGCTTTGTCTAGTTGCAGCGAGTGGGGGCTACTCTTCATTGCGGTGCACAGGCTTCTCATTGAGGTATCGCACTAATCTTGATCTGTATCTTCAGTGTAAAGAAAAGTATCCTCAATTTTATTAATAATACACAGGTAATTTTAATAAAAACTACTTTCATTTTCATCAATTCTTATTTACCTTTTAGAGATGTATGTTTATTTTTCATTGACATCTGTGCTGCAGGCAAAAACAAAAAGAACCCTAGAAATGACACATAAAGTTGGAGTTGAATATTAAAGAATATTTTAATTTTACATTTAAATTTTTTTCTGATAATTTAAAAAAATATTTTACTATACACAGCACTAACAAAATTGTATTTTGTGGGTTATTTTTATTTTGGAAAATTTGGTTTACTGCTTTGACATGTTGGAACGTTTATATTACTCATAAATTTATTTTTTCTTACTTTCACAAGAAATGTGGGAGATCTTGAGGAGCCAGTGACTAAAATCATCACCCTAAACTCTGTGTAGTCAACTACAGTCATTACATGTAAAGCGATAAAGGTTGAAGTTCCTGCTAAGAGCTTAAGCGATGAAAATTCAACCTATGCTGTAAGAATTTTTTAAACTATTTTTGTAGTTAGACAAACTAACTTTTTTCCCTTATATGCCTCAGGGTAGGCATATTTAGATAAAATGAAAGGAAACTCACTTTTATGAGTCTGGTTCTCAAAATTATGTTTAAGAACCAGAGAAAGAATTTTCATTTTCTTTGAAATATTTCAGATTCACTGTTCTATAATTGGATTTTGAACTAGACTTACGCAGTTATTTAATTTCACTCATTTGGAAAATATGCTAGACGATATGTACAATTCAAGTGACCTAATTGCCTCAAAATCATTTACCTTGATGTTTTTTTTCATTTAATGTAGGCGTTACATCTGTAGGCATGATAATATATAAGAAGCGTTACCTCTAACTTCAACATCTTCTTCACCCTTTCCGTCTTTGCACTAACAAATTACCTCTTAAGAATATTATTTACAACACAGAGAGTATGTAAACCATCTTTATCAAGTAAAGTAATAGAAAGCACATATTTGGATTTGAAGCCAGAAGACATGATTTCTGGCCCTGTCTTTGTTACTTGCTAACATTCTGGCTGTGGGTAAAGCACTTAACTTGTCTAAGCGACAGGTCTGCATCATTAAAATAGAGATAATGATACCTTGTATGAAAATCTCGGGTCAAAAGTATAAGTGCTGGGCTCCCCTGGTGGCACAGTGGTTGAAAGTCTGCCTGCAGATGCAGGGGACACGAGTTCGTGCCCCGGTCAGGGAAGATCCCACATGCCGCAGAGCGGCTCGGCCTGTGAGCCATGGCCGCTGAGCCTGCGCGTCCGGAGCCTGTGCTCCGCAACGGGAGAGGCCAAGTGAGAGGCCCGCGTACCGCAAAAAAATATATATATATAAGAGCTATCTTTTGTAAACTGTAACGTATTATAAAAAGACAAGCTCCTGTATGCTCTCACTTTGTAGAAGTTGAAAGCTGTTAAGAGAGTAGATCTGAAATTTTATCACCACGAAAAGAACTGTAATAATATATGGGGATGGAGGTGCTGACAGACCTTATTGTTGTAGTCATTTTGCAATATATACATGAATCAAATCATCACATTGTACACCTTAAACTTATATAATTGTACGTCAGTATCTCAATAAATCTGGGATTGTTTTAAATAAAAAAGAATAAATAACAAAAGAAGAGACATTATAAGAAATAATATAAAATTATGAGTAGAAAATTATCTGTGGCTAGAATATCCAATAATGTAGCCACTTGCCACATGTAGCTATTCAGCACTTAAGATATACTCCAAGTATCAAGTTCATCGTGTTATGAGGACTTACTATGAAAAAAATGTAAAATATCATATTAGTAATTTTTATTTGACTACATGTTAAAATTCTAATATTTTGGATATATAGGGTTAAATAAAATATATTATTAAATTTTTTTTAAGCGCAAGCTCTCATTGGGGCCGCAGAGTAGGTGTCTTGATGGCAACATGAACACTCGTGTCCTCCTCCTACAGTTCATCCCATCCCTGTCATTTTTACCAGCCTAGTGACTTAGGATGAGTTCCTTCACCTTTCTGAGTTTCAGTTTCTTCATTTATAAAATAAGAATTATGAAAACATTCCCTTCCTGGGGCAAAGTGAAATTTCAACAAGAAAATACATGTAAAGCACTTGTAGAAGAACCTGGAAGGTCTGAGCATAAAATAAATAATAATTATTATTATCTTCGTTAAAGGTAATAATAATTAAAATACACATATTCGGCAGCATACTGACACATTTTTGTACTTGGCCTTTGCAGTACCTGCTCAGAGTCGCCTGTATGTTTAGAAGAGAAAAAAAGTGATTTTTCAGTTTTTATACTATTTCTTTTTCTGTACTAGATAATACATATGTGCTGTAAAAGCTCAAAATATACAGAAAAGCACTGAGAAGAAAACAAAAGCACCAGCCATCCAACTCTCCAAATATAATCACTGTTTAGCATGTTTCAGAAGGAAAAATACTTGAGCAAAAGTGATCTCAGGAAAAACGAAGGTAAATAGATGACAGCAGTAGAAAGTGGACAGATTTGGGTTGCAGAGGAACCAGTCCCTAAGAATGGAAACCAGTGGATGGGGTGGGATTGGGTTGGAGGGCAGAGGCACGGACTCAGGAAGTATAAGAAAGGCAGTTTTAACAAGGACTGATAATTACTCCAAAATGCCGGAGACTAAGTAACTAAAGCACTTGCCCTTGCTTAGGGTAGAGTCGTACTGATTTCACTGTTGCCTCCATAGCATTTGGCTGCCCTACTATCAGTGATGTCTCCAAAGCCTGGTTTACAGAGTTATCCACACAGACACAGGGAGAAGGGTCAAGAGGTATAAACCACTTTCCAATCCTTTCCCGAGAAAAATAAAATAGAAAAAGGAAAGATCACTAAATTCCCTCTATCCTTCCCTTCATACTTATGGTGTCAAAAAAACACTGTCCTCATGGACAGAGAGTGAGTAAGAACTGGCAGCATGGAAGACGAGGAAGAGAAGGAAATTTGACATCCTTGGATTCATGCTGATGGAACTGGAGAATTACTCATACACAGGGGCGATTAAAAAAAAAAAGATTCTAAGAAAGAAATGACAAACCAAGTTGGTCAAATTCATTTTCTAGAAACAGGCATTAAGAGGTAATTATTATTTTGTAAAACCATGCACTGTGACAGCTATTATGAACGCTACAATGTCTGTACTTGACATTACTACATAATTAAGAACAGATTATTTCAAATCTTGAGAAATTACTCTCTTGTTTCCTCCTTAAAGGTCATTATTCCTAAATCATTAATCTGAACTATTACAGTGCTTTAATAGCATATATAAAAAATAGTTTAAAAGTTTAAGGCAGGGCTTCCCTGGTGGCACAGTGGTTGAGAGTCCGCCTGCCGATGCAGGGGACACGGGTTCGTGCCACGGTCCGGGAAGATCCCACATGCCTTAGAGCGGCTGGGCCCGTGAGCCATGGCCGCTGAGCCTGCGTGTCCGGAGCCTGTACTCCGCAACGGGAGAGGCCACAACAGAGAGAGGCCCGCGTACCGCAAAAAAAAAAAAAAAAATAGTTTAAGGCAGATTTATTCTTTTACATGCTACAGTAATTTAATTTACAGTTGTGGAGCCCTCAAAAGATAGAATTGTGCCTGCCTGATATGCCTGACATTCTGGAATTCTACTCAATACTTCATTGACACAGAGTGAAGTGAATCAATTGCATTTTGGAGAGGAAATAAATTACACATTGCTATGAGGCCATTCAATTGTTCAGCAGTACAAAAGATTTAAATCACAATAAACATAACGTACTTCCAGTCGAGTATACACACATCTGGCAAAAGTTAATTGTTCCAAATAAAAAAGGTTAATTGGGCTTCCCTGGTGGCGCAGTGGTTGACAGTCCGCCTGCCGATGCGGGGGACACGGGTGCGTGCCCCGGTGCAGGGGGGATCCCACGTGCCGCGGAGCGGCTGGCCCCGTGAGAGCCATGGCCGCTGAGCCTGCGCGTCTGGAGCCTGTGCTCCGCAACGGGAGAGGCCACAACAGTGAGAGGCCCGCGTACCGCAAGAAAAGAAAAAAAGGTTAATTAACTAAAATACATACACTTGCTTGGGGAAGAACCACACTGAGTTTCCCATTGCCCCTGTAGTATTCAACCCGAAGAAACAATAAGTTCAATAACTAGTTACTGAGGGTAGACTGTGTGTCTTATGGGCTGTGACTGCAGTGTATGGCCCCTACCTCCGCATGGCCAGAGTCCTGGTTGTCTGTGTCTCTCTCGCCCCTGGGAGTCACTTGTATAACACAAGTGGTACTCGTTAATTAAATAAATTTTTTTTTTTTTTTTTTTTCAATTTTTTTTTTTTATTGGAGTATAATTGCTTTACAATGGTATGTTAGTTTCAGCTTCACAACAAAATGAATCAGTTATATATATACATATATTCCCATATCTCTTCCCGCTTGCGTCTCCCTCCCTCCCACCCTCCCTATCCCACCCCTCCAGGCGGTCACAAAGCACCGAGCTGATCTCCCTGTGCTATGCGGCTGCTTCCCACTAGCTATCTACCTTACGTTTGGTAGTGTATATATGTCCATGCCTCTTTATCGCTTTGTCACCGTTTACACTTCCCCCTCCCCATAGCCTCAAGTCCATTCTCTAGTAAGTCTGTGTCTTTATTCCTGTTTCACCCCTAGGTTTTTCATGACATTTTTTTTTTTTAAATTCCATATATATGTGTTAGCATACGGTATTGGTCTTTCTCTTTCTGACTTCACTCTGTATGACAGACTCTAGGTCTATCCACCTCATTACAAATAGCTCAATTTCGTCTCTTTTTATGGCTGAGTAATATTTCATTGTATATATGTGCCACATCTTCTTTATCCATTCATCCGATGATGGACACTTAGGTTGTTTCCATCTCTGGGCTATTGTAAATAGAGCTGCAATGAACATTTTGGTACATGACTCTTTTTGAATTATGGTTTTCTCAGGGTATATGCCCAGTAGTGGGATTGCTGGGTCATATGGTAGTTCTATTTGTAGCTTTTTAAGGAACCTCCATACTGTTTTCCACAGTGGCTGTATCAATTTACATTCCCACCAACAGTGTAAGAGGGTTCCCTTTTCTCCACACCCTCTCCAGCATTTATCGTTTCTAGATTTTTTGATGATAGCCATTCTGACTGGTGTGAGATGATATCTCATTGTAGTTTTGATTTGCATTTCTCTCATGATTAGTGATGTTGAGCATTCTCTCATGTATTTGTTGGCACTCTGTATATCTTCTTTGGAGAAATGTCTATTTAGGTCTTCTGCCCATTTTTGGATTGGGTTGTTTGTTTTTTGTTATTAAGCTGCATGAGCTGCTAATAAATTTTGGAGATCAATCCTTTGTCAGTTGCTTCATTTGCAAATATTTTCTCCCATTCTGAGGGTTGTCTTTTGGTCTTCTTTATGGTTTCCTTTGCTGCGCAAAAGCTTTTAAGTTTCATTAGGTCCCATTTGTTTACTCTTGTTTTTATTTCCATTACTCTAGGAGGTGGGTCAGAAAGAATCTTGCTGTGATTTATGTCGTAGAGTGTTCTGCCTATGTTTTCCTCTAAGAGTTTGATAGTTTCTGGCCTTACATTTAGGTCTTTAATCCATTTTGAGCTTATTTTTGTGTATGGTGTTAGGGAGTGATCTAACTTCATACTTTTACATGTAGCTGTCCAGTTTTCCCAGCACCACTTATTGAATAGGCTGTCCTTTCTCCACAGTACATTTCTGCCTCCTTTGTCAAAGATAAGGTGACCATATGTGCGTGGGTTTATCTCTGGGCTTTCTATCCTGTTCCATTGATCTATCTTTCTGTTTTTGTGCCAGTACCATACCGTTTTGATAACTGTGGCTTTGTAGTATAGTCTGAAGTCTGGGAGCCTGATTCCTCCAGTTCCTTCTTTCGTTCTCAAGATTGCTTTGGCTATTCGGGGTCTTTTGTGTTTCCATACAAATTGCAAAATTTTTTGTTCTAGTTCTGTGAAAAATGCCAATGGTAGTTTGATAGGGATTGCATTGAATCTATAGATTGCTTTCGGTAGTAGAGTCATTTTCACAATGTTGATTCTTCCAATCCAAGAACATGGTATATCTCTCCATCTATTTGTATCATCTTTAATTTCTTTCATCAGTGTCTTATAATTTTCTGCATACAGATCTTTTGTCTCCTTAGGTAGGTTTATTCCTAGATATTTTATTCTTTTTGTTGCAATGGTAAATGGGAGTGCTTTCTTGATTTCACTTTCAGATTTTTCATCATTAGTATATAGGAATGCCAGAGATTTCTGTGCATTAATTTTGTATCCTGCCACTTTACCAAATTCATTGATTAGCTCTAGTAGTTTTCTGGTAGCATCTTTAGGGTTCTCTATGTATAGGATCATGTCATCTGCAAACAGTGACAGCTTTACTTCTTCTTTTCCGATTTGGATTCCTTTTATTTCCTTTTCTTCTCTGATTGCTGTGGCTAAAACTTCCAAAACTATGTTGAATAAGAGTGGTGAGAGTGGGCAACCTTGTCTTGTTCCTGATCTTAGTGGAAATGCTTTCAGTTTTTCACCATTGAGGATGATGTTTGCTGTGGGCTTGTCATATATGGCCTTTATTATGTTGAGGAAAGTTCCCTCTATGCCTACATTCTGCAGGGTTTTTATCATAAATGGGTGTTGAATTTTGTCAAAAGCTTTCTCTGCATCTATTGAGATGATCATATGGTTTTTCTCCTTCAGTTTGTTAATATGGTTTATCACATTGATAGATTTGCGTATATTGAAGAATCCTTGCATTCCTGGAATAAACCCCACTTGATCATGGTGTATGATCCTTTTAATGTGCTGTTGGATTCTATTTGCTAGTATTTTGTTGAGGATTTTTGCATCTATGTTCATCAGTGATATTGGCCTGTAGTTTTCTTTCTTTGTGACATCCTTGTCTGGTTTTGGTATCAAGGTGATGGTGGCCTCGTAGAAGGAGTTTGGGAGTGTTCCTCCCTCTGCTATATTTTGGAAGAGTTTGAGAAGGATAGGTGTTAGCTCTTCTCTAAATGTTTGATAGAATTCGCCTGTGAAGCCATCTGGTCCTGGGCTTTTCTTTGTTGGAAGATTTTGAATCACAGTTTCAATTTCAGTGCTTGTGATTGGTCTGTTCATATTTTCTATTTCTTCCTGGTTCAGTCTTGGCAGGTTGTGCATTTCTAAGAATTTGTCCATTTCTTCCAGATTGTCCATTTTATTGGCATAGAGTTGCTTGTAGTAATCTCTCATGATCTCTTTTATTTCTGCAGTGTCAGTTGTTACTTCTCCTTTTTCATTTCTAATTCTATTGATTTGAGTCTTCTCCCTTTTTTTCTTGATGAGTCTGGCTAGTGGTTTATCTATTTTGTTTATCTTCTCAAAGAACCAGCTTTTAGTTTTATTGATCTTTGCTATTGTTTCCTTCATTTCTTTTTCATTTATTTCTGATCTGATTTTTATGATTTCTTTCCTTCTGCTAGCTTTGGGGTTTTTTTGTTCTTCTTTCTCTAATTGCTTCAGGTGCAAGGTTAGGTTGTTTATTCGAGATGTTTCCTGCTTCTTAAGGTGGGCTTGTATTGCTATAAACTTCCCCCTTAGAACTGCTTTTGCTGCATCCCACAGGTTTTGGGTCGTTGTGTCTCCATTGTCATTTGTTTCTAGGTATTTTTTGATTTCCTCTTTGATTTCTTCAGTGATCACTTCATTATTAAGTAGTGTATTGTTTAGCCTCCATGTGTTTGTATTTTTTACAGATCTTTTCCTGTAATTGATATCTAGTCTCATGGCGTTGTGGTCAGAAAAGATACTTGATACAATTTCAATTTTCTTAAATTTACCAAGGCTTGATTTGTGACCCAAGATATGATCTATCCTGGAGAATGTTCCATGAGCACTTGAGAAAAATGTGTATTCTGTTGTTTTTGGATGGAATGTCCTATAAATATCAACTAACTCCATCTCGTTTAATGTATCATTTAAAGCTTGTGTTTCCTTATTTATTTTCATTTTGGATGATCTGTCCATTGGTGAAAGTGGGGTGTTAAAGTCCCCTACTATGAATGTGTTACTGTCGATTTCCCCTTTTATGGTTGTCAGTATTTGCCTTATGTATTGAGGTGCACCTATGTTGGGTGCATAAATATTTACAATTGTTATATCTTCCTCTTGGATCGATCCCTTGATCATTATGTAGTGTCCTTCTTTGTCTCTTCTAATAGTCTTTGTTTTAAAGTCTATTTTGTCTGATATGAGAATTGCTACTCCAGCTTTCTTTTGGTTTCCATTTGCATGAAATACCTTTTTCCATCCCCTTACTTTCAGTCTGTATGTGTCTCTAGGTCTGAAGTGGGTCTCTTGTAGACAGCAAATATATGGGTCTTGTTTTTGTATCCATTCAGCCAATCTGTGTCTTTTGGTGGGAGCATTTAGTCCATTTACATTTAAGGTAATTATCGATATGTGTGTTCCTATTCCCATTTTCTTAATTGTTTTGGGTTCGTTATTGTAGGTCCTTTCCTTCTTTTGTGTTTCTTGCCTAGAGAAGTTCCTTTAGCAGTTGTTGTAGAGCTGGTTTGGTGGTGCTGAACTCTCTCAGCTTTTGCTTGTCTGTAAAGGTTTTAATTTCTCCATCAAATCTGAATGAGATCCTTGCTGGGTAGAGTAATCTTGGTTGCAGGTTTTTCTCCTTCAACGCTTTCAATATGTCCTGCCACTCCCTTCTGGCTTGCAGAGTTTCTGCTGAAAGATCAGCTGTTAACCTTATGGGGATTCCCTTGTGTGTTATTTGTTGTTTTTCCCTTGCTGCTTTTAATATGTTTTCTTTGTATTTAATTTTTGACAATTTGATTAATATGTGTCTTGGCGTATTTCTCCTTGGATTTATCCTGTATGGGACTCTCTGTGCTTCCTGGACTTGATTAATGATTTCTTTTCCCATATTAGGGAAGTTTTCAACTATAATCTCTTCAAATATTTTCTCAGTCCCTTTCTTTTTCTCTTCTTCTTCTGGAACCCCTATAATTCGAATGTTGGTGCGTTTAATGTTGTCCCAGAGGTCTCTGAGACTGTCCTCAGTTCTTTTCATTCTTTTTTCTTTATTCTGCTCTGCAGTAGTTATTTCCACTATTTTATCTTCCAGGTCACTTATCCGTTCTTCTGCCTCAGTTATTCTGCTATTGATCCCATCTAGAGTACTTTTAATTTCATTTATTGTGTTGTTCATCGTTGCTTGCTTCATCTTTAGTTCTTCTAGGTCCTTGTTAACTGATTCTTGCAATTTGTCCATTCTATTGTCCATTCTATCTCCAAGATTTCGGATCAACCTTACTATCATTATTCTGAATTCTTTTTCAGGTAGACTGCCTATTTCCTCTTCATTTGTTAGGTCTGGTGGGTTTTTATCTTGCTCCTTCATCTGCTGTGTGTTTTTCTGTCTTTTCATTTTGCTTATCTTACTGTGTTTGGGGTCTCCTTTTTTGCAGGCTGAAGGTTCGTAGTTCCTGTTGTTTTTTGTGTCTGTCCCCAGTGGCTAAGGTTGGTTCAGTGGGTTGTGTAGGCTTCCTGGTGGAGGGTACTAGTGCCTGTGTTCTGGTGTATGAGGCTGGATCTTGTCTTTCTGGTGGGCAGGTCCACGTCTGGTGGTGTGTTTTGGGGTGTCTGTAGACTTACTATGATTTTGGGCAGCCTCTCTGCTAATGGGTGGGGTTGTGTTCCTGTCTTGCTAGTTGTTTGGCATAGGATGTCCAGCACTGTAGCTTGCTGGTCGTTGAGTGAAGCTGGGTGCTGGCGTTGAGATGGAAATCTCTGGGAGATTTTTGCTGTTTGCTATTATGTGCAGCTGGGAGGCCTCTTGTGGACCAGTGTCCTGAAGTTGGCTCTCCCACCTCAGAGGCACAGCACTGAGTCCTGGCTGCAGCACCAAGAGCCTTTCATCCACAGGGCTCCTTAATTTGGGATGATTCGTTGTCTATTCAGGTATTCCACAGATGCAGGGTATATCAAGTTGATTGTGGAGCTTTAATCCGCTGCTTCTGAGGCTGCTGGGAGAGATTTCCCTTTCTCTTCTTTGTTCTGACAGTTCCCAGGGGCTCAGCTTTGGATTTGGCCCCGCCTGTGCGTGTAGGTCGCCGGAGGGCGTCTGTTCTTTGCTCAGACAGGACGAGGTTAAAGGAGCCGCTGATTCGGAGGCTCTGGCTCACCCAGGCCGGGGGGTAGGGAGGGTCACGGAGTGCGGGGCGGGCCTGCGGCGGCAGAGGCCGGCGTGACGCTGCAGCCTGAGGCGCGCCGTGCGCTCTCCCGGGGAGCCGTCCCTGGATCCCGGGACCCTGGCAGTGGCGGGCTGCACAGGCTCCCCAGAAGGGCGTGTGGCTAGTGACCTGTGTTCGCACACAGGCCTCCTGGCGGCGGCAGCAGCGGCCTTAGCGTCCCATGCCCGTCTCTGGGCTCCGCACTCTTAGCCGCGGCTCGCGCCCGTCCCTGGAGCTCTCTCAAGCAGCGTTCTTAATCCCCTCTCCTCGTGCACCAGGAAACAAAGAGGGACGTAAAAGTCTCTTGCCTCTTCGGCAGGTCCAGACTTTTCCCCGGACTCTCTCCCGGCCAGCCGCGGCGCACCAACGCCCTGCAGGCTGTGTTCACGCCGCCAACCTCAGTCCTCTCCCGGCGCTCCGACAAAAGCCGGAGCCTCAGCTCCCAGTCCCGCCCGCCCCGGCGGGCGAGCAGACAAGCCTCTCGGCTGGTGAGTGCCGGTCGGCCCGATCCTCTGCGCTGGAATCTGTCCGCTTTGCCCTCCGCACCCCTGTTGCTGTGCTCTCCTCCGCGGCTCCCAAGCTCCCCCACTCCGCCTCCCGAAGTCTCCACCCGCGAAGGGGCTTCCTAGTGTGTGGACACTTTTCCTCCTTCACAGCTCTCTCCCGCTGGTGCAGGACCCGTCCCTATCCTTTTGTCTCTGTTTAGTTTTTTCTTTTGCCCTAACCAGGTACGTGGGGGGTTCCTTGCCTTTTGGGAGGTCTGAGGTCTTCTGCCAGCGTTCAGTAGGTGTTCTGTAGGAGTTGTTCCACGCGTAGATGTATTTCTGGTGTATCTGTGGAGAGGAAGGTGATCTCCGCTCAGTCAATTCTTGAGGGTTAATTAGCAGGTGTGTTCTCACAAATTTAACTCTCTAGCACAGTTTTAAAGTTGTATATACTTATTTATTAAAACCTGGAAAATAAAAACTTAAAAACATTCATAGTCTCAACACACACACAACCACAGCTAGCCTATTGATATTTTTCTTTAAAGAGTTTTTTTATAAGTTTTTCTCACCATGACTTTAATAATATTACATGTGTAATTTCTGACTTCTTTAATGTATCAAAAGTATGTTCAGCTTTATTACGTAATTTTATAAAACTCATGGATGAGTGGTGTTATGGATTGAATGTTTGTGTCCCCCCCAAATTCCTATGTTGAAGCTCAGACCTCCAGTGGTATTTGAAGATGGGGTCTTTGGGAGGTGTTAGGGTTAGATGGGATCGTGGTAGTGGGGCTCTGGTCTGACAGTATTAGTGCCCTTTTAAGAAGAGATAGCAGAAAGCTCATTCTCTCTCCATACAAGCACAAAGAGGTCATGGGAAGACACAGTGAGAAAGTGACTGTCTGTAAGCCAAGACAAGAGAGTCTTCATTAGCCTGAATTGGCTGGTACCTTGATCTTGGACTTCCCAGCCTCCAGAACCATGTGAAATAAATGTTGTTTAAGCCATCCGGTCTGTGCTATTTTGTTACAGCAGCCTGAGCAGACTAAAACAAGTGACTGTATTATATACTGTTTGATTGTTTCTAATTGTTAATAGCAATCAATATCATTAAGATATATATCTTTTACATAAAATATTTTTCTATATTTCATATTACTTTTGTGCAAATTCTCAGAAGTGGAATTATTTGACCAAAGAGAAGAACGTTTGCTAAGGGTTTATAAACTGTACCAATTTACATAGCCAAATGGAATATGGAAAAAGGATGTCTTCAACTTAACAGCACTGAACAGAAAAACATGATTAAAACTCTTTAAATGTTAGTTAAAATATCAGAGCTATGTTTGAAACCAGCCTTAGGAAAATAGGGAAGACATTTAATTTCTTTTATCTTTCCTTTTTCCTACTCTTAATTTTCTTCCCATTCAGCAGGATTGTATTTTCCTTCACTCTGGAAGGAAAAGGAATCCTGGATCCATATGCCTTCAGTTTTTTAATTTATTCTGTACCTTTCCGCCAGGGTACCAATATTCTTTTCCATTCTCCCCTACCTGAGACGTTGATGTTATATAATGCTAGAATCTTAGATGTGCAAAGGATTTCAGAGGCTATCAACCAACATCCAATCTAATATATGCTATTCACTCTGTAACATCTTCAGCAAGTATTGATTTAATCTTAAATCACCTTCAGTGATAGGAAACTCACTATCTCACAAGCCAGTCTCATTTACTGATATCCATCTCTGACTGTTGGAAAATTGCCCCAGATAGCAAGCCCAAAACTCTGACACCTCGTCCTGTTAATACTGATACTACCTTCTGGAGGGATCATGAAGAACAAATCTAATTCCACTGTGACTTGAAAACCTTCAGAAATTTGAAAAGAGCAATCAAATCCACCTTCTCCTGGATAACTCTTTATCAGTCCAGCCCCTGTCCCCGTGCGATGTGACTTTGAGTCTCATTAGCATTCTATCACCCTCGGGATGCTCTCCACTGTGGGCCTGTTCCTGTGAAAGCAGATGTCATAAACCCACAGCCTGCAGCCTAGTTTTTGATCCTTGAGTATTTGGGAGGAAAAAAAGAAGGATCCAAAGGGCATGATTTCCTTGGTCTGGCAGGTTCCCCCTTATTTCCTACTGCTAGAAGTTATGAGTCACCTAAGTTACCTGCCGACTTTTGGAAGCATTTCTGTGGCCTCTGTCTTAAAGGGTAGATTCCTCAACTCACCTCAGTACTGTAGGTGATCTGAACAGTTTGGAGGAAAAGAGAGCTGTCCTCTCCCTCATTTCATTACATTTCACTAATGGGTTAAAATCAATGTAGTACTTTTATCAGCCATTTATACTCTTGGCTTTTGTTTACTCTTCATTTGTCTTCTTAATAATAACTCAAGTTCCTAAGACATTTTTCCACTCTTTGACATTCCTGATGAGTCATTTCTCGGCTGTCTTTTACTTGTGCAGTTAGTTTTTTGAACCTAAGTAAGACTTTGCATTTGTTACCACTGCTTATCTTTTCCTAAAGTCAGTCCACCAAGGCAAAATTGGAGAACTTTTTGCATCCTGGTTCTGTCAGTCCTTCACACGATTGTGTTGTCTGCAGAAAGCTTTGGCTCTGTCATGTGCTGATAAGCTGGTGAGCAGGACCAGGTTGAGGAGGTACCCAGAAACAGGGTTCTACAAACATTCTTCTTCCCCCCAAGCTCAGCTCTTCTTTCTCGTCTTTGAGTCCTTCCTCCTTCACCAAGACTTGACACTGAGCTGTGCGAGATCTGACTTTCAAATGGCCCTCAGGAGCGTCTCCTCATCCTCATGGATGGGAGCTGTCCCTCATCTAATTAGGCCTAGAGTTTTGTGAGTAGTTACCTAGTTTGGCCAGCTGACTCTTTCTTTTAATCCATCTTTCATAACATTACCCAACCATTTTCCTAATATATCACACTCATCATGTCTGCTCTGCTCCTGGTCTTTTAATAGATGGTAGTTAGCCATGCAGATTCTTCTCTGTGGGGTACATGGCCTCAATGATCCCCTTCCTTTCAAACCCACCCATTGTCCTAGGCAGCCTGGACTTCTGTGTTTGCGCATGCTCACTCCTTTCTCGTTCTTGCTGTTTCTTTTGCTTAAAATATTCTTTATTCTCCTTCCCATCTGTCCAATTCTTACCTGTTCTTTAAAGGCCAGATTTAATCCTTTTCCTCTATATAATTTATTTACCCTGGTCCACACTAGTCAACTTTAAGTCAACTGCTAAAATCTAGGTAATAAATATTCTGTTATCACTCTCTTAATACTTCCAGTTGTGTTATGTTCCTCCTTCTGGGCTGGAGACTAAGTGCCTTGAGAAGGCACCAGGTCAATTAATGCTTGGGTCTAAACCACTTCCTGAAATAGCATCAATCCTCTAGTTGATGCTTGGTAAATATTGCTCTTGGGTTGAAACAGTTATCTTTCAAAGGAATGTGGTGCTAAAATGAATCGCTGATTAATCATGGAATTAATTTGATTGATGGGTTGAGTGTGGAATTTACACTGAGGATAATATTTGGGGATGATCAACTTATTTCCAGCTCTTCTAACTATTTCTGAAGAGCTGTCTACTTGCCCCACAAGCATGGCTATCTTGATTCAATTCTGGCATTCCTATCAAAGAAGGACACTGTGGGCAGTTCTTCTTTTATAAACTGTAGGTAAATTCTTCCCTTTGCTGAGTAATGGGCACTACTCTGAGCTGCCTTTCACAAATGCTCATTCAGAACACATTGTGTGTGTGTTCAGTTTAAGTCTAGAAAAGTAGGCATTGCCTTTTTCTCCATTCTTTTTTTTTACTTCATGTCATATGCTAAATGTCTAACATTTACAAAAACAAAATTCTCCTCATTTGCTACACAATAACATCTTAAGACTTGAATTCGACCCACTGAGTTATATATTTCTATAGAGACTTGAGTCTCCATCCAAAAAAGTAGCATGCAAGGAGTAATTTCTTTTGTTTGTCCTGATTTACAGTGTCTTTATTTCAACATTTACAGTCTTCAATAGATATCATATATGAATTGATAAAATTGTAAAGTGCTTTCAAAATTCCACAGACTGAGTTATCCCATCCCCCTCTATTATATATTGTTATAATTAATTCAAAGTTGTATCACCCACTGCAGAACTATATTGATTAGGCCCCTAATTAAGAGTGGCATTGGGCTCCACCTTGCATAAAGAGAGCAACACAGATAAGCCATATTTCTGCTCTCCTGGGACACTCAGTTTTGCTTGATTCTCTTGCACATTTACACCAGTTTCTGGTTCCTAGGGTGACAGAGGAAGTTTCTGAATTGTCTGGAAATTACATATCCCTACACACTGGAATCCCTTTAACTGGGTGATGTAGCCTTCACTACTGCTGTGCCTGTGGGCAGAAAGCAAAGTACGAGGCACTTCCAGGTCCCAGTCACATTCAGGAGGCGCCAGGTTAAGGAAAACACAAAAACATTCGTGTTTACTAATATGGTTTGATTTCTATTGTTTTGGGTAGAGGTGTGAGAAATTACTACAGTACAAATCAAGAAATGCATAAGGGCAACCAGCTGATGACTGTTACCTGGTAATATTTCATTTTCTCTTCTTTTTATCCCAAATATGTGTCCTCTTATTCCCGATAAAGGAAGCAAAGTCTTCTTGCTCTTGTGAGACAATAACATAATAAGCATTAAATTCAAATTTTGGTATACCTGTCTTCAAAGCTTTAGGCTGAAATGGTTTAATCAAATTATAACACAAATTGATGTGTATATACATCACTTTAATAAGTAATAATGCCATCTTGTAAGAATTAGTTGAAATTTGTGTTTGGTTCACCTCTATTCAGAATTTACTTGTTTATTAATTAATGCAGGAATAACTCCTTTTTTTTCATAAATTTGACATTTCAGCTGGAAAGAAGTGGAAGAACTTTGGGGGAATAGTTCCTTGGGATGGTAATAAACATTTGTCCTTTAGATATTTTATGAAAGTCTCAGAGGCTTAATCCAGCTTTGTTCATTTTAAAGAAGAAATCTTGTTGGGGAAAGTTTTTGAAACACCCTTTCACAGCTTTTTTGGAAGTAGTCTATATCAGCTGTGCTTTCTGCACAACAAATAACTTTCAAGGTAACTAACACAAAAAGCAGAAAGAGCTGCACATATGAATCAAAAGTACGTGCAAACTTTAGAGTGGTTCTGCATCTTGTGCCCTTGGGGAAGTGTGGGGTGAAACAAACAATGAAGAGCTGGCCCTGAAAATTATAAATGAATGGGAGAATTCTTCCTCCCATTTAACTGATGTATCAGTCAGGGAAGAACTTTTTGCAGAATGGTGATTTGAATTTTTGTATGGATTACAAAAAGGGAAATTTTGGTAAACGAGATCCATGAAGAAGACGTAATTTGAAAGAATGTTGAAAAGACAATAAACTATCAAAAGTGTATTTTAGCTTCTTATCGCAGAAGCAGGAAGACAGTTCTCTGCAACCTTTTTCCAAGTAGCTGGATCTCTCTTGTGCAATACAAGTAGCAAAATAAATATGAAGTACCTTCTCTGTGTAGAGCACTCCGATCAACATCATGAGTGGTACCAGAAGGAGGAAGAGGTAGCCCTCGTCCCAAAGGACTTGGTTTATTTCTTAGAGGAAGATAAGATATGTATACAAGTAGCTACAATGCAAGAGAGGATTTGTTAGTATTTATAATAAAGATACAAATAAAGTGCTAGAGAGAGCTTAGAGGAAATAAATTTACTCCAGCTAGGGATTTTGCAGAAGAATTTACATGGAAATCATCTTTGTGCTAATCGTAAACGTTAATGAGAAATTCTCTACACATGTGAAAAGAAAAGGCTCTCCAGATAAATTTGGAAAAGAAAAAAGTATGGAACATGGTTGCAGAAAAGCAAATAGCCCCCTTTGAATATAGTTCAAGTTGTACTTGCATATATTAGTTTCCTAGGACTGCTGTAACAAAGGACCACAGATGGAAGGACTTAAACTACAGAAATTTATGGTCTCAGAATTCTGGTGGCTAGAAGTCCAAAATCAGAGTGTTGGCAGGGTTGGTTCCTTCTGAGTGCTGGAAGGAATCATCTTCCATGCCTCTCTCTTAGCTTCTTATGCCTGCCAACAATCTTTGGTGTTCTTTAGCTTGTAGATGCATCTCTCCAGTCTCTGCTTTTGTCTTCAGATGGTGTTCTCCCATGTCTCTGTATCCAAATTTTCACTTTTTATAAGGACATTAGTCATATTGGATTAGGGCCCACCTGGATGACCCCATTACCTCTGTTAAGACCTTATCTCCAAATAAAGTCACATTATGAGATGCTAGGAGTTTAACACATTATGAGATGCTAGGAGTTTATCTTTTGGAAGGGAAACAGAACAACCCATAACAGTATGTAAAGGAGAGAAAAAGGACAATTTGGGCTGGAAAAGAGATTCACTTTATGTATCAGGTGGCCTTGATGTTCATAATAAGGAACATAGACATTATTTTAGGCAGTGGAGCTGTGTAGCCAATATGTGCAAGGTGATTAAATTACCTTGGGATACCAAATAAGCTTTTATACACGATTGGGATGCAAAGTTGTGAAGGAAAGGGTAGACATAAATGATATTGAAGCCAAAGAGAAATGCAAATTAAAAAAATTTAACTCTGAGATGAGGAATTTGGATATAAGGGAGGATGGTTAATTTATTACAAGATGGAAGGAAAATTTATTGAGGAAAATAATACCTTCATTCAACTTCCAAGAGTTGGAAAAGACACTGAACACAGCAAGGACCCAGTGTGCAGACCATTTCCCCACTCCACGTTATGATAGTATCTAAAACCCTGTTTACAAACACCATCTTGAATGGTGTTGGATGGACTGTCTTCTTGGAAGTTTGGAAGGGGGAGAATTTGCTAGCCATGAAGCAGAATTGGGAGAGACTCCCACTAACTTCTTAAAACTGGAAAAAAAAATTACTTCCTCTCTGCCCTACACATGCACACACACACACGAGAGTGTGAACAGGCATACTCTCACACACCAGAGACAGGGAAGTGCTAAGGGGATACATACAGAAACTAAATTTATTATACAAGTAATTTCCAAACAAATGTAAAAAACAAAATGATGTCTTTCAACATATATGAGGAAAGTGAAGGCAGTATACAGGAGTGGAAGGAACAGAGTTTGGAGTCTGGGAGGCAGCCTTACACAGAGCTCCATAATCTGTTTTCTGGGTGACTGTGGACAGATGAACTAATCTTTCAAACTTAGGTTAATGTGCTATGTAAGGTGGGGATAAATATGTCATACAGTTATTTGGAGGATTAGGTGAAATAAGCTATATAAAGAACACAATAAGTGTTCCATAACTCTTTCATTATTATGAATTCTAATTTTCATAAGCAAAAGGATTCCAGACGTTACTCCCCATAGAGTTAAACATGTGCTTACGCACAGACTGACTTGCTATCTTATTCTTAAGCTGAAAGGAAATTAACTGGATAATAAAAATTTTAATCTGAATCTGTGGATGGAAAAACACATGGCTTTTGTGGCACTGTGATGATTCTTAGCGAAAGTGGTAACTATTGTTTGTGTAAAGTTTCCTTCAGTTTGTTTAGCTTTGCAAACCTCGACGTTCTGAATAATGAGATATTTGTTTTAGAAGTAAATAAGGTCTACATTTTCAAATGAATGTACCAATAATTTTGTTGGAAGAAAACTTAAGGAACAATTCTAAACTTTTAATGCAGATGTGTGATATTGGGCCTGCAGAGAAATAGAACAGCACGGAAGCACTGGTTTTGAAATAGGATGTAAATAAAACATCCTCCTTTTCTCGTTGCTTTTGTATCTTTTGGTATGCAATAATTCCAGTAGACGTTTTCTGGGCAGCAGAGTTTGTCAGCATTTACTCTGTTGAGAATGTAGAAAAGAAAGCAGTAATTAAATACCTTCACTTATCCTACTTTACCCCCTGACTCTGTAGCTAAACTTAAGCATAGATTGAAAATAAACATACCTTGGGATAACTTAATATAGAAAAGTATTGGGTATCCTTCCCCTTGAAGCAATCTTTTATAAGGTTATAGACAGTAAATGCTTTCATGTATACTTCTTTAGCTTTTTCTTTCAATCTGTCTCTGACTTGGTAAGTAAATACTCTGGGATATTTTGTTAAGTGAAATACCCACTTATCTTTTTAAAGAGTAGACTATGGCAGCATCTGAACGTAGTAATTCTGGAACATGGGAGAGAATGTAGCCTGCAGGATGTTTGAGTCTATGTAGTAACACCTTATTTTATGAATTGAAAAAATAGCCAGGAGACAAAACAAAGCAAAAACCAATCCTACCAATATGACACTACACAATTTTTTAGAAAATAGGAAAAAAATAGTCATAATTTCATTCAGCTATTAACATTTTTATTCTTTTTCCTAGTTATAATCACAGTATGTGTAAAAGTTTACAGACATTATATTTTGGAACCTTAATTAAATTTCCCATCATAATGTGAACTCTTACATTGCTTCATTAGATTGATAATTATCATTTTATTAGATATATAATATTTCAGAAAATAGTCCTTCATCTAATTAAATATTTCTCTATTGTTAGGCATTTATAGTAATCTCAATGTTTCAATATTTTCAAAATTATAAATAACCATGCAACAAATTCTCTCTTATATTAGCTAAGATTTCATGTTATGTGTCTTACCTGAAAATATAATTCCTGAGGTTAGATTGTTCAGGTTTCCACTTCTTAGAACCAGGAAAGAAAATATATTTCGAATTAGAAAAATGTCTTAGCAAAGTTACTATGAATGTGTCTTGAGTTTTTTTAAGAAAATAAACCTACAATGTTAGCATTAAATATTCCATAAAGAAATGATAAAATTAATTTTCTGAGAAATTAGGGTATCCAAATTGATATTACTTTGTAGGCTTAAGCAAAAATAGATCAAAAAGCTTTTCCTCCTTCCTGGAAGTGGTGTTTATGAGCATGTAAGATACATATTTGAGTTCCTTTTATGAAATATGCAAGGTAACTTAAGAAGGTAGCTACTTCTCAGAGGCAGAAGGGCTAGAATGGTTAGTTAATTAAATAACTTTTATGAGTCTCTAAGCTTGTCTTCCTCCTTGGGTGTAGAAATGGTTTCTGAGCCTAAAGTGTAAAGGTAGACTTGATCTTATTTATCGTTATCTTTTGTTGGGCTGTTAAATTGTTTCATTCGCAATAGTTTGTTCCTATGGTCCCATGACAAGTTCAGTAACATCAACCAGCCTTCAAGGTCCATGTTGCCAAAAAGAAATTTGCAACTTAAAAAAAAAAAAAATTTTACCCAAAACTCTTTATCTATCTAGTCCTGCCTAGTTATTTGCATATTTTAAAAAATATAATGCTTCGTCTTCCTATTTTTCTGCAACTAAATAGAGTATTCATCAAAAGTTTTAACAGTCAAACAGAGTACAGTCACACTGACCTTGCAGCTTCTTGAAACCGTGAAGCCGGTTCCCACCCCAAGCCTTTGCTCTCTCTGTTGCCACTGTCTAGAATGCTTTCACAGACTGTCCCCTGGTGAGCAGGGGTCTGCTCAAATGTCTCCATCTTCAGGCAGCTTTCACTGACGACCAGATCTAAAATAAATAGTCATACTCCAGACAGTTCCTCCTTTTACATACGTACCCTGCTTTATTTTCTCAGTAAAGCAGCTAACGTTATCTTATTAATTTTGCTGCAATTTTGTGTTCCCCTCTAGAATACAGTTCCTTTTAATCAATGACGTTATCTATTCTGTCCATATAGACCAGGCTAGAATAGTCCTTGTTATGTGGCAGGTACTCCGTACTTGTTGAAATAATGAATGAATGAGTGAATAAGTGAATGAATGAATGAATGAAATCCATGTTCTAGACATGGATCAGCTTAGAGGGGTTGGGATCCCTTTAAATGGTTATTGGCTGCTTTTGGAAATAATTGGTGTTAGAGACAGGCTTTTAAGAGTTCTCTGACTTAGGAGGCAGTTTCTGGCAGGTTCTTATTTGTTGGGAAGTTCTAGTTAAGTAACTAAATAGAAATAAGTTTAAAGAGATAACCAAGATCTAAATTCTTCATTACTGACAAATAATTGCTTGGTAGCAAAGCTGCTTGTTTGATTTTATCCTTAAAGCCTAAGTGTTTAAAAAAAGTCAATACCATAAGTCAAAACAGTATCCATATTATATAGGTTAAAAATGATATTAATTGGCATTGGGCACAAAATGTCATTGTATCATGAGATACAACTAAAAGAAACTATGTGGTCCTCCTATACCATGGCCGGATAGGAAAGGAACTGATGATGATTCTTATAATGGCAATTTTTTTTCACCATCATTGACCCTGAAGGCTGGTTAATATTGTCGAACTTATCATGGGAACCCAGGAACAAAAGATTGTGAATTAGACAATTTAATAGCCCAATTAAATACTAAAAGATAAACAGTCTTTCTAGCTATATCTATATTCGTATCATTGAAGATCAATCGTTGCAAAATTCGCTGATCTAAGTTGGGCAGAGATTTCATAAAGTCTTAGTAATTTCATATCAGTAGGTAGGCCGATAATGCCAGAAAATACATCAGGGCTGTCTGAGTAATGACATAGCATTGTGAATGATTAATATTGTTGAAACTGTAGAGATAGATGTGATGTGGGTCTGTGTATGCAACACATGGGGAGGGACCCAGGAAGGGGGGCAACCTGAGGTTCACTTCCAAAGCAAGCCTCAATTAAGCATGTAAATTACAATTTTCCTGCATATTATTTAATCATTTAACCAGGTATAGTGCAGAGAATTTGATAGCTATAGAATATCAAGTTTAGATTAAGTAATTTAATAAAATTTTCTTATGTCTCATTCTTGGGAAATCACTCCTTTCTGTGCCTAAGGACAAAAAAATACAGCCTGTCTCTGAGCACTTGTCATCCATGTACCCAGCATTTTTCAGTACTCCCCAGACAACCTATTTGTCTTCCTTGTCAACCTCATTCATGCTCTGCCCTCTGCTGGGAAAGACCATCCTCTTCTTTGCTGGTTTTGTCTGGCTTCATTTTAGGGAATTGAAGGGATACTGTTCTGAGTTTTCCCAATTATTTGACCACTCGTGCTCACCCTGTAAGACCTGCCAAAAATGACACCTCCCCTGTGACACCTGCCTGAGTCCCCAGGTGAGATAAGTGGGGACTTCTTTGGGGCCCCCATGGCTTTGTGCAGATGCGACCACTCTGACTCTGGTGAGATTATTTAGGTTTAGTTCATTGCTTGCCCATCTGTCTGTCTCTCCTTCCACACCATGAGCCCTTGGGGCTCTGCATGGATTATGTCTGTAACAAGTTGGAATTTTTCTGCTCCTCTGAGATCTGGTAAACTTTATTCACCCATATCTAACTTTGCATTGTCTTAGAGTCCAGAGTTCGCCCCACAAGTCCTGAAAATTACTTGAGTTAATTTCTGTTCAATCACCAGTGTCTTCATTCCAAGCTCAACGTGCCTTAGTAATTCCCTAGCACCCAGACTCACCACTCAGCCCCTTCCCAATTTGCCAGAAAAAATATTTGACTTTCTCCAGAATTTGATGAGCTTAGTTAATGATTCACCAAAGATTTGAGGGGTTATGAGGAAAGGGTCACAAAACACAACAAACCCTCAGTCCCCTGCCACTCTCCCGGTCCCCCTTTCTGTGTGTAAAGCGTCAGCCAGATCCTTCCCCAAAGCTCACTCAGGGCAGCTCCTCCTAGACAGGCTCCTCGTGATCTCAGCTTTTATCCCTAGCAAGCTTGTTCAGAAACATTCCCACAAAGGAAGCTCCCCCTTTAAGAGAAACTCTTAGACTACCCAAAAAGGGAACGACTGCTTTTATCTCAAGTCTTATTCATCTTTGTCAGGAGTACAAGACCAAGATTTTTGTAGATGCTAAAAAGAAAATACGCTGGACTCTGTTGTCTCAGTTAACTTGGTCCCTGATCAATTTCAGGCAACTTCAGCTGTCTTCTATTTTGGTTATCCTTGGTTGTGATTTGAACGACTTAATTGATTTGTGAGCTATTTTAATTTTCCTTTTGCCCTTTACAAAATTCTCCTCGGATCAGAAGAGAAAAGTAGATTGTGTGGAAGTCATCTCTTACTTAGAAATACTTGTGTAAAATAAGTGAAATCTATTATTTAAAAAAAACTAAAAATATCAAAATCCACCTTTGAGTTTATCAGTAGGATCATATACTAATAGAACTCTGTGGTTGGAATGAATGAGAACCCAGAGGTCTTTGTAACTGGGAGGATATGTGTGACTACTGAAAACACTCAGCATTTTAATGAGCTCCTCTTGCCAACATTTAGGAGGATATAAGCACGATGGCTTATTGCTTCTATCACCATAATGGCAATCTCAAAAGCAATTTCCCTTAAGAACCTGAGAAAGGTGATAGAAAGATCTGTTTTGTAAAGACTGAAAGAGAACCCCGAAGCACCAATAAATTAACCCTAACCCTAACCCTAACCTTATTAGAATTCATCTGTTAGATTAGAATTCATCTGTTAATGATAATGTTAAATGTTCCATAGTGGAAGGATAACCATATTTTGTGTGGTAGAGATGGTCTGTTATCCCCAAGGGTAGAGTGACTATATCTGGACTATTTCATTGCTCCCCTGAAGTGGAATTTGACCGTAAAGTAAAAGGACATGTTTTTGGCCTTTTAATTTACCCAGGATTTAAACATGGGTATGACCTATGACGAGCCAATCAGAGATGTGTTTGGCATTCTAAAGCCCCTTTAAATCCTTGTCACGGGGCCAGTTTCCAGTGCCTAAAAAGGAAGTCCACACAGGCAACACAAACACTGCCTGCTGAGCCTGGGCACAGTCTGCTTCTGCAGAGACTGTATAAACGTTCTTCATGGGCGTTTCTATGTGGTAGTAGACAAGAACATAAAACACATTTAAGAGTGTCATCTCCATTTTGGTAGCTTAGCCAAATAAACTAAACTCTAACTGGAAGTCAGAGATCTGAATTACAATTCCAGCTCTGTGATTTACTGTCTGCATAACACTACCCAAGTCATTTCTGAGTTCTGGGTGCCAGTTTCTCCATCTGTAAATATGGACGATACTACTTGCCTTATCATTAAACTGTCCATGCTGTAGGAGTGGTTGATATCTTGTGCGTCCTTCACATCTGCAGTTGTGCCTGGTCCAGTGCTCAGTAAGTGCCTTTTGAGGAACTGAGTTGGGTTTGTCGTGGTCATCAAATAAAATAATAAGCAGAACAAGGTCCAGATAAAATATGGAATGATGAATGCAATTATATTACCGATGATACGTTATTGGAGATAACGTTACTTATTCAACAGTTTGTACAAACACCAACACCACATGATTTTGTTGTTGAAATATGGTTTTTTTTTTTAATTGAAGTATGGTTGGTTTACAGTGTTTCAGGTGCACAGCAAAGTAATTCAGTTATACATATCTATACATATATATATATATATATACATCTTCTTTTTCAGATTTTCATTGTACTTTATTATAAGATATTAAATATAGTTTCCCGTGCTGTATGGTTGGTCCTTGTTGTTTATCTATTTTATGTATGGTAGTGTGTATCTGTTAATCCCAAATTCCCAATTTATCGCCCCTTCGGCAACCATAAGTTTGCCTTTTATGTATGCCAACACCACATTGTAAGAAGCCTCCTTGTGTAATGGATTTGATCATTCTGTGACTCCAGACACAGTTTCCCATGCTCAGAGAGTTTTGCACTTACCTATTTTATTCTGTTATGTCAGCTAAAGCTAGTGTGACCACATGTCCCAGTTTACCAGGGACCTTCACAGTCTACCTGTGTTGTCCCAGCATAATTATTAATATTACCCCCTTTCACCAGCAAATGTCCCAGTTTGGATGATAAATCGTATGGTCATTCTATTTAAGCCTAAATAATGATGTTCTATTTATATTCTATAAGGAAAAGAGACTAAGCAAGAAACTGGAGAAATGTATACAGCTCTTTATGGTTTTAAACCTTGATCTTGAGACTAGACATAGTGTTAAAACAACAGATTTCTCTTATATCACTTGAGTAAGTCATCCATCTATGTCTAACCAGCAATGCTTACTAAGTCAGATTCTACCTCAAGGCCTTAATTTCCTGGCTTAGAAGTGCTTTCTGCTTGCCTGCAGGAGATCTAATCTTCTACCAGTTTCCCCACCTGAAAAACTGGAAAGTCCCAGGGTCTGCATTCATTCATTCAGTAGATATTTATAGGATCAGCACAGCTAGCATGACATAAACAGCTAGGTGTGCGGTTGTGAGCATGAATGTGACCATCCTTCATGGAGGTCACCTTCTAAAGAGAGAAACAAATATTACTAATCACCCAAACATAAAGCTGTGCTTCTGATAATGTTCAAAAGAGAGAAGGAGGTGTAGGGTGCTCTGAGAGCTGATAATAGGTGGATCTGAGCTGATTAAGAATATTCAGGGAAGGTTTCTTTGCGGAAGCTTCAGTTGAGTTGAGATCAGAAAGATAAGTCAGCATTACCTTGGTGAGGGAAGAAGAGTAGACGTGGAAGATCTCTTGGGCCAAAGTCCTGTGGTGGGAGGGGAGCATTAGCACAAGAGTGGGAGGGTACAGAAAGACCAGAACTTGCCCGAACACAGTACAGCAGTCAGGGAAAGCCTTGTGGGAAATGAAGCTGCAGAGGTATCACAAGAGGTAGGGAAGAAACAGAAGAGTCTTAAACCATGGGGATGTGATCAGATTTGTGCTTGGAATATATCAGCTCACCTAAGTTGTGTAAGATAGATTGAGAGGCAAGGGGACCAGAAGAGGCAAGATTACAAGGTAGGAGGCTTTCATAGCAGTCCTGGCTGGAGATGAAGATGGACAGATTACAAAAGGAGAGAAATATACTGGCTTGATACTCAGGAGGTAAAATCTGTAGATCGACGTGATGTTGGTAAGATATGGGAGGGGGAAGGTGAGGATGGGACCAAGGATGACTTCCAGTTTCTAGCTTTGGGCAATTTCATGGTTCACAAATGCATCTTGCCTGCCTTTCATCTTTCACTTTGTCCATCTGACACCAGTCTTGTGTTCATTCTGCTTCAGGGTATGGGATGCTATCCCCAAGAGTGGGCAAAGACCTGATCTTAATTCCCCAGGAGGATAACTGTGAGACATTTTTCTTTCTTTTAGAAGACTGTACTAAAGTTCAGGAAAAACAGAAGAGAATTATAACACGGAGAGTAACTCTAAACTCCCCAGAAGTAACTACTTTTGGAGCCTGAAAGCCCACACTCATCCTTATGGAGTCTATAACAAGGTGTATCACTACTTAACCTAGAAAATACCACCAGGTTGCAAGGGTAGACTTATATTCACCAATGGGAGTGATTTCACACATGTAGATGCTTCTTGATATTAAAAGACCCTATCCTCCAAAATTCTGCAATAAGGCCATGTCTTTCTTACCCTATTATAATGCCCTTGTTTCCTTTCCCAAGATTACCTTCTTCCCATAATTGACTCTGCAGCTGACCCTTCTAGTGGTAAAAAAACAACCTCCCAGCAAAAGGGGTGTCATCTTGTCTTATGATCTCAATAGGTCAATGAGATGGGAACACAAAATCAGAACATTCTGTGATATTCGGACTTAAATCACCCCCTGCAGTTAAACCCTGGAGTGGAGTGTGTTATGAGCAGATTTCATTAGCTTTCTTTGGCTGCAATGTGGATGATGGACTAGAGAGAGGCAAGACTAGGTATATGGAAGTGAGAAAGAGACTTCCATAGCAATCCCAACATGAGAATATGAGAATTTGAACCAAGGTAGTGACAGTAGTGGCAGAGAGACACAGAAGAAGAAAAAATCAAAATCATTAAGGCTCAATGATTAAGGCTATATACATCATAATAATTAAGAGTCAAGGCTCTGGGGCTTCCCTGGTGGCGCAGTGGTTGAGAGTCCGCCTGCCGATGCAGGGGACACGGGTTCGTGCCCCGGTCCGGGAAGACCCCACATGCCGCGGAGCGGCTGGGCCCGTGAGCCACGGCCGCTGAGCCTGCGCATCCGGAGCCTGTGCTCCATAACGGGAGAGGCCACAACAGTGAGAGGCCCGCATCCCGCAAAAAAAAAAAAAAAAAGATATACACACCTAGAATCAGCCACCAGCTCCAATGTGCCACTGCATAGAAGCTGGTGCAATGGGAAAGCTTGAAGGTTTGTATGAGAAATGAAATATCTGATAGAATAGGTAAAGAGAGTGAGGGTTAGGAGGCAAAGATTTGGTTGGAATAAATTGATAGTGAGGAGATGAAGCTGAGTAAGTTCTCGCCTCATGGGCTAGCACAAGCCCATGTAAATTAGGAAATGAGGGCTTTGCTGAGAGGGAGCAAGTGGCGGTTGGTATCTAATACTGGATTGGAAGGAACAGATAATGTTTGAAGAAAAAGTGGTTGTGGTAGGAGAGTTGGACAGCGTTGAGGTCCCAGTGATACTGAGACCAGGACTTTGTATCAGCACCATTCTGCAGTCACATGGATTTTTCCAGAACTTAGCAGCGCAGAAATAAAAATTATTATATTGTTCTTAGGTTAAAATTTTGCAGGAGAATGTGGAGGGTGGGCAAGAATTCAGGGGAGCAGTGGGTATTGACAAAAGCATGTTTAAAGTGATAGGCTCTGACGTCTAAGATGAAGAGAGGGAAGAGTAGAGCCAGAAGCATCGATTCAACCATTGCCATTGAAAAAAGAAA
Source organism: Aethalodelphis obliquidens (assembly GCF_003676395.1). Classification (NCBI taxonomy): domain Eukaryota; kingdom Metazoa; phylum Chordata; class Mammalia; order Artiodactyla; family Delphinidae; genus Aethalodelphis; species Aethalodelphis obliquidens. Next base: position 2,340,479 of record NW_020838017.1, read on the forward strand.
GTGCCCTTTTTTTTTTTTTTTTTTTGGCTGTGTTGCGTCTTCATTGCTGCGTGCAGGCTTTCCCTAGTTGGGGCGAGCGGGAGCTACTCTTCATTGCGGTGCGCGGGCTTCTCATAGCACTGGCTTCTCTTGTTGCGGAGCATGGGCTCTAGGCGCATGGGCTTCAGTAGTTGTTGTGTGTCAGCTCAGTAGTTGTGGCTCATGGGCTCTAGAGCGCAGGCTCAGTAGTTGTGGCGCACGGGCTTAGTTGCTCCGCGGCATGTGGGATCTTCCCGGGCCAGGGATGGAACCCGTGTCCCCTGCATTGGCAGGGGGATTCTCAACCACTGCGCTGCTAGGGAAATCCAAGAAAATGTGACTTTTAAGAGAGTTAAAGTCTTAATGAGGTTGTGGAACAGACGTAGAGGAACTGTGAAATCAAGAAAGCTGAAAAGATGGGGCGGGGGCGGTGCTGGTGAGAGAATATCACAGAGTGAATAATTAAAGAGGGAACAGAGTTTGGGTGGCCATGAATGTGACTGGCCAAAGCAGAGTAGAGGTGAAGATCATTAAAGTGAGTAAGGCGAGGCGTTGGATGGACATTATAGTCACCCAGGGTCTTGGATTGGATATTAAGACTTTAAACCACGTGCCAAAGTCTTTGTTGGATGAAAGGGGGGTCACTGGGTTTACAGCCGTTCGCAGGGGAAAATGGGGTATAGTTAAACAGTGCAAGCCTCAAACGAGAGCATGCGCTATAGGACAGTGAAGAAATAGTATTTTTTAAAGTGATAATGAAGAAAGCTAGCCAGTGAGTCCTGAGACAGTATGATTTTCTTTTTTTTTTTTAAGTGCCCGCACTTCAGTAAACATTAGGAGACACAGGGAAGAGCCCAGGTGCAGCTAAGGTGGAAATCAGGGGAAGGCAGCTCTCTCCCAAGATGAGAATCACAAGAGGGTTTTGGTTTGTTTGGCTTGGTTCAGGTTTGTTATTTAATTTGGTTTTAGCCATTCACACAAGCATATTTGAAGAATATATGTTTCTGAAGATAGTTATAAGATGACATTTTCAGGAATAGTAATTGAAATGTCTTCAGTTCCAGAAAGACAGGTATTCTTAATCACCGTCCCTGTTCTGTGGGTTTGTTTTTTGGCATGAATAAAGTTGTCATGAGTGCATCTTCCAGAGAAGTAAAAGTTCAAGTGTAAGATCTGAGATGAATTGTGAGGTTCTCAAAAAGGCTTATACCTATGCTAGACCCATATGCTTGCTGAGAAAGTAGCCACTGGCCTTGAAAGAAATCAGTTGTATTGACTTTGTTATGCTGGCACTGAGAAAGCACAGAACAGACTCTTTTGAATAACGGGAACCTTGCTGGACACTTCAGTATCACAGAAGGGAGTTAGGGCCATTTCTTTGACAGAAATGGAAATATTTTTCTTACCAGACAATTCCATCATCATTGGAAAACACTAAGACAGAATTTAAGAAGGAACAGACATACACAACACACATTTATCATAGTTATGTCACTAAAGAGTAAATTAAATGTGGCTGTTGATTATTATCAGTTGGTTAGGGATTTAGGGATTGAAGTGACATTTCTGCAGATACGAGCAGTGACCCATGCGGTAAAGTCCTTGTGTGGCAGAAATGTGAGGTTGGGGACGCTTATACCTTTTGCTTTCTCAAAGTGTGGTTTACTCTTTTATGCTACCTGTCACTTCTAGCTTAAACGTTGTCCAGGAAATTCACCAACACTGAACAAAGAACCGGCTCCCAGACTTGGGTTTTATCCTTCCTGCTCTGAAATTGACTTTCCTTGAGGCAGTGTCCTGAAATGACTTGTCCTGCCCTGGCTAAATGGTAGTAATTTGTGTTTAACTCCAGCAGTTTATCAAGCGAGCTCATTTTATGCCATGTCAGTGTCTAGAGTGACATAGCTACAATAGGACAGGGAAGTGGATTTTTCTACATTTATTTCCACTTCATGTGAAGCATGATTTTGCATACTGACAAGTAAGTGTTATAGGTGTAAGGGAAAAGGATAGCAACCACCATATTATTTTGCAAATAATGGTATACAAATGGTATCCAAAAATGCCGAGAAAGATAACAGTGCATGTTATAATGTTCCTGTCAAATAATGGCAAAGCTTTAATCAACGGATATACAGACACACTCAGGATTGAAATGCAGCTTCCAAGGTTGAAACATGGCAAGTGGTTCATTGAACACCGCACAGAAGGTAAATGAACTGTGTATTTTCCGATCACAATTGGAATTTTAAGTGAGTGGAATGGAATAAACTCAGTTTGGAATTTGAAATAAATTCAGTTTGGAATGTGTCTTAGAGACCAAGGTTTACACAAGAGCTACACAAACCTCTCAGCATGGAACATGACACAAGGTGAAATTTTCCTGGCATCTTAGAAGAGCCAGATATGGATTTCTGCAGGACCAGGGCACAGGCAATTGGTCCAGAGCTATTTGTTCCTGCTTGGGGAAGGAAACATAGACACTTATTTAATACCCTGGGGTGGGAGTGACAGTCCATCTGGTGGATGGAGTTGTGTATGTTTTCTCAGAAGACGCTATTTTTAGCTTGGTGTTACCAATAAAATATTTTCATCCTATTTCCATTTTTCTTTCTGTCGATGCCTACTTCAGTAGTTCTAAGTGACTTTATCTATCACACATAGTAAAACTAGTTAGAAAAAAAGAGAAGTGTCTGGAGAGAACACAAGAATCAACTTGCGGTAATTCAGAAGTAACCACCAGCAGCAATTTCCCTGTCTTGTTGCCAAAGCAGTTTTCTCAAACTATAGATTCTCATGAGCCCGTAACTTTGCAGGGGAGTCGTAAAGGAGACTAGACTTTGCATGCAAAACTGAAGAAGCAATTGGTAACTAACAGTACATCTTTTTTCTAAGGTAAGTTTAAGTCACAAAAAAGACTTAATCTGCAGAGGAGAAAAACCTACGTATTTCTTAGGAGTTTAGAAATACTGGGTTGGTTAGGGCTCCAGGGAAATGCAAGGTGCTAGACTTCAAAAAAGACATCATCTGTAGATTGACACACTGGAAAAGGCGGATGACTCCAAGAAAATGGAGAAAATAAAAAGAGCACGGGGCTGTGGATTAGAGGTTCATAGTTAGAGTTCAGGGGTTTCGGAAGTGAAATGATGAAGTGCGTGAGCTTCAGGAATGCGGGATAATCAGGTTTGATGGATTGCTTGTTCTGAGTTTATAGTTGTTTGGAGGGATGGAATTATTCCCTTGTACTGCATGTTACATTTTCCACTAAACCATATTTCCATTCAGCAGTAGCTTGGGATTATTTGGCCCTCGTTTGCATTCAGGGAAAATCAAGATAATGCCCTAGAATTTAGCAAATATTTGTTTTCCTGGCAGTGACAGACTTGCCAGTATTACTCTTTCGGGGGGCAGATGTACAGTGTTTATAGTTTCCACTGCTTGGAGCTTTCTATACATTTATCCTTGGATTAGACTCAAAGTAAGCTGATTTTAGCGAGCCACTGGGTAATTCTGACCATTTCATCTGGCGATTTTAGTCCTGTATTGTTGCAGCTGACCTGTAGACGTAAGGAATTACTGGGTCAGCAGCTCACGGAAATGTCTTTTGATTATGAGCACACTTTCAACATGTGTCCGCTGAAGGTAAGGGGGAGAATATTGCATGATCTACTTGAATGCCAATTTTAGTTAAATAAAAGTGGGATTTCAGGCATGGCCTAGTTGTATCTTCTTAAATTTAAGTAGTTGTTCAGCAATTCTGTGTAAAACAAGAGGTCTTTGAAGAACTGAACACTCGGATGAAGCAACCGTGCCCTTCAAGCCACATCCTTCCTGCTGCCTGTGGGAAAGAGGAGGTGTTTGTGTTGGGCTCTGAGCACATGCAGAATAGATCTGTGTGTATTTCCACAAATAAAAGGACATTGTGTGTGTGTTTGGCACCTGTCATGGCAAGAGCAGTTGATTGCTTCCTAAAGTTTTGTTCCAACTCCAGGATCAGCAGGATTTTTAAACACTGAACTAGGAACTAGGCACTAAAAATACATACACAGGAGACCTATGATAGCATTAAGTTTCGGAAGCAAGGCGAAGACCTGCAAACTGTGTTAGAGCTGTGTCATTACTCTCCTTATTATGGTTCAGGGGAAGGGATTTGACAGGCTGTGTATCCAACCTGCAGACTAATGAGCCATGCTGTAGTAGCGATTTGAGGTAATGCTTATTGTTTCAGTGAAGATGATCCAGAATGTATAGAACGTGAGCATGTAGTTTGCTAAAACTGGAAACTTTGCCCTGTTTTCTTTGCTTATGTTATTCATATTGGGTTTCATAGAGCCACTGGCAACTCATGATCTTGTCATTTATTCAGAGACAGAGGAGCACCCAATCAAAAAAAAAGTTTAAGATAGAATAAAAGTTATATTACAAATTAAGCTTGGATCATTAAAATGAAACAGTAATTCTCTAATGCCACTTGGCTCCAGTTTTCTCAGGGCAAAAAACTCGGGACTTTTACGTGTTGCAAATAGTTACCAAGTGAACAAAGAGCTCAGTGTGATGTTTTAAATATGCCTGGTATTTCCAAATGCTTACTCCCAGGTCTTCCAGGGTTTTGTCTGTAGAGATATGGGAAATTTGAGTGTTTTTTTTTCTCTTTTAGATTTTCTCTTACTTGATTCTCAAGAGCTTTTACTCTATAAAAGTTCATGAACAGGCAGGATTTAAAGAGAAAACAAAGTCTTATGAAATTCACGTTGGAAATCATGAGTATTGTATTTGATCCTTACATCAAAGTGGTCACCTCCTTGAATATAATGAAAATAAAGATAAGTGTCATCCCCTTAGGTGTTTTCAAAGGCACTTTTTTCAATGTGAATTAAATTTCCCTCTTGAAATATCTATGGCAGGGAGTGATTGTGTTGGAGGCAGTATGCATTTTTAAATTTTATTTTTGTTTTATTTACACTCAACTGAAATAGATTTGAGAAGGATATATATTTATTTAAGGAAGGAGCTCCATCAATTATTATAATATGGGAATTATATATTGTGAATTTTTAAATAATGATAATTTTATTCAGGTGATCCAATTAAAGGAGCACCCTTTTGAAGAACTGGGAATATGTCAAAAGCCCAAACTCCATGCTGTGTAAGGATGTCTGTTTCTCAGAAAACCCAGTGTGTTTCAGTTCTCAGAACAGATACTATAAAAGACTCCCTGTATAATTCGGTGAGTGAAATTCTCTTCAAAGAGAATGCTGCATACAGAAGATGAGGTTAGTGATAGGTGAGAAAGGAATGTCTTTCTCCAGCTCACCTTACAGTAGGACCACCATTCCCCCCAGCTCAGATAGCTCTACTAAGATCGTAATCCCAGAGATTTCATGATCAAGTGGGAAGAACCACGTTTAAATGATAGGCCTGGCATTTAACATTAAGAATGGCATTTTATTGAGTAATCATTAATGGTTTCAGGGCTTCTAAAACACAATAATGTGTAACCCATGAACGATATAAATACATTTCATTAACAGGCAGTACAAAGTTTCCAACTGAAAGTAACTCAGAATGGGAGTTTATATTTTAATGAAGGTCAGAAAAAGTACCCTCGTAACAGATTAAAAAGAATGAGAAAAATCTTTTACATATTGTCAGTTCAAATAAAGAACATTTCATTGAAATGATTCCTACATTGAAAATTCATCATGGAATAATCAATGTGTTCTCTTTGTACTGTATGGGAAATACAAAAGAAGTGTTATATAATCTGGTAGGAGATTATATGCACTCATTTGTGTTATATGCACCTGCGAAACAATTGGAGAAAAATGCAAACAAGACCAAAGAAACATAAAATTGTAGCATGAAAAAGTAAATGTTCCAGAAGGTGAGGGAAGGGAAAGGAGTTGATGTGGTAGATTTCCAGGACAGTGAGGTATTTTTAAGAAGGACCTTGAAAATGGGTAAAATTTGTACCCTCAACAAAAGGTAGGGAAAAGTATTCCAGACGATGAAATCCTAAAAGAAAATGAAAAAAATAATTATTTACCCAGTTCTCATTCAGCTTTTGGTTCAAGGGATAAGCATTTAGAAACAGTGCAACTTATTTGATCTTCTCCTGCATAAATTGTTCAATTTCTTTAATGTTCCAGCCAAAGTCTGTGAAGCAGTTTAACCACTTGATTTTGCCAGGCGATTTATAAAGATGTAGTCACCTGGAAAATGCTAAAAGGATTGACTGAAACCAGTTTTCTTCTACTCTTGTGAAATATGCCTTTGTTTCAGTCAGGTTGACGTGATAGCTAAGGAAACAAAGAGAACCCACGGGACACGTTTCTTAGCGCCCCGTGGCCATGTGGGCCTAACCACTCAGATGTACCTAGTTGGCTGCACAAACAGATATCATTGCTATATGCCCCCTCCCCAATTTAAGTATTATTTTTACCAAATGAAAAATCTTTCCTCTCGCAGTTTAATAGTAAAAAGGACACAAATGACAATATCTGAAGATGTAGATTCTAGTCCTGTAGTTATTCCTATTTGTGACTTTGGTCAAGTCAGTTGCCTTATTTTCATCTTAGTTTTCACTCATTGAGTTACTGTTCATTAAGCACACTGAGCAATACAAATGCCTCGTCTGCAATGCAAGTATACTGGAGTTAAGAATCTTCAATATTTAAACTATTAAAGATAACTTTAATGTACAAATAGTACATGTCATTTAGAACTAAACCAACATATGCAAGAGTTGCATTTATGATGATCATTCAAGTGAATTATAAGCCTGGAAAAGCTATGCACTTTTTTAAGAACACAATTCATAAACACAATTGTGCTGTGTTGAGTCCCACATTTCTTTTTCGTGAGTTTCTTAAGTACATTCCAGTGTAGATATAGAGCAGATATCACTTAAGAGATTATAAAATGTTAAAAGGGAAATAAAATTCAAACTAGGTTTGGTTGATTGTGTCATCACTGTAGTAATTTTTTTGATTAAAGCTTGATAGTTCCTTATTGAGAGAGATACATATAGAGAGAGAGAGAGAACCTAGATGAGCACTTGAAGTCAATGGAGACTTATGAATTTACTCAGTACCCTCTGCTTTCTATCTCTTATTTCCTCTGTGTAATCTGAAAAATATTGCTGAGTTGCAATGTCAGTGCTCTCTAAATCTGCTTTCATGAGAAAGAGGCCATTACTTCCATTTATGTAGCCATATACAAGGCATCATCACTCAGTTATTTACCAGAAATACCAAACACAGGAAACAGTTCCCTTCAGTAAGCATAAAACAGGGCCGAAGTCATTTCTAGAGGTGCTTTATTATGAGGATAAAATAGTTTTCTAAAGTATAATTGAATTATAGCTTTTATTGTTTTAATTTTAACGTCTTGTCAATATTTTTCTTTGAAAGATTAATAGTTTATATTGTCTTTTGACAGCAACGACATAAACAGAATTAGATTTTTTACTTTTTTGGGACTTGATATTTTCAACGTTATCTTTAAAGTGTATAATGGGTCACAAGGACTGGCAAGTTCAACAATTGGGCAAATGTTTATTAATCTCCCCTAATGTTATTGCTAAACTGTATTACCACAACTTACAATAATAGCTAACAGATACTGAACAATTCGTTTGTGCCAGACACAGCGTTTGGTGCTTTATATGCTGTAGCTCACTACACTAATCATGTGTAGGATGTCAACTGATTAAATATGATCCCTGTCCTTTGGGGTGAATTGTATGAAATGTTTCTAGAACTAGATTGGAAATTACTGTGGTCAGTGTGACTGACCCAGGGCTCATACAGCTCTTTTGTGGCCCCTTCTCTTCTCACCACTGAGCCCCTGTAGACTAGTAGCATTTTGCATCTTTAGAGCCCCAGCTTGGTTGAGTGCCGGATTGTGGAGCTTGACGAAAATCCAGGGACTTGCACTACAAAAAATCAGGAAACAAACTCCGTTTTATGAATGAGTATATTTGGGCCCTGAGTTGATAGTCACTGAAGCCAAGCTGTACAATCTCTGTTACTTTCAAATATAGTTGAAAACTTACAAATCTACCCTTTGTCTCTGTCCAAATCAATATTGACCAAGGCCCGAAGCCTTGCCTTTGTTGGCCATGTTGTAGATGCTGGAACAGTGGTCCACTTGGCAAGGATGTCAGCTTAGGAGGGCATGAGTACATTCCAGTTCTTATAACCCTCCCCGATTAACAGAAGCATGTCCTGAGCTCCTAGTGGAGTGTAGTGAGTGTTGATTCTCTTTCTCAAGTCGTTTGTTGATGAGACACATGGCAAAGCCCAAACAGTGCACCTCTGGGGCCAGCACTGAGAAAAAACAGTAATTTTTTGGAGTGTTCTTCAGATTGAGATATTTTATTATCACAAGATATTATAGTGGTTAAGAGTCATTTTGAGAAGTATGAATTAATGGGTTAAAGTCCAGACTTTGCCATGTATTTGATTGTGTGTGCTTTGGGAAGTTACTTAACCTCACTAGACTTTAGGTCCCTTACTTGTAGAATGTGTATACCAGTAGCGCTATCGTGCGGATTCAATGAACTTGTACAGTCAAGTGCTTAGCACAGTTCCTGGTGCAAAGAACACATTTAATAAATGCTGATGTTAGAATAGTTTATAATAATGGTTCACCAATCTGGCATTTTCTCCACATCGATGTTTTAAACATATCTCAAATAGAGCACCTTAATCTTCTTTCGGCATGCCGTATTTCAGCTTTTCACCAAATCATCTAAGCTAGAAATTCTAGTTGCTTCCTCTTTTTTCTCTTATCTCCCACATGCGATCAATGACCAAGACCTGATGATTTTACCATGTAAATATTCCTAAATTTTCTGCATTCTTATACCAGGGCCTTATTTCAGACCCTTGTCATCTCTGGACCTGATTACTAAAGCAGCCAATCACTTATTCGCTCATTTAATCTTGCCTAATAACCCCTCGTCACTCCCTCCCCAGCAGTGTTCTACAGCGCATGCTCCCGATGGCACGCTTCCCATCACCTGTAAATGTAAGCTGAGCGTTTAAGGGTAGCATCTTCGTTGATCTGGCTGCTGCTTCCCTCTCTAACTTAATTTCCTTCCTCAACATGCTTTGCACTTTGGAAGTTACCTAGGAAATGATTTTTTGAAAATAATTTTGCTATTAGAAAAATTCTAGCTTTATCATTGTCTGGAGAATAATGGCACTGTATTTTCTTTGCTTTTGTGGTATAATGCTAGTATACTTTACCAAGTGATGGGGCCGTTTTTCTACCATCGTAACAGTTAAATTGAAGCTTGGAAAATGGATATTAAGTAAGAACCTAAAGTCAATAAATTATTGATAATTTGTTGGCAAAATACTATAAATTCAATGAATACACATATTAGGTAGAAATATACATATATAAACTAAAATCGAATATATGTTTACTTAAAATGGATGCAGATATACAAGAGTATACATGTGTTTATATACTAGAATAATTCCACCCTCTGCAACCTGATGTGCTTTTTGTTTCTTGTCACTAGACATGCCAGTTGTTTCTATGGACGTTCATACTTTTCATGCCAAATGTCTCACTGCATAAATTAAGATGATATAGTTGCCTCACCTATTAGGTTTTAAGCTTCTTGACAACAGGGAAACTCTTACAAGTGTGAATCCCTACTGTGCTTAGAAAAGGCAAAACACTCTGTAACCAGTCTGTGAATACTTGTTGATTGGCTGTTTGAGGGTCAGATCATGAATTTTGAATTATTTACCCAACAATAATGAGAGTTCTGCTGTCTGGCTAAATAGCTTAGACAGACTCCTTGCCCTAAAATCCAGCCTGGAATTTGCAAACTATTTCAAGGGAGGAAAGGTGAAGTGGGTTAAAATAAAAATGGTTGCTGGCTTGAATTCAAATGAGGAACAGTACAGTCTGATTCTTGAGATGTGCACATTTTCCCCTTTTTAAAATTTATTAAACTTTTCCATACTCCCATATTCTGACACAGGAGTCAGCAAACCAGGGCCCTCAAGCAAAATGTGCCCCACTGACTGTTTTTTAAATGAAGTTTTATTGGAACACAGCCATGCTCATCCGTTTGCACAGATAGAATAGAAACTCTCAGATCCTTTAATGGAAGTTTGCTAACTCCTGATCTAGCATATTAGCTCTTCTAATTTTTTTGTCTAGAGTTACTTATATTAATATGTAATTTTGGTACATTGTGAGTGGTTATATGTTTTATCTGTGTATTATAAATAATGTTCATCTTGGCACTGAACTTTTGAATAAAAAATAATGGTAAATTAGTTCCCTGATGGTCTAGTGGTTAGGATTCAGCGCTTTCACTGCCAAGGGCGTGAGTTCAGTCCCTGGTGGGGGACCTAGGATTCCCGCAGGCCACAGGGCACGGCCAGAAAAAATAAAAATAAATGGTAAATTCATAATACCCATGGAGTTCATGTGCCCTGTATTACTAAACTAGACCCCATTTGTTGGACATTTAGTTTTTTTCTATTATATTTTGACTGATTTTGATTTACCTTTTTAAAAATATGACTACCATAGACTTCAAAGTATAAAGTATTAATGTAACTCCTGTATCTAGAGAGGTTTACCAGGTGGTTTACCGGGTTTGGGGAGATAGAACTCACCTTTATGGCCTCAACAATTACTTTCCTGATTATCTACGAGATATATGGTGATATTTAGTGGACAAAACACTGGCTTGAAGTCAATGGGGAGTAATTCTGTGTTCCATTGAGCATAAAGTCCTGTACAGTCTCTATTTTAGTTTTCCTCTGTGAAAACAGACACGACAATAAATGCCTTATGGAACCAACTCCAAGAAATGATGCACTGATGAAACTGTGTGTTTGTGAATAAATAAGACTGATTTATTTACTTTTATGATGTCAGCATCTCACAGTGCGTAACAGATAGCAGTGCTTATTAGATATTTATCATCTGAATTAATGATGCAGTAGAGAATTGTAGATGTTCTGGAAGGCTACCAGAATAGTAGTTAAGCGTGTCGCCTCTAGAGAGTTAGCAACCCTGGGTTTGGATACTGGCTCCGCCACTCACTACCCCCATCACTTTACACGCATTAGTTAAACTCTAAGCCACAGTTTTGGCACCCGTACGATAAGTATAATAACAGTACCTATGCCACAGAGTTACTGTGAAGATCAAATGGTAAAATCCAAATATAGCACTAACAATGTACTTATTAGCACATGGACACCTCTCTGTGTACGTAAGTTATTATCATGTACTAGTATGAATCTCAAGTGAAGAGGTATAGCGTGTTTTGAAGGTAATTCTTCCTGGAAGGTCTTCATCTTCTGTTTGGATATCATTGTTATTCTGAGGAGCCTGGACCTGACCCCAAAAGAATGAATATTAAAATCTTCTCTCATTTCAAAAATGTCAGTTTCATAATTTCTTTGCCAATTGAGCCCTCGACAGGGAGGCACTCTCTCTGACCTCTTTTTGGTATTACCAATGGTTTAAAAGTCTCTATTAAATTTTAAAAAGCTCTTGTGCTACTTCTCCTTGATGCTTATTATAGGTTTGGAATCGTGTGCTATAAAAAGTATTTGGCTGTATGTGCTTGTATAATGGAAGTAATTTAATTGGGCACTCTGCCTCCACAGATCAGCAAGGGTCAAATGACTTTTTTAAGAGTATGTGAGAGAAGTATTACAGAAGCGGGGAGAAAAGAGAGAGAAAAAAAAAACACCTCATCATTTGCTTTCAGCCCTGAATTGTTCATGCTTCATTAAGGCCATTGGTGAGTCTCCCAGGCTGTATATTTGCAAACCTGCTCCACAGACAGACAAGCTCTCCACGTGTGTGCTCCTAGAGCTAATCACCTCACATCTGTTTAGTTTCTATCTGCACAATTTGAAAATCCTGGGACACGGGCACCTCAAACACGCTGCACCTAATATACTTACGCACTATTTTGTCAGGAATTCTTGCTGCCTTCGAAGTTTCCTTACTGAACTTCTCCAGGATTACACTTGTCACTTTGGAAGAGTACAAGAAAAAAGATACCTTTCTTAAAAAGGGGATAGATGACCCAACCAAGTTCATCTACATAACTTACTTCCTTTTCACACAATGTCAGCAGAATTAGAGTTAACCGCCTCTCTGACTTTTTTTTTTTGCGGTGCGCGGGCCTCTCACTGTTGTGGCCTCTCCCGTTGCAGAGCACAGGCTCCGGACGTGCAGGCTCAGCGGCCATGGCTCACGCGCCCAGCCGCCCCGCGGCACGTGGGATCTTCCCGCCCAGCCGCCCCGCGACACGTGGGATCTTCCCGGACCGGGGCACGAACCCGTGTCCCCTGCATCGGCAGGCGGACTCTCAACCGCTGTGCCACCAGGGAAGCCCTCTCTGCCTTTTTCTGATAAAGGTTTCCTGTCTAAGTGGAAGAAACAGCTTGCCTCTTTCCGAACATACACACACTCATGTCACCCCCCACTGAGAGAAGCGGAAATTGGTGGTCAGGGTTACAGGCCATTTGAATGAGATTAGGATAGAAGAGATTGCGACCTTAGGGGGCCTGGCAGAAATCCTGAGTTTCTGATTTATGCAACATTAGGATATATGCATGTTGTGGCCAACTCTCTGGTAAACGAGGTACTGTAGGTACAATGATTAGGGGAGAAAACGAAATCTCCTAGAAAACCCCACGTCCATCTGTCAGTATTCCTGACTCAGTTTGGTTGAACGAGTCTTTTAGATCTTTCAATCTTTGTCCCCTGTTTTGTAAGTTCACGATAGTAGTTTGGTTATGTGTTATGTAGATAATTTTTTTCAAAATAATTAAAATAGAGTACATTGATAAGTCTTTATAGAAAATGAAGCAGAAATGTTTTATTCCCTTGTAGCTGATGGTATTGCAATTAATGGAATAACTTCATCCTTCCCCTTTAGGATATTCCCAAATCAGAATGGAAATTTGGGCACAAAGTCTCTGTTTTTCATTCTAAATTTGACTCAGAGGTCTATCTTTCATAAGCAGGCAGGTCTCCATTGTGCGCACACACACACACACACACACATACATGCATACATACACACTTATTTGTATCCTTTGACCCACCAAAAGGACTGTCACTGCTATAGATAAAACCAACACAGGTTCATTCATTCAGTTCTTCATTTGGAGTGTTTTGAGTACTCATCGTGTTTAAGGTGTTGTCTAGATCAGCAGTTCTCCAAGTGTGGTCTGTTGAGATGGTTTTTGTTTTTTGGGTTTTTTTCAAGACTCTTCCAGAAGGGAGTACACCGGGTCAGAACTCTTTAAAATATTAAGATGATACTCTGTGGACATTTGCACTGATGATGTAAAAACAATAGTAAATAAAACTGCTGGTTCCTTAGCAGGAATCAAGTTAGGGATACAAAGCTACCAGTCACTGTAGTCTTCAGCACCCCTTGCCCACACAGATTTCACTTAAGAATGTTTGAGATGAAGCAGTTAAAAAATAAAAGCCAACTATTTTGTTAAATCTCTATCCTTGAGGACACGTCATTTTAATATTCTCTGTGCACAGTGTGAAATATGCATAAATTTCTGTCTCATACTGAAGAATGATGTTCGGCTTAAAAAAAAAACACGTGCTTGTTTCAGACACAAGCTGAACAAACCACTTTTTTCATGGAACACCATTTGTATTTGAAAGAACAGCTAACAGATAAATTCTGCTTATTCAGACTTGAATATTTTGCAGATATTTTCTTTAAAATGAATGAAATGAGCTGTGAGTTAAAGAAAAATAGTTGACAGTACTTGTTGACAATGGTAACTTTTAACCTTTCAAGTAAAAATTTAAATTTTCAAAAAATGTTATCCACCACATGAGTTTGACAGCTTTATAATATTTTAAAAGTTTGAGACAGGTGTAATGAGACCAGTGATATTAATTAATGTGACTATTTTGTATTGCAAAACACATGTTGAAATCTGGAAGATCTACGTAAGTCAGTGAACCAATGCTTTTTTTAAAAAATGCAAGATGGTACAGAATTATGCATTGGTAAAAGATTCATTCAAAATACAGTGGATTTTAATATAACATTGTGTGAAAAGTGTGGTTTTAGATTTCACATTGCATTTCATGTTTAAGAAACGACTACTGTTGAGTTTGGGTGTATTTTCAAAGTAAAATATCCATAATTATCTGAAATAAAAGTATTAAAATAATATTCTCCTTCTAACTATGTAATCTGTATGAACCCTGATTCTCTTCATGTATATCAACCAAAACTATTAATATATATCTCATTAACAAATTCAGAAACAGAAACAAGAATCTGTCTTCTGTAAAGCCAGACATAAATGCAATCTGCAAAAATGTAAAACAGTACTCCTCCTACTAAGTTTTTGTTCTAGAAAATACAGCCACTTTTCAACAAAAATATGTTATCTGTGTTAGCATGTGATTGGCTTGTTATTATTTTTAAATTATCAGTTTTAACTTCCAATATGGTAAATACTGTTATGTATAGCCCCATAAACAAATGGTCTTTCGTGTACCCGATAATTTTAATAGTGTAAAGAGGAGTTGAGACCAAGAATTTTGAGAACCAGTGTTTTAGACATGGAAATGCAGAATCAAAGACACATAGTCGCTACCTTCACAGTTTAATAGAGGAAGCAGAACAAGCAATACAGCTATTATATTTCGTGCAATATTGAAAGAGAAATTTGTAAGGAGACCATGAGAAGGCAGAGGCAGGACTTCTCACTCACAGGTGGGACAGGAAAGGCTTCTTGAAAGAAATATCACTGTATCTGAGCCTTAAAGTTCCTCTGAATCTTGATGTTTGTCTGAATCTTGAAGACCAAATACACATTAGGCCAGGAAGGAGAGAGTGGGCATTCTTGTAGAGAGAACAGTCCATTCAGAGGAACTGATGATAAGAGCACAGTTTTCTGGAGACTGCAAATTTAGGTTGCGTGAGTGCTGAGTGTGCTGAGACGGGTGCTGAGACGAGAGCAATAGAAGTTGGCCGTGGTTCCGACTGTGGTGAGAGCAATTGAAAGATTCCCCTGGTGGAAGGATAAACTTCACAGTGGTGTGGATGCTCACGTGGGCATTAGGAAAGACTGGCTTAGGGAGAAGTAATTTAGGACTCCGTTGCAATAGTCTGAAGAAGGATTGATAAAAGCCTGTACTAAGGCAGTAGCGTGGCAGGGGTGGGGAGAATGAAGGAGTGGATTTGAGCAATGTTAACGAGGTCATGTTTATAGTACTTGGTAGTCAAGCCAGCTGAATGCAGAGGAGGATAAAGAATGTGGAAAATATAACTAAGTTTTTAGGCTTAGGTGGTTGCACAGCAATAATGCCATTCTTTGAGTGAGAGAAAAAAAGGAGGGAAAACATTGGGGAAGGGTGGTGTTGATAAATATACTTTAATATTTTGAGCCGTATATGACTGTGGATCAGCAGTTGGAGAGAGCCAGTGGGTAGCTGAATGTTTACATCTGTTAAGAGAAACACAGAGGCTAAAAATAGAGATGTGGGAGCTATCAGTATATAGATGTCAGCCAAATCCATGGGTCTGATACTGAGATCACTCAGACAGTGGGTACAGGATGAGCACAGAGCAGGTCTGAGGATATCAAAGTGGAAGAGATGAACAAGGCAAAAGGTATTATACTGCAAGTGATATTAGCTGTTGTAGTACATTTAGCCTTATTGGATATAGTTTTGTTTTCAACTTCAGTTAACCTAAGATTGAGATTAAGGAAGACCTCAGTTAGTGACTTATTCATAATTGAAGAATTCAACGATTGATTCTCTGTCACAGTTAGTTTGTATATGCCATTACTATTTTGCTATCTGTATGCATTCTTGCATGTGAGCGAGAATAAGTGTGGGGAGAAGGGGAGGGTGGCTTAGAGTGTAGTGAATGTGAATGTGTAGGGAAACTGTAATGCTTTCTAGTACAGATCTTCCCTTTTTAAATAGCTGGCAGCATTTAGATAATTGAAAACATTTTAATTTTGCTTTAGATTCAAATGCATCTTTGGCCAGTCATTTATGATCTATCATAAATAGCCATTAGAATTGTTCCCTCAAAAAACACTTGAAAATCCTTACTGCTGGCCTCAATGATTTGGCAAAAATGATGATCCAGAACTGGGAAAAAATTAACCAGTAATTAGACATTTGTGCTTGTGTTTTACATTTTTAAATGTCTATTAAACTGCTTTTTGAGGATTGTGGTTCTAGACTATAAAGAGCAAATGTAAACAATTAGGTTCAAACACGGTTGTTTAGCAACCTGTAAATTTCACTTCTAACTCAGAAGAATCTCTAGAAGATGCTCAGTGATACAGCCATGGGACACAGCTTGCTTGAGCAGAGGCCCTTCTTCCCTAAATTGGTACTTGGTCCGCCCTCTACCCACATACAGATGAAATTCAGTGATTCAGATGAAGCTGTTTAAAACATATCACATAATCACAATTAATATCTCATTTTGTTTGATTAATTGGGCTAAATTTATCCAAAAAGAGGAACAAATGTCATTTTAACGTTGCTTACATTCTTAGAAGTGTTGTTTTCCCTCCAGATGTCTCTATTGTCTACATGCCACTTTATTCAGTTAAGATTTTACAGCATCTTATCCTTTCACCTTCTGTTTTCCTGGTCACTTAATCCTGTTGACCAAATTCTTCTGTTCCCTGAGTTCTCCACCTGTTTAAGTTACCTTGCTGGGGCCTCTAGTTTCAAACCGTAGGACCAGCTACACCTCAGTCAGTCATGAGACAAAGCGGAGACAGCTCCAGCAGCTGGACAGCTCCCCAAGCTGTGCAGGCTAGGAAGAGCCTCCAAGGGCAGGAAGGATGCTGAGAACTAAAATGAGGACTCCGAAGGTTTCTCCAGCTGTCTCAAAGACTTAGGAACAATCGGAGAGAATTGAGGCAAAAAGTTCTATTAACAGTGGTCAAGTAGCTATTTGTAGATATATATGCCCAACATATAGTAAGCATCTAAGAAATACTTCATTATTATTATTGTTGTTTAGTCATTTTCAAGGTATATAGTCTTAAGTTAGAGACTAGCAATAAATTCTTGTTTTGCTACCAGCCTCTGTAGGTGCTTATAAAGGTACTTGAGTTTTATCACAAGGTACATTCATTTCATTTTTTAATTTTTTTAAGTATAATTAATTTATAATATTTTAAAATTTTATCTATTTTATTTATTTTCGGCTGCGTTGGGTCTTCGTTGCTGCGCACGGGCTTTCTCTAGTTGCAGCAAGCAGGGGCTACTCTTCGTTGCGGTGCGCGGGCTTCTCATTGCAGTGGCTTCTCTTGTTGCAGAGCACGGGCTCTAGGCGTGTGGGCTTCAATAGTTGTGTGGCTCGCGGGCTCTAGAGCGCAGGCTCAGTGGTTGTGGCGCATGGGCATAGTTCTCCGCAACATGTGGGATCTTCCTGGACCAGAGCTTGAACCCGTGTCCCCTGCAGTGGCAGGCAGATTCTTAACCACTGCAGCACCAGGGAAGCCCTATAATATTATATTAGTTTCAGGTATACAGCATAGTGATTCAGTATTTTTACAGGTTATAAAAAATGAAGTAAAGTTGAAGATGAGGATTAAATAGGAAATTGGGTTGAGTCAAGAATTAAACTCAAATATTAATTTAAGTATGCCTCCAGTATATTTTCCTTGTGTAGGGAAAGGTGAAAGGAGGTAAATTGATTTTAAGCATCTGTGATCTTTCAGACATTGCTAGGTCCTTAACAAACCTATTTCATTTAGTTCAATTTGATATAAAGCATCTCCTCTCTTAGACTTCTTCGTATAAGGTATTAAACTATACTAACTTGATTCGAGATGTTGTGAATCCAAATTTTATTTTCATATAAGCAGTTTTTCAAATGACAGAAACCATTGTATCCTGCAGACTTTCCACACGTTTACACAGCACAGAGGGTACTAGTCAATTGTTAGTTATTTTTATTTGTGACGTTACTATTACCTCTGGCTCTGCAAAGCAGAACTTTTATTCATGAAAGGCAGCTAACCTAATATTGATAGCAATGAGCATCTCAAGCATTCAGATTTTGGTCTCTATAAATCATTTGCCATTTAAAGAATAGAGTCGCTCTTGTGGAAATGGCTAGCTCCAAATCTGCGATAGGAAATGTTCAGAATGAGCCTAGAGTATCTTGTGCTGACAGTGAGGCCAAAGACTACCGGGGTCATGTCACAATGACTTGGATTCAACTTGAATGGACTTCTGTTAGTTAGAGATGGGACAATTTGAAAATCAAAAAGTGTATTCACAAACAATTGAAATATATTAAATGTGTTACCATTCTATGGATTTGTGATAATAATGCCAAAAAATTGGTAATTTTCAAGGAATGCTAGGTACTCGACTTAATATTCTGAAAGCTGGTTTAAAAAAAAAAAAGGAAAGAATTTTTTCTGCCTTTCCCTTGGAAACTGTATCTTGGGCTGTACCACGTAATTGATGAGAGAAATGTTGTCTTTTTAGAACTCCAGTTAACCTATGAAGAATGGCAAACTTAGAATCACTACTTTTTAACCTGTAAATGAAATAATGAATTTGAGCAATGATCACCAATCACTGTCAAAACCATTAGTAGAAAAAGCTGATGAGAAATTTACACATGATAAATAAATCAGGATCTTCAACAAAGGGGGAAAAAGGGAGGACCCATATATTAAAAGAGAACTAAGGCCAAACAGTTGCAGTGTGTGGATCCTGATTTGAACAACTCAAATAACATTTATGATACAATCAGGGAAATGTCATTAGTGAACATCAGGGAATCTTTGTGAACTGTTTAGGTGTGATACCAGTATAGTGGTTATGTATAAGTGGTTATATAAGCAAAGCTGGGATTTGCTTCAAAACAGTCCAAGATAGAGAGAAGTAGGTGGAGATTTAGATGAAATAAGATTGCCATATGTTGGCAGTTGTTGAAGCTGGGTAATGGAGTTCATTACAGTATCTCTACACTTGTGTATGTTGGAAATTTTCCATTATTTAAGATAAAAATAAATATTTTTTATTCTGTAGGGTAGAGTCATTTGAAATACAGTGTATTTGTATTTGCTCCAAAATGGTGGTTATGTCAGAATGGGAAAAGTATTATTATACTTTTAATTTACCTATTTTTTTAGGGGAGAAAACAGACTGAACATATGTCCTCTGACCCAGAAACGTAAAACTTTACTATAAAGTCAATGTAGCATGAGTTTATCATCTCTGATGTCACCCTGGCTGAGATCACTGTGACTGATCCCAAACTCCAGTGGCTTCCACATGGGTCTTCTTTCAAAGCAAAAGTCAAATAGTTTCTGCCACCACATTATAGATGATGCTAATTTGCTTGATCCATAAATTGGGTATTCAGAGCACATTGCACATGCCTGTTTCCTATACTGCCAAATAATCGTATTTAGCACTGTCTGCTGCAACACCATGTTTCCTGTAGCTGACAAGTTTTAAATGAAAGACAATTTTTCCCTGCTTTTATTATTTTTAAAAAATGATAGCCAATTTAAAAATCATGGAAGAGTTTTGATCAAAACAAGTCACTGTCATATTTTTTCCCAGACATGGATTCATTACTTTTGAATAAACTAAAAGCAGTGACTAAAAATAATAAATAATAAATGAAACGGCATTTGGGCTTAAGGCGTAAGTTGCTGTCACATTTCTTTTCTCTGACCATCTATAGTACTTCATTTGATTGATCATTACCTCTGGAGGACTGAATTTTGTTCAATTACCGCTTTTTTTTTTGTCCTTGGAATGTGCCACCCACAGAAAACTGCCTCCCCTAAGATGAATGCTGACAAATGAACATTATGATATAATTTACACGAACAAAATACATCAGAAAAGCAGTTACACTGAAATCATTTAGCTGCTCAGGCCACACAGGAGGATTTCATTGGAGACGCATGGATATGCCATAAGTTTTGCTGGTCATACCCTTCAGCAATAAGAAGTCCTGTAAACACTGTGGACAAATAAATTAATGACCTCCCGATCCCCATTTCTACTACCTCTCCCCTTGAGATTTGAGTATGAGGACAAGGAGAACTAAACCAACATAATGTTATGATGTTCTCCACTAAATGACAGCAGCTAACAGAAACTGCTTTCTCTCCATGTGCCATATGTAGCTCTAGTGCTTTTTATATATCAAGACCTTTAATCTTCACAGAAGTCCCATAAGGAGGGTATTCTTTTTTTTTTTTTTTTTGCGGTACACGAGCCTCTCACTGTTGTGGCCTCTCCTGCTGCGGAGCACAGGGCCCGGACGCGCAGGCTCAGCGGCCATGGCTCACGGGCCCAGCCGCTCCGCGGCATGTGGGATCCTCCCGGACCGGGGCGCAAACCCACGTCCCCTGCATCGGCAGGCGGACTCTCAACCACTGCACCACCAGGGAAGCCCGCGTATTCTTTATTATTGTAGGTATGTATGTCATACGAGGAACTGGTGGTCTAGGAAATAATCTGCGCCAAAGCCAACAGGCTAGGCAACGGGTTATAGAACAAGGATTTGAACTCTGCATTCTGCTCTGAACCCTGCGCTTTTAATCTCTACTCAACACAACTGCTTTGAGAATGAATAGGTTAAAATATCTGCTTAAAAATAATATGCAGTTAAAGACATAACCAGTCACCAAGTAATATAACAAGAAGAAAGAGGAGGAGGAAGGGAAGGGGAGGAAGAAGAATTTAAAACTTGTTGATAAATCTTTGCCTAACTCCATCTCCACTTTAATACTGTCCTGAAGACGAATGACACCAGCTTCAACTGCATTATATGCAGGGACATGGGTGTGCCACAGTTATTGCTATGGGAATAAAGGATTTATTTTAGGGTATCGTACCAGATGTTGAACCTAATGACTGTAAGATTAATACAGGATGCTACAAATTTTGCTTTCTGTCATAGATTTGAAACTCCATGTCAGTTTATTGTTTTTGAAATGTTTCTAAGATTAATTGCTGATCTCACTGATGTTAGTTCCATAACAGATGATGCCAACAAAATTCACATCCCCAGGGTTGAATTGGCAACATTGAGTCGTTAATGTTTTGTTTCTTTAAACATAATAAAGTGTAATAAAGTAACTTGTAAAGAAATTGCCTTCTAAAATGGCTGCAACTTGGCATCTACTTAAAATATTCCATTGAGTAATCACAGAAACTGATTTTCTCCTCTTAATATAATTTAGCATGAAAGTTTAGTCTGGCTAAAAAATGTGTGAATACACTTATATAACACATTTATATTCGTATGGAATGACTGCTACTGCAGAAATATTTTTAAATAGTTTATTGTTGGGGTTTATTTCAAGGATTTTCCCCAAAAAACACTAACTTCTGGGCAATTAAGTATATATTTGAGTTAATATCTATGTTTCCCATGTACAAATCACACTGCAACATAGCATTCTAAAGTATACATATTGAGAATGATGTACCTGAGTCTGTTTACAATCATTAGTCATCCGGGGCATATTTATTTTATTTACCAGAATTTTTAGCCACGTTTTCATAAAATGACAAAGTAACTTTTGTTGTCCTCTATCACCATAGGTAATGGGTAGAGCCACTTTGTAATGATCTCTTTGGAAAAAAGGAATTTTCCACAAAAAATTAAAAACTTAAATCTAACCCCTAGATCCAAGATCCCTCAAGGAAATTGTGATACTGTTACTTTTGGGGTAACAAGTTTATTTAAAGAGAAAACAAAACACCACTAACCATAGGTGCAGGTGTTTAAATGCTTCAAATGCCATTTACCAAAGTCCCAAACACATAATTCAAAGCTGGAGCTCTGCCAGGCAGCTCTGACCTTGCTTCCTTTTTTCAGATACCCTCTACTCCTCGCCCTGGAGATATAACCACTTTCTTCTTGCATATTTGTATCCCTACTTTTTGCAGCTTAGACCTGGCACTGTGGGTTGACCTAGAGCAGAGAAATATTTTCCGGAGTTGAACTGCCTCTGTTCATAACACGATGCTTCTGTCTCTGCCACTCAGATTTGTTTGAAGTAATAGATAATTCAGAAATTCTTCCTAAAATACCCTGCCTAGGAGAGAATCGTGATGGATTACAAAAATGCCTGTCCAGGTATCTCTGAGATCACACCTTTGAGAGTCCACAATGGAAGTAAACTGATCAGAACACATGTGAAAACTGTATTTATTTCTCACGGTCAATTAAAAATAATAGTAATTACTCATGGATGTAGCTTCCTTCGTTTGCCTAATTTCTTTAATTGCCCGCAGAAATTAAGAGAACCTCTTACAATAATGAATTGGGGTGAGGGTTGCGAGTTTTCATTCCATGACAGTTTTGCAGGAAAGCATCGACGTGACTGGACTTTTTCTTTAATCGTACTCTATACCTGCGTTTTGGAAATCAGCTTTTGGTCCCTTCTCTCAGACCCATCCTCACCCCTGATAACCTTGTGCTTTTCATTTCTCACTCTGATGCCATCAATAGTTGTAGGATCCACCTCTGTGGATCAGGGTAAGCCTCCGTATAAATATTAGGGTGGGGCTTCCCTGGTGGCGCAGTGGTTGAGAGTCCGCCTGCCGATGCAGGGGACGCGGGTTCGTGCACCGGTCCGGGAAGATCCCACATGCCGCGGAGCGGCTGGGCCCGTGAGCCATGGCCGCTGAGCCTGCGCGTCCGGAGCCTGTGCTCCGCAATGGGAGAGGCCACAACAGTGAGAGGCCTGCGTACCGTTAAAAAAAAAAAAAAAAAAAATTTCCTCCCCAGGGAAAGTTTTCAGTCTTTCGACGCTGCTCTTGGATGGCTGGACGTGGTCAGTTTGGTATTAGAAACCTGTTAAATAGATGTTTGGACATGAGGAATACAATGAGAGAGAGAGAACCAAAGCCTAGCCTAAACTTTCTTTTCCCAGTTCTTATGCACTGGGAACAGAGACTGAAAATCAACCACTTGGGCAGTCTTTCTGCTCTCAGGAGGTTTGCAGAGTGTCCTCAGTGCACTGTGTACAAAATAGATATTATTCAGAAAGTTGTGTATTATTAGGAAAGGATTGAAAATGACCATCCATGTAGGGCCCCGGAAAGGATAGGTTTCACGTAAGACTTGTTTTTCAGGTAGAAGCCTCGTTTCAGTCACTACTGAAGCGGGGAACGTGTCATGTCTTTTCTGAGGTTGCTCCTGAGGGATTCTATACGCCCGCTGCCGCATTCCCCTCTCACTATCCCTACCTGTTTCCATAGATTTCATTAGTTTTGTTAATGTTCACTACTGGAAGAACCTAAGAATTGACTCGCTGCCCTGAGCAGGTTCTATCTTGGGACATGATGGGTGGAGAACAGCCAAGAACATTGTAGCAAATAGGTGTCCAGTTGGGCTTTTCAATATTATGTATTTGAGAGAGCGCAGCAGCACCAACATGCATCGGCATTGAAAAAACACAGTGCCCAGTGCTGTTTGAAAACTCCCTGTCATTTCAGAGGCACTTGGAAACAGGCGTGCACTGGGCTTTGCTGCTGTGCTTGCAGGGACTATTAATAGGAGTTCAAGACTTGTACTTGTATTGCCCTTCTTATCTGAGAAAAAAAAGTCCCAAAGCTTTACTTTTCCAAAACAGTACCAATGAAGCCAACTGTGGCCATCTTCCCACATTACATCACGTAGCTCTTAAAACTTGTCGGGTGAGCTGAATCACATTCACTTTTAGGCAAGATATTTCCTTTGTGCAGAAGATATTATAGGATTCACATTGAATGAAGGTGGTGAATGCTGGGCTTCCCTACCCAGTCTGGGAACTAGCCAACTCAGGGATAATGCCAGGGCACTGGGTGATTCTGAAGAGCTCAGTTGCATATTATATACCCTGATAGCCACAGTCACATGCCAGAGGAGAGTTAGGTATAGGTATAGATATAGGTATAGATGCTTTTTTTGGCTTGTTTTAAATACTATAAGGTAAAAAAAAGGGAGTGTGTTCCAATCGTCTCAGGGAACATAGTGAAAGTGATGTCAAAAAACTTAATGTCTTTTTTTTCAGTAAGCTAATATTTTTATTTTTTACGTGAATTTTCATAGCATTTTTATTTATTACATCCAAAACCTGGATTGAGGGAAGGAGTGTCCATCAGCTGGCGAATAGATAAACAAATTGTGCCATATCCCAAGAAGGAATACTACTCAGCCGCAAAAGGGAACAAACTATTGATCCATGCAACAACGTGGATGAATCCCCAAAGCACCATGCCGAGTGAAAGATGACAGACACCAGAGAGTACAGAATAAAGAATTCCATTTATATTAAATTCTAGAACTGAAATGGTGGAAAACAGGTCGGCGATTGCCAAGGGTTAAGATAAAAGAAAGGAATTAACTACAGATTGGCAAAAAGGGAACTTTCTGGGATGATAGAAATATTCTGTATGACGATTACAGTAATGATTCAGGAACCTAATATTTTTAAAGACATCGATTTGTCTTACACACTGCTAGCTGGTGGGTGCTTGGCACCTGGAGGCCAGTTGACTTTGCTTTTTGTCCTGTTACTTAATGGGAGAGTGTGAGCTGCTTTACATAGGAGAGCTGTCCAGGGAGATGTCTTTTTGTATGGGACTTCACTCTATGGTCATTCATGGAGTAAATGTGCTAGTTTCTGAGTCAGAAGAGCAAAAAAAGG
Source organism: Aethalodelphis obliquidens (assembly GCF_003676395.1). Classification (NCBI taxonomy): domain Eukaryota; kingdom Metazoa; phylum Chordata; class Mammalia; order Artiodactyla; family Delphinidae; genus Aethalodelphis; species Aethalodelphis obliquidens. The sequence continues at coordinate 2,365,213 of NW_020838017.1, forward strand.
AAGGGAAATATTCCACAAAGGACAGAGCACAGTGATTCAGTAGTGGAGCAGAGTCAGCCTGCTGGGAGGAGTATGGGTGCCTCTTGCAAAGGTCACTTTCCATCATACAACCGTCTTCTTCCTGTCAGGGAAAAGGATGTTCTCTAGGTCAGGAATTTTAGAGGTTGAAACTGAAGTTAAGAAAACTATTCTCCTTTCAAGCAACAACTGGAAATCTCTTGAAAATAATACCATGAAGTGCTTTGCCTAGGATTTGAGGGGAAAAAAATATTTCTCTTTTCCTTACTATTGTTTACCAATTTTCAAAGCTGGAAGTTTGGAATTTTGACAAGATGTTCTAGGCTCCATCAGAGCTGCTCAAGCAGCAACATGAGTTCTGCTCGTTCTGAGGTGCCGCTGGCTTCCAAGCAAGTTGACATTGAGGATGTTTTTACAAACATGCACTGAGGTGAGGGTGAAGGTTAAATTTAGTTAAATGAATCGTTATTGTTTTTAAAAATGACTCCCCCAGCCTAATCTTATTATCACTCCCTGTTCTTATTTTCTCTTGATGTATTCATATACTTTCTTCTCACCTCTGTGTGTGTGTTCTGTAAGCCATCTCATATCCTTTTAGTAAAACATCTGGGCTTGAACCAATAAAAGAATTCCGTCACTGAAACCAATGGAGTATTGGCTGAATTCAATCAGTTAAAGCCTTCTGAGATGTTTGCAGTTAAATAAGTCACCACACCCACTCACATATACTTACATTCACACACACACACACACACACACACACAATCTTATATTTGTATGTAAACATAGTCAAAGCTATGTTTCGCTCTACAAAGATAGAGTCACTGCAGATTAGGATAAGAAAGTAAGACTTCTTTCTAAACAATAAATCTCATTTCCTTTTGCCCATCAGCCTCCTTTCCGCCTACCCATCTAACAGCCTCTGCATGGGGCGGAGTCCGCCCCACATATCATGGCAGTTGTGGCTTCTACTCATCTCTTAAGCCCTTCACCTTGTCACCATCTTCTCCAACCATCTTTGCCCTGTCCAAAGCCTTCTCACACTCCTCCAAATCCCAGGCCTCTCTCATTCTTTCAAAGATCTGTTCCATTTCAATTATGACCTATAGGCCCTAGCAGTTAACATTGTTTATCCCTTAAATAATTCAACATTTTTGCCTCCTAATTATGTAGTGTGTAAAAGTATGTATGAATTCTGCGTCTCATGAGTCACAAAGTACAACGTGAGGCACCTAAAAGGTACTTCATGATTTCAGTTAGTCGAGAACTAATGTAGAAGTTGGTTTCATCATACACTTTTGGAGAAATGTCTCTCAACTTTTAAATTTCTTCCAAGATATGATGAATCCAACTTTTTTCTGGGGGGAAAAAGAAAAGATAAGTGAAAACAATTGCCACGTGTATTTGCTTTAACAGAATGTTGCAATTTTCGCCGTATCACTGCAGCATGCATACATATTTTGGTCCTTCTCTGTTTATGTGGCTTTGACTAAACTTGATACAAGAGAAATTTTATATTAAAATGACCTATTTTAGGAAATACTTCTGTGATTTAAGTTATTTTAAGAACTGCTGTCTCGGTTATCAGCTGCTGTACAACCACCCCAAATTTTAGTGACTTAAAGCAATAACCCTCTCTTGATGACATTTCTGTACTTTGGATTGGTCCCACCTGGGGTCACTCATGAATCTGGAGGTTCGGCAGAGGCCACATGGCCCCACATTGGCTCACTAGTCTGGGTGGCAGCTGGTGGGGCTGTCTGCAGGTGACTCAGCCCTCCTTCACTTGGCTGATCTGGCAGGATAGCCTGGTTTCTTATGACACTCTAGCCAGTCCAAGACGGGAAGAGCAGAAGCAACAGACAGGGCAGTTACACGTTAGGACCTTCACATCCTCTTGGTCAAGGCAAGCCACAAGGCCAGCCTAGATTCAAGGGAAGAGAGGAGATACACTCCCACAATGGGAAGAGCAGGAAATAATTTGTGACCATGTTTAATCTATCATCGTCTTAATTTTTATCAAATTCATTTAATTAGTAGTAGAAATGCAAATAAGAGAAATAAGATTTTCATGTTGCAAGACTGAATATTAGGCAAGCCACAGGCCAAGTTGGATTCAAGGGAGGAGAGGAAATACACTCCCAGGAGGGAAAGAGCGGGAAATAATTTGTGACCATGTTTAATCTATGATGGTCTTAATTTTTATCAAATCCACTTAATTAGTTGTAGATATGCAAATAAGAGAAATAAGATTTTTACGTTGCAAGACTCAATATTAATGAAACAAGTATCTGGTGTCATTTTTAAACCTCTAACCAAGTTCATTCAGAAACTATGGCCCTGTGACAGTTGAAAGAAAACCAAAAGGCTGTATTGCTGTTTTCCATTTTATTTGTACTTACCACCACCTAGCTCTACCTAACCTCAACTGAATATAGATGTTTTTAAAAGCTACCAATTTCTATAATTTATTGTAAGAGGAAACAGTTTCAGGATGTGTTTAACATCTAGTCATATTTAATGAAGCCATGCCTTGGAACCTAAAGTAAAACAAGTCAGACAAAGAAATGAGTTCTATTTAAGTAGAAGCTAACAATTGTTTAGGAAATGAGGATGCCTTCATTTTAGTACCTACTTTATTTATAATTTGAACTAAAAATTGAAATTGGTTTTCTTTTTTTTCTAAATTAGCTACACATTTATTTGTTTCAGTGTTTTAAAATTTAAGCTCTATGTCTTTTCTGAACACTCAGAATAATTGAATTGAAATGATTTAATGATATAACAGCTCAATTAAGTAAACTCTCAGGATATCTTCCATCTTATGAGTCTATTAAAAATAGCCCTCTATCCTGTAATAAACCATAATAGAAAAGAATACGAAAAAGTACATATATGTACACATATATATATATATCCAAATCACTTCACTGTACATCAGAACCTAACACAATATTGTATATCAACTATACTTAAATTAAAACAAAATAGCCCTCTTGGTGTACCTAGTACCTAGATCTTGGTCTTTAATACCATTTTGCACTAAAAGGAATCCTTGGAGAAATGGTTGAGTCCAGAGCTGGCACAGGAAATACACAAGATTAGCCTAGAACATCTTGTTAGGCCACAAGTAAGGAAGTGCTCAAAATAAATAAATAATGGAGTGTGTTACAAAGACTAGGGAGATAGCTTGAAGGTTTTCTACTGGTCAAATCAAAAACAATTTGAACACAAAATAATTAAGTACACTAATGAATTATAAGCAACTGCAAAAAATCAGAAATCATGATTCATATTAATAATAAATAGGTAAATAAATAAGTAGGGGTGAAGGGAGTACTGTGGAGGAATCAGGCTCCCTGACTTCAGACTATACTACAAAGCTGTAGTCATCAAAACAGTATAGTACTGGCACAAAAATTGAAATTGGTTTTCAAAGGAAAGAGAGAATTTTTTTTTTTTTTTACATTAGCAACAAGTTTCTTTCTTAGAGGATTGTAGGCTTGAGTTATTTAAGGAGGGATCCCCTAATCACATACTACTATAAAATTAGCTAATGATGCAAACAATAATAACAGCTGCCATTGCACTAAGGTTTCTTGAGTGTCTATTGCAGTTTTAAACAATTATCCCTTTTAATCCTAGTTTGTGGAAGGTGGATCTTGAGGATCTTGAAGATTATGAAATTTGCTGAGGGTTACACAGCGGAGATTGGAAGCTGGTATGCCTGACCGCTACTCACCTCTACAAATAAGGGCAGGCATCACACCTTCTAACAAACTTCCTCTGTCAGCCTCACTGAATTGAAATTTGGTGCCGAGCTGGCCCATCATGCCTGTAATAAAATATATAGCATATAAGTTAAGTGATAAAAACTGTAGGGAAAATAGGGAAAGGGAAGGTGTGTGGAGCAGGGGTGGTGATGGGGGAGTCATCAAATCAGTTTTAGATGGAGTTCAAGGAAAGCCTCACTGAGCAAGGGGCCGGGTAGCTAGGGAAGAAGGATGTTCTGAGCAGAAGGAAAGAAAATTGCAGATGTCCTGAGGCAGGAGTATGAACGGCTTGTTCAGGAAAGAACAAGGAGGCCAGCATGGCTGGAGGGCAGCCAGGAAGAAGGGCAGGTTGGCAGGGGAGGGTTTGTTTTCGATAGTTTGATTTTCATATGCTTATGAAACATCCATGGGGAGATGTAGAAGAGACACATAAATAGATAGATGTAAGAATCCAGACTGCCAGGAGGACATCAGGGCTGGTACCTACCTGTAGAAGTCATCGGTTCATAGACTGTTTCAATCGGTGGCAACTCAGATTGGGAAGAGAATAACAAATTTGTGGTGACTTGTCCAGGGAGAGATGCTATCAGGGCAGGATCCTGAGGAAGTTGCCTGAGATCTAGGAGCAGAAATTGGGGAAGAGGACATGGCAGGTGAAGGGATCGGCTTTATGCAAGGACACCGGACGTGGGGAGGTTTGGAGTGTGGGGAGCAACATCAGATGCGGCCGCTTGCAGGACACAACACTGAGGGAGAAGAAAGGGTGTAGGAGAGGGGCTGGTAATAAGGTTAGAGAAATAGATTGGAGAGCCGGAGAGCCAGATTGCTAACATCTTTATATGACACACGAAGAAATATAGTATTTGTTCTGCAACCAGATGGGAGCCATTGAAGGCTTTTAAGCAGGAATGTGGCACGATCAGATGCATCCCTTAGAAAATAACTAGCAGACCAGTGAAGGTTAAATTGGAGACGAGAAAGATTTAATTCATGTGCATAATAACTGTCAACAATGTTGGAAGTGATGGTCACACGATGTACAGGTTAAGTGCTATGGAAAGATTTATATGTACCTCTTTAATGTTGAAAAATATCTCTGAAAAGACAAATAGTGATCTGTGTTTGATGTTACTCATTTTTTTCTTTCTTTCTACATAAGTCCAGTTTATATTTTTTACCTTATAGTCTTTAATTTAAGAAGAAATTACAGACTTTAGGAAGCAGGTTCCAAACCCAAGTTAAAAGGACCCCTGTTTGTAACAGCTACAGCATCATTGTTTTTCATTTCATTTTAGTTTGCTTTGCCTTCCAGTTAAAATCTCTAAATATATTTATTTCACAGTTTATATAGCGCCCATCAGGAAGACATCTACCTGGGTACCTTACAGTTTTTATTTAATTTTTATTTTATATTGGAGTATAGTTGATCTACAATATTGTGTTTGTTTCAGGTGTACAGCAAAGGGATGTTACTCTTTATTATAATTTTTGTTAGAGAATAATATGCTATGATTGACTTCTTTTTCCTAAAGGCCTTTCTTATCTTGAAAGGTCTAAAATTATCATCTATTTTGAAATGTGAATACACTGTAAATATTCACATCTCTGTCCACAGGGCTGAACCCTCAGGTGCCACAGTTAGCTCACCATTTTACTTGGTTCCTAAAGAAACCTGTCCAACTCACTTGTAATTAAATCCCATTTCAATGGGATATGAGAAAAAAAGAAAGATGGCAATTCAGAAATGCCCTCGTGTCTTCTATCCCAGAATACCACCAGCCATGTAATACTGGTCAGATTGTAGTATTTCATTTTGGAAAAACAATGGAGCATTTAGCCCAAACTCAAGGTATAGGAGCCAGAAATATGCATCCCTTAAAGCTTGCTTAAAGGAATTCCCCTTAATCAGACGGGAGCCTGTTCTTCCTGTTGATGGAGATTGAGAGCAAAGCCACATTTCTTGCATGTCTGTTCTGTGCCAGGCAACTTTCACATGAATTTTCATTTAACTTTTAAAACGCTGTGGTATAGGTGTAATTTTACAAGTGACAAAATTGAGGCTCAGAGATTTAAATAACTTGGCTAAGGATAACAGCTCTTATCTGAAGTGACTGTTACTTCCATTTCACCTCTGCTTACCTTATTAAGAGAAAACATACTTGATGTCTAAAGCAAAATCTCCACAGACAGGTAGCAGAAAGGTCCTATGAATATTGTTTCTCATAGAAGGGTTTGAGTGCTGTTGAAGATTCATCCATCTCAATAAATATCAAGTCTCTTTCTTTCTAAGTATTTCTTTCTGCATCCCTGGTCATGATGCAAGTGTTGACTGAAAAAATGCACAACCCAGAGGTTGAGAGTTATGTTTTACTTGGCCGACTTTCTGAGGACTTCAAGCCTGGGAGACAAGACTCTCAGATCACTCTGAGGGACTGCTCCAAAGAGGCAAGATGGGGAGCCAGGATATATAGTTTTTGCAGCAAAGACCAGGTAGTCGGAACATCAAAAGGTTACTGTTAATTAAAGAAAACCAGACCTCTCAAGTTAAAGAAATTAGCGTTTTTCTGTGTATGGGAAGATGCAAAGTCTGGGCTCATTGAAATCATTCCTTGGATATGCACCTCAGCTACCTGGGGCCAGTATGCTGTGTTTTCTCATCCTGAGTCTCCCCAGGTTGCACTGTTGTGATGGGGTCAGCTGCAGCAGTGGGCATTCTGTTTCCATCCTGAGTTCCCTCAGGGCTCACCTTTGGGGCAGCTGTAATGTGCTGGCTGATGGCTGCAACATTCTTTGTTTATTGATATGGCAAGTGGCATTCTTAGTTCACACAGGTATAGGTATGAAGGGTGGAAAAAAATTAAATTGGGAGGGGGTTTTTTTTCCCCTCCAGGACTTAAAAGTCTTATTAAAGACGAGCATTTATCACTTTAAGTATGTCATTCCATTAAGAAGATATTTGGCTAATTTGGGTGAATAATTGATGAAATTAAGAGAAAAATCTAAATGTGTTCTTGTATCATGTAAAAAAAGATTAAAAATCATTTGAATTTTCCTGCATTCGAATGGACTGGTTTCTACTATCGTTTTCTCATCAAGGGACTCAATAAATATCATCCATAGTGTAAATATTTATTGAGCACCTACTCCCTCCCTACTAGGCATTGTTCTGGAAGCTAAATAGAGAACAGTAAACAAAATAAACAAAACTCCCTGCCTTTTGGAAGCAGACATCCAGTATAAGTTTGTGGTATGTTCAGTGAAAGATGTACATCAGAGTCGTCCACAGAACAGTTTAAAGATGCAGCGTTCTTCCCATCAGAATGTGAGGACGTTTGCAGGTTTTATCAGTTTCACAGAGGATTGTGATTAGGAAGCTCAGACTGGGAAACTTTTGTAGAAAGAAGTGGTGACGCTCACATTTTTCCTCCATTGAAACCGGTCTTGCTCCACTTTTCTTATCAAATCCCCACCCTTTGTCAGATAGGGAGAGAATATGAGAAAACACAAGGCACAGAGTTATTGCTTTGAAAAAGTGTGGTTTGCTCAGTGTTTTAAATGTATTGATTAAATCAACTTTACAAGTAGAATAATGTTTTAATCCATGAGAAATATTGATGTATAAAGGAACACTATCAAAATAAGAATGAGGAAATGATCTTATTCTAATTTGAATAGACACCTGTAGATCTCACTGTTGCATAAAATTGTACTCAATCATCAACTGTTGGGGTATCTTAAACCGCCGCTCCAGAAGAAGGGGTACACACACTGACCCATTTTCTGCACTAATCTAAAACGTATTGGATATTAACTACTTTTATCGTTAATTCTCATTTTGAGAGTCACATTTCTCATTTTTGTCTTATTTTGGTTTTCCAAACATCAGTGCTCTCTCGTTATGAGGACAGAGTTTTATTGGCAATTCTTTCTAATTCTCAGCCTGATCAGTCTCCCATTGTATACTGTGCTTTTGCTCGGCCATACCCTTAAAGGATAAATCATAATACCCACCTGTCCTCGATGCTTTTTAATTCCATAAAATTTTTAAATATATGTTTTTCAGTTAATTAAATGTCTGGACAGCTAAGTAGTAAATTCTGTGCAGAAGTGGACTTTGAGGTCAGGAAAATTTCAACTATGAAGTTATTACCTAGTATCAGTTTGCATATATCTTGCTTCATTGTTACCTCAATGTTAGGAAGAAAAGAAGGAACAGCCAGGGAATATGTGATTAGTCCAAGATGAATGAATTGAATTCACTTGATAAATATAATTAGCCATTACACACCAACTTCATAAACAAGGAACAGTTCGCAGAAAACAAAGGTGTATGCAAATTCCGGTGTGCCTTCTATTTTATGTTAGGCCTTCTCTAGATGTATGCAGGACTGAGATAACTTGACCTTCATGTTGGGTGGATGGCTTTCCTGAGGGAAAATTATTTGTGTGCAATACCAAGGCTGCACTGGTGGCTCTGTGATGGATGTTTAACTCTGAGAAAACAGGTGCTGAAATGAGCGTCGGTATTGAAATACACAGTACTGATGGCTCCTCATTAAGGTGCAGGTAAGGAGAACCTAGGCAATGAGCAATACAGTTACCAAGGCCACAGGCTGTGTTTCTCACTAGTTCAGAAGGCCAAGGATACATTTATTTTTCACCCCTCCATGTTTGCTTTCTCTTTTAGTAAAATTTGGAGTAGGCACTATGTGGTAGAGAAAGGAATCATTACCAGTGGCGAAACTTTACCTTCTGACCCTTGACGACTTTTCAGTAGTGAACTTAAATAGGATCTTTTTTTCCGTTTTGGAGGCTGGTTTTGATCAGACCACTGTACATGGCTGCATAGGTCAGATAAACCCTAAAGCAGGAAAGCAGATGTCTTCTCGTTATCCCTCCAAACTCCGAGAGCTGGGCACGAAGTTTCGAGGGTGGCTTTGCGTATTGTGTGAGCTGAGTTTCAGGGTGCTGGAAGCCCATTTTAACAAGGACAGTTAAATCATTAACCAGAATGGTTGCATTTGGTTAAATCAGAATTTCTTTCGTAAGCAAATTAAAATTTAGGTAGGACATGCTGACCTCAGATTATAAAATAACCCATTTCGGAAGAACTTACCCAAATGATAAGAGGATACTTGAGTTATAACGATCTGTGTGAATGATACAAAATAACATAACACTATCACTTCGAGTCTCAGTTAAGGGTTAGGATACTCCATGACTGCCGTTGAAGAAATAGTTATTCATAGATTGAATTCTTACTAATCAGGATAATAATTACCCTATTACATCAAGTTTTATCTTAAATATCACCCGTTCTTACCACTCCTCCATTCATATCACCTCCTCTAACTGCTCTTTTCTGGAGCACTCCTTTTCGTAACTGTTCTGACCTGTACTTACCTGCGTCTTTGCGCCTGTAACTCAGCTTTAGAGTTTGCAACTTACTTGTTTGGTTGGCTGGTACAGGATTTAGTAAAATGTGCAGGATATAAATGGAAAAATATTAGATGAATAGATATAAAGTCACTCGGAAGAAAGTACATGAAAGGCTATAATAATGAAATTGTAAAAATCATACCTATGCTGAATGAATACCCTAGGAAGTCTCCAATGACATATATTTATTGTAGTCAAATGCACTTTGGCCATTTATCCAGAAATTTCTTTCTTTGATAACTTGCGCTGCTGCCGTCATTCAGTCAACTCTTCAAATTCCATTTTCCACGTGAGGACTTCTCATTCAAAGATTTTTGTATTGCCATCACCCAAAAATGTTCTTCTTACCGAATTTCTCCTGATGGATTCTTTCATCTTATCCTTAACAAAGGATGAAGGAACCCCTCTGGGATTTCTTGCTAACATCAAAATGTGTAAAATAATTGTCCCTTGAAGGGATGTTCAATGAATAATTGTTGCTACCTCCTATTTGCATCTTTCGTGTTGCTCTAAGGCAGGGGTCCCCAACCCCCGGGCCTCGGACCGGTACCAGGCTACACAGCAGGAGGCGAGCCGTGGACGAGTGAGCAAAGCTTCATCTGCCGCTCCCCGTCGCTCGCATTACTGCCTGAACCGTCACTTGCATTAGTGCTTGAACTATCCCCACCCCTCGTCCATGGAAAAATTGTCTTCCACGAAACCGGTCCCTGGTACCAAAAAGGTTGGGGACCGCTGCTCTAAGGGAAAACAAACGCAAGGTTTCTGTGCTGAAGGTGCCAGCCTCCCGGTCAATTTCTGCGACGTAAATCTGCATTTTACATCAGTCACCTTAAACTGACTTGTGCTGTTAAGATAAGAACAAGTAGACATCGGACGTCTAAATAAAGTTCATATTGTTGGGATTCTTATAAAGATTTTTATTAAAATGTTTTTACTCATAACAACATTTCTTTTGGAAATGGACTTGTGGGTCACAGTTCATGTGCGTAACTAGCTAGCGTAATTCTAGAGAAGCAAAGAATCGTCAGGTCAGAAGAAAGAGCATAGGCACTCAGTCAGACACACTGTGATTCTCATCTCAGAACCACCAAGTTATTCAAGGAGCCTCAGTATTCTCATCTACAAAATGGGGACAACAGTAGAATCTACCTGAGAGAGTTTGTGGTAAATAAATAATATCCATGTAAAGTGTTTAACATTCTGTGAAACACAGACTAAGCATTAAACAACTAGGAGCTATAATAATTTTAACACATTATTATTTTAAAGGTATGCAAGAAGACACAAAGCAGAATTAATTTGCTGAAGAGTCCATCAGGGCTATGTATTAGTTAGAGAATGCTACACTGCTCTATCAAAAGACTCCTTATAGTCCAGGGGCTCAAGGAATGCAGAAGTGTATGTATTGTTCACTTAACCCTCCTCAACAGGTATTCCAAGTCAGCGAGTTCTATTTTATATGATCATTTTCAAGGTCTCTCTGGTTAGCATCATTTCAGCATGGAAAGGACAAAAGAACACAGAAAAGCAAATGTGGGAGATTTAGGGTCAGACATGGAAATTGCATCTGTCAGGTCCACTCAGATTGCACTGGGAGAAAAAAATAGTCACAAAGCTTTTCACAACTGGAAGGAGGCAGGATGGTAAAGGAACACACGTAGCTGGGCAGCCATACGGTTCTATGGAAAAGAGGAAGATGAATTTTGGTTAGCTGTTAGTCTTCTACGGAAGATTGAAGTTTTCAGAAGATTGGCAGAGCACACGTGGGTCTTAAGGAAATTGCCTACATTAGAGATTATAAGCCAGCCTGTCTAGAGTTTACAGTTTTGTGGTTTTCCTTGTATTAAATGAGTGAGTGGGAATAAACTTTACAAGATCGTTTCCAGTTCTCGGTATTACAGAATTAGAGAATACTGACTTTCAGCAAAATACCACCTTGGTTATCTTTCCTAATTGGAAAATCACCAACAAAAATATAGGGTAAGTACTATGTGGATTTTGTTTTCCATTTTCAAAGGTGAATAACATTAAGTGTGAAGTTACGACGAACAATTGTCAAATGTATCCATTCAGACATTTTTAAAAACAAAATAGTTTAATTATGCTGGTTTTTCTAAGTTTTTCTGAACTGGAAAATCGTGAAATTTCTGTGATTGTCTATTTGATGTGATAGTTATATTTTTAAGTGTATTTTCACTAGACTTCACCTGTTGTGGGATTCACATCATAACTCAGAGGAAAAAAAGGGATTAGGGTCGGGGTTAACCTCTTCGTATCTCGGCAAAGAGAATGTGAAGCTTAAGATATACATCATTTTTATTGATATTTATGTAGAAGGAGATAGGTAATGTTTTTTAAATTCATTCTTTGTGGGCTTCCCTGGTGGCGCAGTGGTTGAGAGTCTGCCTGCCGATGCAGGGGACGCGGGTTCGTGCCCCGGTCCGGGAAGATCCCACATAGCACGGAGCGGCTGGGCCCGTGAGCCATGGCCGCTGAGCCTGTGCGTCCGGAGCCTGTGCTCCGCAACGGGAGAGGCCACAATAGTGAGGGGCCCGCGTAACGAAAAAAAAAAAAAAAAAAAATTATTATTCTTTTAGGCAGCACAGTATTTGTTTGGAAGAAATACTTTGATAAGCTACCTAAGGTAGAGGGCAAGACTGCAAAGACATAAACTACTGTGTGTAAGATAAGAATCATTTATATTCTTTCTGAAATCCAGAGTGAGCATATGAACTTCTCCCAAGCTTATTAGCACTTAGAGTGACTTTGGGTGAAAAACATAGAAGTTTCTTTATAGTTTCTTGAAGGCAAGAGTTCTATCTGTCTTGTTTACCGAGGAGCAGCCCCAGGATCTGGAAGGATGCCTATATCTATATCTATAGACATAGATGATATAGGTATAGACCTAGATATAGATACAGATATAGGTGTAGATATAAATGATAGAGACAGTGCATCCTCATATTCTGTTGAATGAATGGATGATTGTAGAAGTCTGAGCTTCAGGGAGACCCCAGCTGACTCCTGGATTGTATAGGTAACCTGCAGATTGGGAAGATGTCATTTAGCAAACGACTGCACTTGTTACAAAGACGACAGTGGATATTTCCCAAGAGATTTTTTTTTTAAAGACGTTTTTCAACAGAGTAAAACATGGAACTCAATAGAAGTAGACAGTCTCCTCTGTTGACCTTTTGAACATCGAAAGTCATGTGTGACCGAGCTCATTCCTGCTTGAATTGTGAGTGTCTTGAATCGTCGGTGGAGACTTTGCTGAGTTCATTCATTTACTAATTTATTGTTGGTTTTCAGTGTTTATTTATGCCAGACTCTGTGCTTATTAGCACTGTGATTACAGTGACAAGCAAGGGGAACAAGACACCCTCCTCTAAATGAGCTTATAGTTCAGAAGCAAATGTAGCCAAGTCACCACCAGGCTATTAGGTATAGGCTGACTGTGGGGGGGAGGGGAGGGGAAGGGGGGGATCCAAGAAAATGTCTTCCAATTGCAGTGGTTGGTACAGAGGAAGTATGTCTGATAACCACATTTACAAGCTGTGAATATCTGTGTTCCATGTGAACAAATAATTCTGAACCTCAACATCTTCCTCATATTGACTTGGCAACAGTTTAATGGGAATATCACTGCTGGCCTAATTTGAAGCTATGTTTGTTGAGACAGTGATGGTTTCTGTAGACGTTTCAGCACAGCGCAAGGACTACAGTGGTTCTCAGCTGGGGCCAGTATGACTCCTCCAGGAGCCTTTTGGCAATATGTTGGAGCATTTCTGGTTCTCACAATGACTGGGGATACTGGGCAGAGACCCAGATTCCTAGACACCCTACAGCTCAGTACCACAGAGGATGGTTTCACCCGAAATGTCACTGGCTCCCCACTGAGAAGCCCTGGGAGAGATCAAGTCGTTCTTTCTCCCTTTCTGTGTCCTGAAGCTCCTACTCTAGGTATCCATCCCGGGCTAAGCATGTAAAGAGGCAATCCGTTCCCACACTGGGGCACAAGACAAAAAGAGTCATACCAGAATCTGTGATGACTAATGCTATGTTCATAAGGGGAGCGGTGATCCTGGAGTTAACCCCAACCAAAGGACAGTGAGGAAGAAAAACATCAAAGCCCATCAAAGCCATGAGTTATAGGCTGGTCCTCCAGAGGCTGAAAGAGGCAGAAGGAGGAAGGAGGATTTTCTTTCATGATTTGCCTGATTGTGGGGAAAAATGCCCAATCTAGTTCTCAGCTTAAGATCATTAATGAATTTTAAATGTGCAGACCCAAGGCTGTCCTACCCAGTCTTAAAAGGATTAGGGATCGTTTTAAGGGACTTTTCTGTTCCATCAAAACTTACGAGAACTTTCCTACTTTATTGAGGTAGAGTTCGTTTTCATCTTAATGAGATTTATCCTTTCTTTGTTCTCTTAAAACTAAATCTAAAGCATGTCCTTATCAATGCTTCTATTACCCAGGTTAAATATTCCAGAGGCCTCTATCCTCCTATTTTTTTAAAGGAAATCTGTTCAAAACCACTGGGGATGTCGTGATCAACATTCTAAAAGGTTTCATTTACCTTAAGTATGTCAGGCAGACCCCAGATTTAATTTTGCAAACCATTGTGTTTTATTTCAGTAACACAATAAAACCTCACTTATCAGGAAGTGCCTTATCTGTGAACTTCAAATACCTAGGACATGGTAAACTCAGGGAACAAAGTTCCTGATTTTTATGCCCCAAATGGAAAACTTTTGGCGTCTCCTGGGAGTCAATTTATTTTCAATTTACGTAGAGTCCTAAGGAGCTTGGTTACCTGGTTCTCTAGCTTACAACAGATTGGAAAGTGAACAGCCAGGGTCTTGTTTAGTTCAGGCTGGGGACTGGAGCAGGAGCCTGCCTGTAGCCTTGCGAGGAAAAGGTAGAGAAAATGGTATCAAACATTTGAAAACAATAGAGGAAGTCCAAAACCATGAGAGTCTGGAGCCGTGCTCCTATGTTCAGAGGAAACATCCTATCCAGGTGGTTCCCGAAGTATGGCTGGTGCCCAGCTAGGGGTAGTCATTGATGATCATGGTAACCGTATCGTAAGAAGTGAGAGAAGTTTGTAGCATATTTTAAAAGGTTCCCCTCAAATTTGTAATTTTTTTAAGTTGTGTTAATTATAAGACTAAGCTATAGTGGTCTGGGGGGGCAAAAAAGCTCATTTAGACTGTCTTATTTCCTAATAAAATTGGCTGGATGAGGCAGTTGTATGTGAAATTCAGTTGAGAAATCCACCATTGAAAGTTGGAACGATTCAAAGCTGATCACAGCAAGTTCTGTATTTTCTTATGCCCCTCAAAGGGTAGGTGTGTTTCTGAGCTACAGACTTCCTGATACTGTGTGTAGTTCACTTGGTTTCCTCATATGCACATTTGGGTCCGTCCTGGCTCAGATACACATGCTAATGTGTATCCTGAGGCTGGTTCATGCATGAGATCGTCAGTTCCCAGCATTTATTAAGGTGGAAAGAGAGAGCTTCTCCTACTCAGTTCGCACTAGTATGGATAAAAAGGATTGAGGAATTCGACTGAAATCAGATGCTACCAAAATAGAAGATAACTGTTACATAATATTACTAAAGCAAACATATAACATTATTTCTGTATCTTTATCACTCTTAGACTAATATAATTGCATTTGTATTTGTAGAGTATGATTTCAATGAAATCAGTTTATTTCAGAGAAAGACTAATCAATGTTGATAGAGTAAAATGTATAGCCCTAAAATGTTTGTATGTATGGGTCACTATTGTTCTAATACCCAATGTCTGATAAGGAAGAAAAATGTAATAGTTACTGAAATGATGATAAACAATGGGAGTGCTTTGAGACAATGAACTGGATGCTCTGAGAGAAAAAAAAAATGGTGGGAGGAAGATTGACCTGTTTTCTATGCGAAGTTTTGAATTATAGAACCATCCAGTTACAGTTATATTTTGATGCCCAAAGTGGGCAGCATAGATAAATCGTTGCTCTTAGCAAATATTGCCTCTTCTTGTCTTATTCTTTCCTGAGTTTTTAACATAATATTCCTGCCCTCTTACTACATAGAGCTAAATTTTTAGACTGTTTATATTATGAGGAAATTCTGAGATGTAGGTTGTCATTTGCATTTTTAATCATTATGCAAGTGACTTGTAATCATTGAAGAGTTGTATAATTATACATAATCTATTTAATGGAATCTAAAATAGAACATATGCCTTGCTGTAGCCTCATGTTTCTCATTTGAGAATAAAATAGCATTTCTTTTCCTCACATGACAATGTTGTGAATATTGTTTGTAAAGGACTTTGAGAATTTCAAGACAAAGGTGCTAAAGGTTTTTCAGTACAGAAATGAATATTGTTGCAGTTCTTAATTTATCTTCCTCGTTCATGAAATAATTTCAAATTCCTATTTATTCCAAACTTCGTCTAGTTGTTAATTCAAGGAATGAGATACTGAAAGATCAACTTCACATGTCTTATCTTTTCCTGTTTAGTTAATGAATGTATGTTATGTCTCCATTCAGTATATACAACCTATTTGAAAATAACTATAGGGAAGACTTCTTTATTAAGAATGTCTGAGTGGTAGATGTGGAATTATTTTTTATGTACTTGCCAGTGGCTTTATAAAGTAGAAGTTCAGTATGAGCAATCCATTTTAATCCTTTGCTGTTCTGACTTTAAAGCTCAATAAACATTTGGTAAATGAATGTTGAATGTTAATGCATTCTGTTTACCCAGCTCATGAAATAGACAAAAGGAAGCAGCTACCTTAATAAAGGCAGCAGTGGCTGAAGCACTTAATCCTGGTGATATGAAGATGTTTAAATGCAACTCACTCTTCCTGAGTGACTCTAGGTCAGAAGCAGTCAGTTCAACTGCAAACATCTTATATGTGGTTAAGAAATCTAAGTTAATTTGTAGAATTTAATAATTCCCAGCACTGCCCAACAAAGTAGTGCTAGATCGTAACTGTTTGTTGCATAAATAACAATTATTGATATTGGTTTATAACACTGAGTACCTTACACAGCTCTCCTGGACTTAGCAGGGATTCCTGAAACTGCCCAATCTCATTGGACATAATAGTCAAGAATAACACGTTTCAAAGGAATCCTTTCTCTTGCTTGTTACCAGAGTAAATTTTAGCTCTGACTATATCCCCAAAATATCTTAAAATGAATATAAAAATTTAGCAAATTATATATATTTTAATGCAATTTTTTTATTGGAGTATAGTTGATTTACAGTGTTGTGTTAGTTTCAGGTATACAGCAAAGTGAATCAGACATACACATATATCCACTCTTTTTTAGATTCTTTTCCCATATAGGCCATTATAGAGTATTGAATAGAGTTCCCTGCGCTATGCAGTAGAGTAGGTCCTTATAGAGAGTCAAATATCAGATTCAAGACTGCGGTTGGAAGGTAAGGGATAAGAAACAGCTTGCATCGACCTAGTATAATACGTTCCAAGGATTGTAGCTCTTGAAACTTTAAATAGTGTCTCAAAATTGTCATTAGGAAAGAGCCTTTTATAGCCAGTATTTTTCATAACTGTGTACTAGGTGGTAGGCAGGAGATATTTCCTGTTCCTCTGAGTTTTGCCCCAAGCATCCAGCTCTGCTCCTGCACATAGTAGCTCTTGGTGAGTAAATGCTGAATGCGTCACTGAGTGGTACTTTCCCCGGTGTCTCCCCTCCCCACCCCAGCACACAAGGTGGTGTGTAATGATTGTAATGATCCTGCAGAAGCAGCAGCACATTTCCATGAAAATGGTTGGCAATTGCCTACTGGGATATGAATATATAAAAGCATTTATGTAGGTGATTCCAAATTTATCCAACATTTTGGGAGTTGTCTTCATGCTTCATAATCTTTAGGTAACAGGAATTGTTAACTGTCTGAACTTTTTTTTTAATTGCCTTGTCTATTAATAGCATTTCAAAGGAAAGAATATTTTTTCTACTTCTATGATTTTGTTTTTCTTAAGAAAACTCTTATCTCACATTGTTTTTTGGTAAATTATTGTGGTTATTGATTGATTTCAGAAGTGGGCAACTTTGTTTTGTAAATATTCATGTAATAGAGTTTGGGCTTGATCAATATGATTCCTCATTCTCATGCATCTATTTAAGCTGTCCTGCCAGGAAATTCTAAGCCTCAGGCATCTTTTCTAAGAAGTCAGGGAATCAACTGTACAGATTGTCTCAGAGTCAGGTACCTGACGCTTAAATTTGTAGGTTTTTCCACAGTGTTTGTGGTCAAGCATTCAGATTTATTAAATGGCGCCATACCTAAATCATCAGAGCTGGAGTGAACGACCAATCAAAACTTGGACGTTTTCCTCCTAACTCATTGTTTAGTTTAAGCGGCTTATCCAGAATGTCTGTGGGCTTTAGCAGAGAGGAAACTCATATTTTAAAATAAATGCGTACACACTTTTGGCTGAATTTTAATGCAATAAAAAATACGTTATTTTGCAACAAGCTCTTTAATATATTATCTAAGTTTACCTGGGATTTCATTTCATATTAATTTATCAAAGAGAAAGGGAGAATGAATAGGGATACCATTCATACTTTAGGAAAGGAGCTGCAAGCATATATTATGGTTATAATACCATAATATTTATGGTATTCCGCATAAATCTTGGCCATGTAACCACAAAACGAAAGGGACTGGAGGATTTAACCTTCAGCATTTTCTAGCCTTTTTATCATTCAAAATGAAACAAAACTGACTGTGGCTTCTTGTTTGTTTGTTTGTTTGTTGATATCTAAGTTTGTTCTTCAGTCTGTGTATAAAAATAGCAAAAAATAATCATATTGCTACTTTAAATTTATTTTGAAAAAACTATACAATTAAGAGATTTTGAAACGGAAAAATGGGTGTGGTCATGCCATGTTTCCCCATTTTTACGCAGCCAGGAAGGAACAGAGGAAATGAGTGCAGACCCCTGCTCTTTCTCCTGTAACAAAATTTCGAGTGCTTAGTTGATTACAGTGTAATTTTACTCCTTAATAAAAGTAAATAGTAAATAGGTAGTAAATAAGACATTACTTTTTAAAACACCTAGAAAGGTGTAGGTGAATAATTTTTAACCCGTTTCTAAGATGTGTCCTTTAATGTCTGTTTATCTTTCACAGTCGTATTTAAAATAATCCTATACATCGTCTATAATACATAACACGTATAATATGTAGCTTTATATATTTACATATACATATAATTTCTAAAAATTTTGCCTCACCAATTGGTTCTCCAGTCTTTATTCAGTCTTTACAAGGTCTCCAAAGTACCGTACAATGTATCATCCCATTTTAAAATTTTCACTGAAGTCTCCACTTTACTTGAAAAAAAAAATAGTTTCTTTATTGTGGCTTGAATGTCAAGGACCTCTTAGCTCTGTTGCTAATCTGTCTTTCCCTCCTCATGTCCACCCCTGTCCCTCCATTTACACTGCTGGTGCTACCCCTTTCCTGTCTGTTCCCTGAATTCACACTACTTCCTCCTACCCACACACCTTTTCTTACACTATCCCCTTCTTCCCCTGTGAATTCCTCTCTTCTGTTTACCCCACCTTTCTGTCTGTGAAATAGTTTCTCTGATTCTGAACTCTAGGTTGGCAGGTGACGTTCTTCGTTGAGTCTAAAGGGGCTGCTCTGCTGACGCATTTTTGCAGTGTCTCCGACCAGAAGTTGGCTGTCACTTGTATCTTTACTCCTCTATAGAATTTGTTTGTTTCTCTGAGCACTTTTAAGATTTTCTCTTTTATGACTGGTTTTAAGCAATGTGATTATAATGTTCCTTGGTGTGGTTTCTCTCCATATTTCTTTTGCTTGGCATTTTTTTGAGCTTCTTGAATCGATGGGTTTATAGTTTTCATCAGATCGGGACATATTTCAGTCAATATTTCTTTAAGTAGTTTATCCATTTCCCTCTCTTCTCCCCTTTCATGAAACTCTAGTTACCCATTTATATGGTCATCTGATGTTGTTCCACTGTTCACTGATACTCCATTCTTTGTTTTTATCCCAGCCACTGTATATTCGGTTTGATTGATGCTTTTTATATCTTGTATAATTCTCTTATTGTGTTCATGCTTTCCTTTACCTTCTTCAACAGAGAGAGGGAGACGGAGAGAGAATGCGTGTGTGTGTGTGTGTGTGTGTGTGTGTGTGTGTTCTTTTAACATCCTGTCTACTAAATTACATCATCTTTGTCATGGCTGGGTCCATTTCTATTGATTCTCTTAATTATAGATTGTATGTTCCTGCTTGTTTGCATATCTGAGGACTTTTTTACTTTGATGCCAGCTGTTGTGAATTGTGAATTTTACACCCTGGGGTACTGGTATTTTTGTACTCCTGTAAAATGTCTTATCTTTGTTTTGGGATGCATTTAAGTTGAAAACATTTCCATCTTTTTGAGACTTACTTTTAAGATTTGTTAGGAAAGACCAAAAATTCCTTTAGTCTAAGGCTGCCAAGGCAGTGCCCTTCAGAGTGTTCTGCAGATGTCCCACGCGTCACTCTGGCTGGAGGAGATGTGGACTCCTCCTGGCCTGTGTGCTCTGGAGGTTGCTCTTCTTATTTTTCCTTTTTTTTTTTTTTCAAAAACCCGTTATTTTTCTTTGTTTCTTTTAATTTATTTATTTTTCTTATTAGTCATCCATTTTATACACATCAGTGTAGACATGTCAATCCCAATCTCCCAATTAATCACACCACAAACCCCCCCACTGCCGCTTTCCCCCCTTGGTGACCATACGTTTTTAATTTTTTTTTTTTTTTTTTTTTTTTTTTTTT